>NW_024096765.1:1810000-2165000 GCF_016545835.1 Crotalus tigris | reverse complement strand
GGTGATACCAAACCTCCAGCCAGGGGTCACTTCCAAACCTGATGAAGAATAACATCTAAGCCAGGGGTCTTGAAACCTGGCCCTTTTATGACTTGTGGACTTCAACTCCCAGAATTCCTCAGCCAGCATGCCTGGGAGTTGAAGTCCACAAGTCATAAAAGGGCCAAGTTTGAAGACCCCCGGTCTAAGCCTTCAGCGGGGATCATGAAGGAAGGTCTCGACAGATTAGCAACACCATACAAAAGGGTCCTTGGTGCTCTCTGAGTTTGGTGGTTTTCTTGCAGATGTTTCATTACCTAACTAGGTAACATCATCATGCTAGTCTTTAGCACTGATGATGTTACCTAGTTTGGGTAATGAAACACCTGCAAGAAAACCACCAAGCTCAGAGAACACCAAGGACCTTTCATTCCAACCCTGAGCTACAAATATCCTTTTATTGGTACACCATATAAATTCAGGACCATCCCTAATGTTTGCAAAGGTGGTGGTGAGGTCAGGACTTAATGGTCATTGGTGACAACAAGATGTTTGAGGAGAGACTTTTGTGTTATGTCGTGTACTGCCGAATCTACTCTGTGGTCTGTGGTTCACAATAGTGTCCCAATGGTGTAATTGCCAAACTGCTTGGAATGGGTGGGAGGTCACCATTGTGTTCATTATCCCAGTGAATAATTGTTCTTGGCCGCTTCTCCGCAGTACTCTACCCTATAATGTTAGAGTCTCCTTCCTAGAATGCTAATGAAATATTTCCTCTTGTACTGTACAATTTCCCTTTATCTCTTATTAAACACTAAAATTTGGTTGCAATTTATGGAAGGCCATATTAAATATGACTTTATCTCTGTGACTTAACAGACTTTTGCTGATCAGTTTCAGATGTTTGGTTCCCCCAATCCTTGAACTGTTTATTAAGATTTGGCCCTTGAGACAAATAAGAGAAATTCCTGATTGTTGGCATTGTCAACAAAGCAAAAAGGCATGAAGTGGTTTCTTTCTCTTCACTGAATGTACAGACAGAGACTGAACAGCCATTAGTATATCTTGTGCTGAGTAGGGGGTTGGAGTAGATGACCTCTAAGTACATTCCCATTCTAATATTCCGATTCTTGTTTATAGTACAAAATTAGAGTTTTCACTCAAACCTCTTTCCTTTGGCGATTAGGAATCTAACATCCACATGATGCACTTCTTGGTCCTGAAAAATTAGTAAAAGAATAGTCTCTGAATTAGTCAGATATAAATATTAGCTTGCATAAGTTACATCATAATATTGTAGAACTGGGCATTTTTATGAAGATCCTAGCCCTACCCCATGTCTGTTTTTACCTTCAGTTCTTGGGAAAGGATATTTTTTGATGGAATAGCAAACAAGCTACCACTTCTGGGTTTTTTCCCCCCATAGGGTAAAGTACTGTGTAAATATTTTGTTTTTAAACAAAAGAAATGGCTTCTTAGTTTACTTCAAGATCCTTGCTAAATCTTTGAAATTCTTATTTGTTTAGGACCAGTGTGCTGTAGGAAAGCCTTTCCCTTAGAATAAATAGGACTTTTTTTCAGTTGCTCCCCTCTTCAATATTCCCATTTCATGGAGATCTACCAACATCATTCCCAGCATGGTTCTTCCAGATGTTGAATTCTTAAATTCTTTAAGCTTCAGCCATTAGTTTGGTATGATGAAAACTGCAGTTCCAACATCCGGAAATGATCAGATCAGAGAAAATGATTCTCTATCAGTTCCCTTTACATGTCTTAGACAAGTAAAGACAATTGTATGATGTTAACATTGTCCCAAACGTGCTTTTCAAAAGGCAATGGGACTTTCTTGGCTTTTTCCTTGAAAATGTTTCGCTTCGCCTCCAAGAAGCTTCTTCAGTTCTTTTCAGTTCTTCAGAATGAAAGAAGTTTCTCGGATGAGAAGCGAAATGTTTTCAAGGGAAAAATCCCAAGAAAGTCCAGTTGCCTTTTGAAAAACATCTTTGGCACAACCGTGACCATGGATGGTTAACCTTGATTGTAATTAGAAGCTTGGTTTTAAATGGAAGCTTCCTTTATGTGTACATTATTTTATAGTGCACTGTTGCTGACTGGGGGATATTTGGTCTTCCCTAGGATTTTCATCATGTGAATAAAACTTAGTGGCACTTCTGTGAAGGACCCTAAAACAAAATATGTGACTCCTATCAGCCAAGGCATTTCTTGAGCACAGGGTAATATTAAAGTCAGCGGCTGGTAATTTGAGCAGCTGAGAACATCTAAAATCGCTTTGGTGTAAAGATCCCTTTTTAATTTAACAAGATGTTACAGATGATTACTCTAGGAATTGTGGTTTTTATGGCTAATTGTAATAGAATTAGCTTAGCCTGAAAGCAAGAATGGATGTTTGCAAGATACTGTAAAACAAGAACAGATGGACTTTCCATTTATATCTCCTAAACCAGGGGTCTCCAAACATAGCAACTTTTTAAGACTTGTGAACTTCAACTTCCCAGAATAGCTGGCTGAGGAAATCCACAAGTCTTAAAGTTGCCAAGTTTGAAGACTGGTGTCCCAAACGGATAGCCATCTCTCCTAAAACAAAAGAAAGTTAGGAAGAGGATTAAAGGTATCAAAGAAAAGTCATTTCAATGTACTCAGTAATAGAAATGGGAGATACACAGATACTCAGTTTCTGTGATTCTGGAACCTATCTCATATTTAATTGCAGTTAACCTGACCATGTGAGAATTTCACTTTCTTGGTTACTAATAAGGGGATCAACACTAATCTTAAAATCCTCTTAATCCGCTTTCTAAATATCTCTTGACTTATGGAGGAGTTGACTACCAGGTTAGAGAAACAAATGGAATATCTAGCTGTTCTTGTGTTGTAACTTTCATTCTTGTTTCTAAGCTTAGAGAATTCCAGTTCGGAGAAAACCCGAATAACCAAAGACATAATATGTTTTCTGAGGTTTTTGTGGGTGTTTGTATGTAGGTCTTTGGTCATTTGGGTTTTCTCCCGCATCAAATTGGAAGTGTCTTAGCAACGTTTCGACAAAGTCTCATTCATCATCTTCAGGCTGGTGTTTTCAGCTTCGTGCTTCGAGGAGCATATATATATATATATATATATATATATATATATATATATATATATATATATATATATATATATATATATATATGAGAAATATGGTCTAGAATTCTGCTAATACCATTCCATTCGTTTCAATAAATCTTGTTAAAAAGAACTCTGTGAGACTCTTGCTTGCAAAAGAATTACTTTGAGCATCCTGGTACATGGTGTGTGACTGCTTAACCTAGGGTAGTCTAAACCAGGGCTTTTCAACCAGTGGTACAGGGTACATTGGCACCTGGCAGGTGGTACGCGACCATCCTAGAAAAGTAGGGGGGAAGGGGAGCTCGGCGCTGATCCTGGTGCTTCTGCTGAGCCCTGAAGAAGCACCAATCAGCTGGAAAGCAGCACTGATCCTGGCACTTCTGCTGAGCCCAGAAGAAGTGCCGATCAGCTGGAATGTTGCAGCATTTCCAGGGTCTTGTGATTTACATTCAGATGCTTGGCAACTGATTCATATTTATGATGGTCACAGTGTCCTGGGGTCATGTGAAGTGACCAAAACCACCCAGCAGACAGGGGGAATAAAAACCAAACATCCACCCCCCCCCCCGCTGCCAATTCTCAACAGAAATGCTCACAACAATGAAAGCCTCGGACAGAAGGAAGAGCGCCACCAAGCAGGCAGGCAGGTGTCTTGTTCGGCTGTATCTTGGGGGGCACTTTTTTCAGTGCCATTGTAACTTCAAACAGTCACTAAGCGAACTGTTGTAAGTCGAGGACTACCTGTACTTTATCACTTTTTTCCTTTTGGGGGGGGGAGTCATCAAGTTTTTGACTCCTTTCTAGGTGACTGGTGGAACTCGGATGTTGCCATATCCTAAAAGTGGTGGTACAATGGGTGAAAAGGTTGAAAAGCCCTGGTCTAAACCACAATACAGTCTCGGGTTTTTCTCTACTATATTGTCAGCATGATCTTCCTGAAACCAGGTTCAATATATCTTTTCTCTCAATTAAATAGTCACCATTTTTTTCCATACTCCCCCCCCCTTTTTTTTTTCTTTAAAAAAATCACCCATCCGATTTTTTTCCCCCAGTTTGTGGCTTCTTTAACTTTGTCAGTGTTTTTCTCCAAGATCGAAATATGTACAGCCAAGTATGAAGATTCCTTGGCTTTCTTTGGCAGCTTGTTGAATTGCTGAACACTTTTTTTCCCCTTTAGGCTAAAAAAGAATAACACAGAAACTCTTAGGTATACAAAACAGTTTCCCATGAAGATTTCCAAGGCAGGTTCATTTTTCTTGTCAAACAGGAGCAACTCTCCTTGGTCAGGGCCGCTCCCAGGTTGCTTTGAGCAGGAGGGTGTTTTGGAGTAGATTGGAGGGATGCTCAAAAATGTTGTTGGATGCTGGCAACCATTCCCGGTGGTATGTGTGCTAAAAGGATCTGGAAACAGTTCTGAAGGTGTCGTGCTGTGTCTATGAGCGATATAAGAGATGTGTTAAACCTTTGCTATTTTTGCAGATATTCCTGCTTAATAGAAGTGTGAAAAACGTATAATACCCTAAGGTGAAATTTTCTCAGTGTGTTGTTTACGTAGCCTTGTGTGACTGTACGGTATTTCCAACTAATCTCAATCTCTCTCTCTCTCTCTCTCTCTCTCTCTCGCATATGTAATCTTTTAATCATTTTTTGTGTATCTACATACACATTCTGGCCACAAGTGTTGCTTCCCTGCACCCCCACTAAACTGAATTGAATTTGCATTTTATTCACTAGCAGAGACACGGCTAATGATCGATCTTTTCTTCCAAAGATGAGAAAATAGCCAAAGTATTTTCTGATTTAAGGGAAGTAAGAGATCTTGACTTGATACAGGTAGTCCTCGGGTTACAACCACAGTGGAGCCTACAATTTATGTTGCTAAATGAAATATTGGTTAAGTGAGCTTGTCTCATTTTACGACTTTTCTTGCCAAAGTTGTTAAGTGAATCACTGCATTTGTTAAGTTAGCAAGATGGTTATTAAGTGAATCTGGATTCCCCATTGACTTTGCTTGCCAGAACATTGCAAAAGGAGATCACAGGACCCCAGGACACTAACCATCATCAATATGAAGCATCTGAATTTTGATCACGTGACCATGGGGATGGTCGTAAGTGTGAAAAGAGGTCATAAGTCACTTTTTCAGTGCCGTTGTGACTTTGAATGGTCACTAAATGAACTGTTGTAAGTCGGGAATTACCTGTATTGTGATGAAAATGTTGAAAGAGAACTGAAAATCACCAAAGTCTCTACTTTTGAAATTCCACATGATTGACAGGATAGATCTTGTGGGTTTTTTTCCTTTTGGGGCATCAAATATAGCAAATTCCCCTGAATTTGCAGTCTCTTCAGTTCCTTTTCCTCTTTCCAATATCCAGCTGTGGACAATGTCCTCTCTTATATGGCCCTTCCCTAGTCAGCATCCCATCTCCCAAGCTCTTTTAGACATACCATGACATTTTTTTAATTCTATAATATCTTTTCATTCCAAAGTTATATGAAGCAGCTAACCATAGCATGCTCTAGCTTTTCCTATCCCCTCCACCCCCGCCAGCTTAGCCAGGAAATTACCAGGTACCAGTTGCTGATAATTGCAATATTTACATTAGTATTTTTTATTCTATTGATTTATTTCTGAAAAAAATAAGGTTGCTGAGTGAGGGAGATAATGTATTCTACATTTGAACATCTGATAAAACCAATCGTGGAACTCACAATTTTTTTTATTTGCATTTCCTGTGCTTTTACACATGTCTAAGTTATTTATGATGCTGCTGATTGTATTCTTTCACAGAAGAAAGTCTGTTTTCTGTTTACAAATGCTACAGTAACTGGCAAGAGTGTAAAACAGACAAATTGTTCAGTTCTCTCTCTCTCTCTCTCTCTCTCTCTCTCTCTCTCTCTGTGTGTGTGTGTGTGTGTGTGTGTGTGTGTGTGTTCTTTGTCTCTGCTTTTCTTGAGCTGGAAAGTGGATGTTTGATTGAAAACATCCGGCTGTCTCTGCTGTTTAGTCACAGGTGATTTCAGATCAATAATAATGTTTTCTCATTATTTGGACTGATCCTGCATCCATTTATTTTGGAGCTAAAGTAAAGGAGATGATCGTGCTTTTTCTCTGCTCCTCTGGGACATTTCTGTGCTGTTCTTTGGCTGCCCTTGGACTTAAGATCTACAGAGCAAAGGACAAGAAAGATTTTACTCCAGATACCCTTCATGGTGGGGAGGAGGTCTTTTCCAATCTGCTTCCCCAAAATAATAGGTAGAACGTCTATGGTGAAGATGGGCTCCTGGGAGACAAACCTACTTTCTGTTGTACAGTTCAGACAAGATGCTTGTCAGAATCTCTGTTGCTAGGCTCTTGCTGCTTTGAACTGACAGGTTTGACTATATACCCACAGCTGTGAATTTAAGCCAAGGATTCACAACCTGAGACTTCAAAGTATATTCAAAATGTTGGGTTTGTTGATTGGTATATACCAGGGGTAGGCAACCTTGGCTCTTTTATGACTCATGGACTTCAACTCCCAGAATTCCTGAGCCAGCATGGGAGAACTATGGCCCCTTCATGACTCGTGGACTTCAACTCCCAGAATTCCTGAGCCAGCATGGCTCAGCATGGAAACCTCTCCCTTTCCCCTCAGCATGGCTGGTTCAGGAATTCTGGGAGTTGAAGTCCACGAGTCGTAAAAGAGCCAAGGTTGCCTACCCCTGCTATATACAATTGATGTATACCAATTAATTGACTATATGTCATCAAGCTGGTGTCACTCTTAACAAACACATAGATTTTTCTTCAGGACATAATAATGAGTAGTAAAAATTAAATTTGTAGGGTGACCAATTCTAAACTAATTCTGGCCATCATAAAACATAAGAGAATTTTTTTTAAAAAAAGTAGAGTAATAAAAAAGATCTGGCAAAACAATGTCTGGAAAGAGAATGTCGCCACTACTCAAATTAACATCTCAGAAGTGAGTGATTGGTGGCCAATCACCCACCACCAGTCCAGTGCAATAAAATAAAGAAAAATGTAAAAAATGTGGAATATTATTTTAAGTAACCTATAGATTTGTTTGCACTGATTCATTATCTTTGGCTTTCTGTTTTTCAGTTTACGACTGATGGGGATAACATTTTTTTGGGAGAATAGAAGGAATACATTTTTTATGCAGGATACAAGGAATATTGGAAATAAATTATTCATTTGATTGGTTGCATTTATATCCTGCATTTTCTCTGGCAGTTCAGGGCAGGACACATTAAAGCATTTCAAAAACAGTCTCAAGAAAGATTGGCGTGTAAGTCATCTGAAGCTGAGAAGGGATAAAAACAGTGGTGGGATTTAGCCGGTTTGCACCAGTTCGGCAGAATCGGTAACTAATTTTTTGTTGTCCAGGCCCAGAATGGACTTCCGGAAGTGGCATCCACACAGAGAACCGCTTGTTCACATATTTGAATTGCATCACTGGATATAAACCAAGGTTTCCTCAACCCATGTTTACCACAGGACTAGACTGTGCTAAAAAGATAGCAAGGACACTCACCAGAATCTTGCACAAGGGGCAATGTCTGCTAAGAGAAAACTCTGCTGGAACTGGGCTGGGAGTCTGCAAAGGAAATGACCTGCTTTTGCAGAATCCAAGACTGATGGAGTAATAATTGACTGGGATGGATCAAGGAAAGCGGTGTACAGAGACAGTTGAACTAGGGATTAAGAAGAGGGTGATAAAAATGAGAGCATTAATGCATGAGCACATAGGATCATACTACCGTTTGTTAGCCAGCGTCTTCACACCCTGCAGGGGAATGAGATTGTTCCCTCCATCCCCAGTCCAGAAATGTTAAGAGGTACTCTGGTGCCTTAAGTGGCATGGTGGCTCAGCGGTTAAGATGCTAAGCTTTTCAACTGGAAAGCGGGCAGCCTAGGTTCGAGACCCATCCTCACCACAGCTCCTGCCAACCTAGTAGTTCGAAAGCATGCAAATGCAAGTAGATAAATAGCACCACTTCAGTGGAAAGATAACAGTACTCCATAATGTCACGTTGGGCTCATGACCATGAAAATGTCTTTGGACAGCACTGGCCTTGAAATGGAGATGAGCACTGTCCCCTATAGCAGAGGTCCCCAACCTTTTGGGCACCAGGACTGGTTCCATGGAGAAAGGTTTTTCCATGGACCAGAGAGTGTGTAGTTTTGTGTGCTGCTTGCATCCCATGGGTGGGGCTTTGTTTGTTTGTGCAGACCGGTTGCTAGCATGCTGTGGCCCGGTACTAGTCCATGGGACTGGGGGTTGGGGACCCCTGCCCTATAGTCAACAATGACTAGTGAAGTAAAATCTGCAGAAACTCCTTACCTTTAAGGTTCAGAGCATCCTTTTGACTACTTGATCTCGCTTCCAAGAAATAGCCCCCCATGTTGCTCCAGGAGAAGGCAGAGTCCAGTCACATTGCAGTGGTCCAGTCCTGGATTGAAATAGTATACACAACTATATGGAATGCACAAAATTAAGAATACAAATAAAGCACAAGTACAGCTATTTGATCCTTAAACAATTAGCTAAAGAACTGCATCTTTAATTGCTCTTGTAAAGGCAAAGAGTTATGAGTGAAATATAATTCATGAGGAGCTGCAGGCACATGGGAGAAAGCCCCATCCTCTGTACCAGATGAAGGAACCAACAGTAGAATAAAACCTTTGAGATGCAGTATTCCAAGTGTGGCCTTACCAAGCATTGTAAAGTGGTATTAACTCTTCACGTGATCTTGATTCTATCCCTCTGTTAATACAGCCTAGCACTGTGTTGGCTTTTTTGGCAGCTGCAGCACACTGCTGCATTATTTTCAAGAAAAGCAGATCCCGCACTAGGACTGGTTGAAGTCCAACTTCTAATAAGCAGCAACTCCTACATCCTATCTGGATTTAATGTCATCTTTTTCTCACATGTTGTTGCTGTGTGATGCTTGACCACTTCTCCTGTGGGGACAAGAACTACCTTGGTGATATCTCATGCCAACCTCTTCTGTTGCTGGCAACCAACTTGTTCTGGGCTGAAATAGGATGTTTGTGCTATTAGGTACTTTTGAGCTCTAAATTTGTTTTTTGCATTGTTTTTTTAATGACAACAAGGACATCTAAAATCATAATTGCTTGGAATTTTAGATGCCAGCTGCTAGCATACTCATAAGCCCCACTGTGGGAGCAATACCTGTTATGTTTCCTTCCTGCACTGCAAAAAAAAAACCCAAAACAAACAAAAAAAATCCTACATATTTGCATTTCTTCTTTTCCAAAGGGTGCTTTAATTGATAAACATCTTGGGAGTAATGAGGATACAACAAAAATCCTTTCTTAGAATAAAACACAACCTGGATGGAAGAGAGAGGGTTTTCTTGGTAACAATAAGGGCAAAACAAAATCTATTATATCTTCACCAGTCTGATTATGGATGCTTTGGGGGCCATTTACTGGGTCTCCTTCCTCTCTATTCTATATGATCTCCACATTTGTGTTTGTGAGAATGAATACAGTTGCCCAGAGTGTATTTTCCTTTCTTCCATATTGAAAGAAAGTCAAATCTGTGGTTGGAGGAAAGGATTTGTTGTTAGATTATTTTTTTTAAAGTCTATCTATGTGCCCATGTTTGTGTATGTATGGTGGGGGGTAACAGTAATGGAAGATTTTTAAATAATTTGTTGTGATCCTAAAATTTTAAATGGCTTCTTTGGATTTCTAGAGCTTTTTTATTAATAAGGATCAATGATTCCTCTGTGAATCACCAGAAGTATATGGATGTTCACCGAATGGTCTGTTGCAACCTACGAGAAAGGAAAAAAAAAAGGTAAAGGAGACCCTGCAGAGTTTACTCCACTAGTTGTTGTCAACTATAGGGGGGGGGTGCTCATCTCAAGGCCATTGAGCCAGAGATGTCTGAAGCCAGCATGATGTCACAGAGTGTGTTAGCTTCCCACCGAAGTGGTACCTATTTATCTACTTGCATTTGCATGCTTTCAAATTGCTAGGTTGACAGGAACTGGGGTGAGGATGGGAACAAACCCTGTCGCATGATGCTCAGTTCTCAAATCTGAATTGTCAGCTTTCCAGTCAACGAGCCCAGCCTACCAGAAGCACCATTCAAAACCTACACTGAACCTTGGCCTTCCCAATTTCAGTTGTCATATCACTCTTAAAACACAAACATACACACTGTTTACCACCAGTTAGATCAGGGGTCTTCAAACTTGGCCCTTTTATGACTTGTGGACTTCAACTTCCAGAATTCCTTAGCCAGGTACGCTGGCTGAGGAATTCTAGGAGTTGAAGTCCACAAGTCATAAAAGGGCCAAGTTTGAAGACCCCTGAGTTAGATCCTTTGTTGTCATTCAGTTCCTGGCTGATGGTTAACCATCCACCATTCAGGCAGATAACCATCTCCATCTTTTCACAGGCAGAAAGGGTATCACCTTGAATTGAAATAGAAGATACAATCCTCATTGTTTTTCTACTGAAGAACGTCCTTGACTAACATGATTGTGCTATGAGGAATTGTTATGAGGCAGCATGGGGTATATAAAATAATTCAAGTGGTAAATAAATGCTTCCTTTTGGATTAATTTTTTAGAATGAAATTTAGTGTTTAAAAAGCTTTTTAAATTGAGTCGGATAGAAAGGCATACACAATGCCACTACAGTAATTATCATATTCACTGAAAAATGTGAATTCCTGTCCTCTTAAAGATTAAAACATAGGGAGGGGGTGTTTGTTTAATTGGGTAGTTCCCACAATTTCCAAATATTTATTTAGTGGCACAACTGCAGATTGTTGAAGAAATGCTTCCTTAGATGTATCTCCTCCAACCTCAGTGTCTTTCAGGTTGGGGGAGGGATAAGTTCAGGTTCCAGAATTGCCAGCCACTGCGGCTGAAAATAGAAAAAATCCTAATGAAATTGCAGTCTACAAAATATACAGTTTGGGACAGCTGTGTTGAATTTCTATCTGGAGTTTTTCCTCCAGAGAGTATGGCTAGAAGATGTCATTATCCCCATTAACAGAAATCCTGTAAGGTAGTTTATGCCAAGAGACAGTGACTGATTCAGGTTCCCAAAATTCAGGATAGAACCTAATTTGTGATCTTCCTAATCCGTGTCCAATATATTAAATAAGGGCAATTGTTAACAAGAGCAAAACTTCTTGGTTGTGTTAAATAGTTTTGAAATCAGCAAAGAACATTGTTGGAAGTTGCTTTAGTAGAGTTCATCTAAGTTAGGGTTCTAGATAATTGCCCGTCGTCCAAGATTTCAGCTGGGAGGTTGTAGTTCTTTTTTCTCTTTTACTTCTTTTATTCTTTTTAACAAATAGTTTCATTAGCAATAACATAGTTGAACGGGAGCTTGGAGCTCTTCTATTCCCCTGATGAAGCAGGAGAATAGACAAATGGCTATTCCATAAATCCCTTCTTGAAAATCTCCAACTTCTGGAGGTAAGCTGTTCCACTGGTTAATTGTTCTTACTACTAAACATTAAGAATTCCCAACATAAGATAGACTACACCAGCTCTATTGGTTTTGTTCAACTTCTCAGCAAATATTTGTAAAGAGCTTGTTCTGGGACAAGTTATAACTCTTGAAGAACTACTACTACTACTACTACTACTACTACTACTACTACTAATAATAATAATAATAGTAATAATAATAATAATAATAATATAACAACAACAACAACAAAGTTAGAAGGGACCTTGGAGGTCTTCTAGTCCAATCCCCTGCAGGAAACCCTATACCAGGGCTTTTCAACCAGTGGTACGGGTACCACCTGTGGTACATTGGCACCTGGCAGGTGGTACGTGACCATCTTAGAAAAGTGGTAGCGGTGGAGGGGAATGAGCTGAACTGGTGGCAGCACCACACAAGCCTGCACGAGAGATGGCTGGAGGTGCAGGGCTATCAGGGCTCAGCGGAAGTGCCAGGATCAGTGCCGCTTTCCAGCTGATCGGCACTTCTTCGGGGCTGTCAGGGCTCAGTGGAAGCGCCAGGATCAGTGCCAGGCTCCAGCTGGAGCTCGGCGCTGATCCTGGTGCTTCTGCTGAACCCTGAAGAAGCACCAATCAGTTGGAAAGCAGCACTAATCCTGGCACTTCTGTTAAGCCCAGAAAAAGCGCCAATCAGCTGGAATGTTGCAGCATCTCCAGGGTCTTGTGATTTTCATTCAGATGCTTGGCAACTGATTCATGTTTATGATGGTCACAGCTCCCAGGGTCAAAACCTGCTGCAACCACTCAGCAGATGGGGGGGGGGAATAAAAACCAAACACCCCCCACCCCACCTCCGCTGCCAATCCTCAACAGGAATGCTCACAACAATGAAAACCTCGGACAGGAGGAAGAGCGCCGCCGGGTGGACAGGCAGGTGTCTTGCTTGGCTGTGGCTTAAGGGGCACTTTTTTCAGTGCCATTGTAACTTCAAACAGTCACTAAGTGACTGTTGTAGTGAAATGTTGTAAGTCGAGGACTACCTGTACTTTATCACTTTTTGTCCTTTTTTTTCTTTTTCTTTTTTTTGGTCATCAAGTTTTTGACTAGGCAACTAATGATACTCGGATATTGCCATATCCTAAAAGTGGTACAGTGGATGAAAAGGTTGAAAAGCCCTGCCCTATACCATTTCAGAAAAATGGTTGTCCAATCTCGTCCCAAAAACCTCCAGTGATGGAGCATTCACAACTTTTGGAGGCAGGTTGTTCCACTGATTAACTGTTATTAGGGCCTGCAGTTCCCTAATAATCTTTGTTGCTCTTTGTTAATTGTTCTGTCAGGAAATTTCTCCTTAGTTCTAATTTGCTTCTCTCTTTGATTAGTTTCCATCCATTGCTTCTTGTCCTGCCTTCAATTAATTGTCCTCTCTTTTATAAGCTTACTTTAATGAATTTTAATCTACATGGTTTGGTTTTCTTCCTTCCTTCCTTCCTTCCTTCCTTCCTTCCTTCCTTCCTTCCTTCCTTCCTTCCTTCCTTCCCTGGAGAGACTTTTGTACAGGAACTAACAAATAAATTAGCAAAATTGCATTTAATACTCTCTCTTGCTTGGTCTTCATAGTTGTATTTAGATGGCATATATTTTTCTCTATGGAAGGAATGTATGTAGCCTTAGGGTGCTTCAATTTGGCTTTGGCAGGTATTTTATAAACTGTACCCATTTAATAGTTAGTAATTTTTTTATTATTTTTAACAAAGAGAAACACATAGGAGGATGTAGCTTCCCACTGATCAGCATCATGCTGCTAAATATAAAAGTATCTGTAACAAACTGTACCAGGATGTTGTATTGGCGAATATCACTGTATATTAAACTCTTTTTTTGTCTTTTCTTGTAATAATGAATATTTAGAAAGACTTTTAAAGCATCAAGCTATTAATTATGGAATCTAAAAATACCCAGGCATTGAGCTGATTCAGAACTGACATTAAGTTTGTTTTTGCTAATAGCTTTTTTTGCCAATAGCATACCTGCTTCTTTCCCTTCCTGTTTCCCCTTTTATTTTGAAGTAGTGGTGATAGTGTGGCCAATTACTCCAACAGGTGGTGGAACAGCAAATCCATTTGCTGAGAATGGTATACTCAAAAGAGATAAAATATTGGTTTAAAACCCAACTGTTTTTGCAATTGAAATTTATTATCATAAATTTGGTTCTACCCCAGAAATTTATATTGGTCCAGAAATCAACATGGGAAAATGCAAGGCTACTCTGTAAAATCTCTGTAAATTCCACTTTTAAAAAAATAAAAAGATAAGCAACCTCTCTATTTGCTTTTCTTTTTCTAAGTTTCCTTATCCCACCAAGGATTACTTTTTTCCCTTTAAATAAGGCTACATTTCCACAGCTGAAATAAATGTTTCTACTGGGGAAATAAATTACTTATTCTAACAATAGAAAGCTGAATATATTGTTGATAAAGCACCTGTCAGTCACATAATTCACATTATTGATTCCAGAAACCTTAACTTAAACCATACAGAATTAGGGGAACCCTATTAAATATTCACAACGTGGTGATTGTTCCCGCTTCCCATTTTAAACATTTAATAACAATTTTTTTCCTCATTTTGTTGGTTTCTTCGTTCCTGTTGTAACATTCTCTGTGCTTGACAATCTTGCACCAAAAGTAGAAAATCATTTTTGAATTGGCTATCATGAGTTGTGTATATATGTCAGTTTTGGGGGGCTTCAGGAGACAAGGTCAAAGTATCAAAGTATGATGTCTCGAATGGATGTGCCTTAAACAATTACTACTACTACTACTACTACTACTACTACTACTACTACTTCTTCTTCTTCTTCTTCTTCTTCTTCTTCTTCTTCTTCTTCTTCTTCTTCTTCTTCTTCTTCTTCTTCTTCTTCTTCTTCTTCTTCTTCTTCTTCTTCTTCTTCTTCTTCTTCTTCTTCTTTTCTTCTTCTTCTTCTTCTTCTTCTTCTTCTTCTTCTTCTTCTTCTTCTTCTTCTTCTTTTCTTCTTCTTCTTCTTCTTCTTCTTCTTCTTCTTCTTCTTCTTCTTCTTCTTCTTCTTCTTCTTCTTCTTCTTCTTCCATATCCGTTATTGGACGTTGGTGATCATGTTTTTATCAGCAGCCGCACGAAAAAGTGCTGCTGAGTTTTGTCCAAACCAATTCCTTAGATTTTGAAGCCATGATGTTCTTCTTCTGCCTGGACCTCATTTACCTTCAATCTTTCCCTGGAGGATTAAATGGAGTATGAATACATATTTTATTTTATTTTATTTTATTTTATTTTGTTTATTTTATATTTTATTTTATTTTAAATTAATTTTATATATATACCCCACTTTTATTGGTTTTACAAATAACTCAAGATCCAAAACATGTTCCTCCTCCTATTTTCCCCACAACAACAGCCTTGTGAGATGGATTGGGCTGAAAAAGAGTGACTGGCCCAAAGTCACCCAACTGACTTTCATGGCTAAGGCAGGACTTGAATTCACAATCTCTTGCTTTCTATCCTGGTGCCTTAAATGCTAGACCAAACTTGAATCATTTAAGGCAAGGGTCTTCAAACTTGGCCCTTTTATGATGTGTGGACTTCAACTCCCAGAATTCCTCAGCCTTGAAGCCTCTGCACCGCCAAGTGTGGTGCTCAGATACAAAAATGATGCAAACAATTCAACTTTGTTGAATGATGGGGACTTCATTTTACCCATTCTGGTCGTATAGATACTTGAGAGTCCATAATTTGTAATTTATATGGTGTCACTGCTGGTGTTGTTTTAGGATACGTCCTTTCCTATCATCGTGAAGCTTTCTGGTCATCTAAGATTTCCCAAGGCTCTAAACTATAGAAAGAAAGACAGTCACATGTTTCCCTTGGACATCTTTTTGCTATATTATTACTAGAATCGAACCCCTTGCTCAGAAAAATGTCCCTGAAATTTTCTTCCTCTTTGGAAGACATTTTGAAAGAAAAGCCTCTTTCACTCAACAGAATGGTTGACTGAGTGGTTGAAAAAGAGGCAGGGTAAGGGGAGTTTTTGAGGGTGGTGGTCTTGTTCCATCTTCTTGAAAGCCCAGTGCAAAGCCTGTTCCACCATTCAGTTCTTACACATTCTAAAAGATTTAGGGAAGAGGGAATCTCAGTTTTTTGTACGACTCTTGCAGAAAAGCAAGGGTCAGATTTAGGAGTTGATTTTAAACATTTCAAGCTAAGATTCAATGGAACCCAGAAAATCCAATGGAATCCCAAGTTTGGATTTGGCATTATACCTTACACTTGCTCTCTTACAATAAATTTTATTTTTCAGTTATAGGTTCATTCCCTAATATTCCAACCCCTTTTTATATATGTGTCCTATACCTGGAAGCAAGAGATTATAGGGCTTAGATATAGAGATTTGTCTTCCAACGTTCAAGTGCCGAGAGTCATTTTGTAGGAGAGATAAGTGGCACAAAAATTTAATAAATTAATAAACATGCTGTATGATGTACAGGTGTAGATTTTTCTAGTATATTCAAAGCTTCGTATAACATATCAATGCCATACACATTCTAGAATGGGAAAGACCGTCACCATATTGTGGGAGAGAATAGCAATATATTCAGAAAAAAAACTGAAGGATTTTATTTCAACAAAATGGGAATTAATGTAAGCCTCCAGTGACATTTTTGAAGACATTTTTTGAAGGGAAAGATCTGGGTTGATAGGGTATGAAGAATGTTTTTGTGTAGAAAGAAGTAATAATGAGATTTCCATTTGAAGTTAGCTAAACTTCATTTCGAATAAAATATGCAATGTTCAACTTTTAGCAGGTTGGAGACATAGAAATAGACTAAGAAGTATACAGAAGAGAAAGGCGAGAAAGGTTTTTGTGATGTTTGATATATGTGAAAAACCATAAAAGAAAAGACTTGCTAGGAAAAGAATCATTTGATAAAGGATGAACTTTCTCTAGGAATAATTTGAGAAAGGGACAACTTTTTTCCGGATCGTTTGAGACTGCATGAAGATAAGCGATGCATATTTACATACGGTATGTACGGCGTTCTGTATTGAAGCTAGCTGGAGGAACATTTGAAAACACAATTCAATTCACTAATAGCGAGCGATCTGATATTTTTGTACGACAGATATGCAGCGATTCAGTGTACGAAAAAGTCTCAAAAGTGTCCCCAAAACTTCTCGCTCCATCGCCCCCTTTTTGTTCTTTCGCCCCCCTGAAAAATGAAATCGCCCCCTAGGGGGCGATATCACCCAGGTTAAGAACCACTGGGCTAAATGATAAAACCATGGTTCCAACAGTTGAAATGTATTTTGTTCCATCCCAATAGAGCAGATAGCCCAGCAGTTTTTTAGAAATACTTTCTCACTTAAGGAATCATGCATGGTGCCTATTTATTTCTGTCTAGTAAGACTTGCATCAGCAGAAGGTCTTGAATCAGTAGGGTGAGTGGGTGGGTGTAGGAATCTTGGAGTATATTACATAATAATAAGTGATGGTTGTTAAGCCATCTTGTCTCCTGCTGAAACAACCCACTCGCAAGCATGATCCTACATAAAAGGTCCAAATACAGTTTGTCAGGAGTAAACATATGATTAAGGGGATGTGCTTTTAAAAGAGTCTCATATAGCTCTGTTAGAGATAAAAGCAGTAAAAGAGAAAAAAAAGTCTCAGCTTTGCAAGATAGAATTTGGTTCTGTGATAGTGTAAATGGATTTGAAACATTTCAGCATTAAATATATCTACCAGCTAATATGTCTTAATACACCCTTCTTGGATCTGGAATGGGATGAGGTGTTCAGATGACTTCGGACTGCACATTAGTTGGTTTAAAACAAGTTACCATTGCATCACTTTTTCTTTATGTATTTGCTGGGATATAATAGGAATACTCTCTTAACAGTGCTCTATTTAATATTTTATGTTCCAAGAGTGTTTTGATATTGATTCACTGATTGTGAAATTCTCTGATTAGATAGAATTGGTATCAAATTTGGTTGTTGGTTTTTTTTCATGTAAATGGAAAAGTTACTTAATGTAGGCTTTTGTTTGAATTGCACTGCTATGTTGAGGTATTCATTCTTTTTCTTCCTATTTTTGCTGTGGTCTAGTTTGTGCATGAATTTAAGCGAATGCAATATATTTTTGTTGGCTTGTTCTCCCTGTGGGGATTAATTTTTAATGGAAGCAGGAAACATGTTAAATAAACAAAACTCCAACAATCCCAGTCAATGTCATGAAAAGTCACACCACTTGTGTTGATTTCCAGGTGAGGAATGGTGAGCTAGCATGTTTCTGAAACAGCTACGACTACAACGCAGCTGTCACTGAAGGACCAATGAGTAGATGGGTCCCACAGAAACTTTTGGAATAAGGAGAGGATGGGAGATTACCCATTTGTGTTCTGGATGACTATTCTTTGCAAGAAGACTGCAGAATAGCAATTTCCTGCAGGTTAGAGCACCAAGAGATGAAGGGAAGCGATCACATTCACAATGCTGAGTCATCATGCAGAGCCTTTTAAAGGATATTGGATATTAGGCACGTGCTAGAAAAGACTGTCAGCTTCTGACACAGGTATGAACAGGTCTTTCCATTCTGGGACAAAGATGGGTATAGGGTTTCCTGCCTGAGCAGGGGATTGGACTAGATGGCCTCCAAAGTCCCTTCCAACTTTATCATTATTATTATTATTATGGTCCAAACTGTATCCCATGCCAAAGGGATTGTTGTAATCCCACTACATTTTTTAAAAGAGGTCTGGCCACATCGGAGCAATTGTTACTTATGTATAACATGTGATACAAACAGCAATTGTGCCTGGTTTACTGAGAATTAAGATTAATTGGTTGGGTACATAGTCCACTCAACCAGAAAGAAATAAAATAGAAGCATCTATTCATCTGAGTTTTGGGGGGGGAGTGGTCAAAATAGGCAAGATAACAAATGCAGCAATTTGGAGGCTTAATATGCAAACGTTGCTGAAAATACGCAGAAAATTGTGCTATTATGATTGGGTGATTTGTGACTGCATTTTAATGGCGTGGACCTGGGGCAATCTTGTGATCAGCTCCTAAAGGCTATGAGTCTCTTACCTCTTATGCAAATGTTCTTCTCTTGTTCTCTAATCTCCAGGGAGATAATTCAGGGCATGGAGTTTTAAATACCATTAGTGTAGCACATGTTTAGAGACAGAGACAAAGACAGAGATAGAACATGGACCTGTACTTCAAAAACCATGGAACTTTGGAACAGAGTCTTTGATCTTTCTTTGCAATTAAGTTTTGGATCCTTCAGCAAGTTCACACACATCTCACACATAGCAAGATGTCCAACGTTTCTACAGCTTCAATGTTTTTGGAAACCAGCTTGTGCCATCTAAACAGAATGCAGAATAAAAACTCGGCGTGAGAGCTTCTCCATTCTGAAGACATCACTGTCAAGCAATGGAAAGATTTGAGTTTACACTTCAAAAGGCGTAATTTTGTTTTGCGTTCTTTCCCAACGCCCCTCTCCCCAGAATTTTGTGGTGTGTTGACTAATCCTGATGTCTCTGCCTTCCTCCACATTCTGTCTCCTTTCCTTTCACGCCTTTTGCGGCAAAGTTGTGCATTTGATTTAATGCTAGATAGTTGAGGGAAAGAGAATAAGATACATGGCATGTGCAATCCATTGCATTCCTTTTCATCATTTGCACAGAAAATGCCTTCAAACTGGCATTGTTCTGTTTATAAATGATGGGAATGTACTTTTGGCAAAGTACACTCAATGTTTTCCTTCCTGCCCCCCTGTCAAGGTTCCGATTAACGAAACACTTTAGGTTTTGCCAACTTCTATCATCAATTCATCCCCTCTTTTGCCGAGATTGCCCTATCCCTTACAGAATTACTCAAAACAGGCAAAGGAGGAGGGAAGCCGCGACCGGGCCAACCACTAGCATGGACGATGGGATGTCAACGCTGCTAACATTGGATGTTCTTGCTTTGACAAACTACGAAAAGACAGCCACTCTCTGTCTAAGCTGTGTGGTACTTTTAGAGTTAAATTAGATGATGCTGGGAGGGGAGGAGAAAGAATGTGTGTGGGGATTAGTTAAGATAAGAAACCCCAGACTACAGAATGGAAGGGAAACTTTGCCCTTCAAACTGATTGGAGAACAGTGAATTATGACTGCTAATTAGAGGAGGGAATTATGCTTGAATATTATGTGCTCAGGGGAGAGGAATTCAGATCTTGGCATCCACCATCCTGTGCCGACACATTGGATGTTCTTGCTTTGACACCCCCCCCCCAGGATCACATCTGTGGTTCTTCATCTAAGGCAGTGGTTCTCAACCTTTTTAATGCTGCGACCCCAACTGGTCATAAGTCAACTGGTGCAGCACCGTTTGCAGAATGGGACTTTTGGCGGGCTCAGCAGGGCAGAGACAGCCTGGACAATTCCTATTGGCTTTTGAAAGCCAATAGAATTAGACTCTATTCAAGAGAGTCTATTCTATTGGCTTTCAAAAGCCAATAGAATAAAAGGGAGTAGCACAGCTAAGGAAAAGGGGGGAAAAATGGCGGACTGCATTGTTTGGCGACCCCCGTGAAATGGTCGTTCGACCCCAAATGGGGTCCCGACCCACAGGTTGAGAACCACTGATCTAAGGTTTTTCAAGGCTGTTGAGTTAGGTTTGGGTTGCTTTTTGTAAGCAATAGACATTCGGTAAACTTCAGTGGTGTGAATATATTTTAATAGAAAAGTCTCCCCTTCCCTAAATGCACTGAGGTTTTTTTTTCAAAAAGAAAAATAACGTTTAAGATGAACATATTAAAGGGGATTATGATACGATTTGTAGCCTACCTCCACCACTTCCCTCTGATCGCCTTCCTGCCCTCCATACTATTATTCAGAATGTCTGCATGGAATTTGTCCAGTGATTCCCATGTCTGCATATTGGGTTACTTGCAGTCGATTTGAATGAGTGTTAGCTGAAATGCATACGGCTAAACTGATTCTCTAATCACTGATGCTGACATTTGAGTTTGACCAAGGTTAATGGTCAAACTCCATCTAAATCTTTTCTTTTTGCAGGGGGAAAAAAAGGCACTTTGCCCATTTTGTTTCATTTTTGCCTTTGATTACAGATAAAAAGATGTTGTATTGTTCTTCTGGAGTTAGGCCAGCATCATGTGGCCTTTTACTGTGGCGATAAATTGTTCTGCAATTTATTTGAGAAAAGTACAAATACACTATTTGGACATTTTTAGATTTCTTTTCCTGTCTCCTCTGCCATGTTACTATGGTGAAAGACCTGGTTTTTGTAGTGCATTGGGCAATTTTATAGTTTTGTTTTGTGTCTGACTCCTCCGTTTTATGTGTTCAATCTTACTGAAGTGCATGCGTGTTTTGCCCATTACTGTTTTATAAGGAGCAATATAAGGACCCCCCAAAAAAGAGAGCAGAAATTGAAAATCATGGTACACTTGTACAGACACGTATTAAAAAAGAAAAAAAAATAGAAGAATCTAAACTGGAGAAAAGCCAGCCAGTCAGTCACTATTACTATAATTCTGTAGACTTGGAAACTCCACGTTCATCGCATGATGGGTTGGCAGGCTCTATTAGAGTCATATTTTATTAACCTATTAGCCTTTATTAACATTTTTGTGACAGTTGTTAAGCAAATGCTGCAGTTGTAAAGAGGCTGCCATGATCATTAAGCAAACACTAAGGTTGTTAAGGGGTACAGTTTTTCTAAAATTCAGAAATAAGTGCTAGGATTTGGCAAAACCATTGTAAAATGCAGTCATGTGACCATGGGGTGCTGCAAATAGTTGTAAATGCAGCCATGTTGCCAAGCACCCCAAGTGCAGTCATAGGACTGCGGAGGTCGGAACTTCAAATCTCGGTTGTAAGCAGTGGTGGGATTCAAATATGTGAACAACCGGTTCTCTCTGTGGATGCCACTTCTGAAAATCTATTCTGGGCCAGGGCAACAAAAAAATAGCTACCGGTTCTGCCGAACTGGTGCAAACTGGCTGAATCCCACCACTGATTGTAAGTATCCCCAAGCTAGGTCTTTTGTAACTTTGAATGATTATTAAACAAACAGTCATAAGTCAGGGATTACCTGTAAGAAGGAAGATTGACCCGTTAGGAAACTTTAGCAATATCCAGATGTCCCAAATGAAATCTTATACAAAAAAGTGAAAAAAAAGTATGCAAAAGAAGACATTATTATTGTTATACTTGCAATGTGAGGCCTTTTGCTATATATTATTAATGGAGATGTCAACTTCTCCTGACATTCTGGGATGGTACTTCTTACAGTGACATTTACTCTACTATCAGTGTCTGGATTTACTTGATACAAATGAGCTGATTGGTGCAAGATTGCCATTGCAGATCATTTGGGCACACTTTTAGACAAACCTTTTGAAAAGAAATCATCAATCATGAAGCAGCTTTAGGGCAGGGCCACCTTGGTTTTCTCCCTTGAAGACACTTGCCCCTAACTCCTCACATTAGCAATAGCACTTAGACTTACATACTGCTTCATCGTGCTTTATGGCCCTCTCTAAGTGGTTTACAGAATCAGCATATTGCCCCCAGCAACCCGGGTCCTCATTTTACTGACCTTGAGAGGATGGAAGGCTGAGTTAACCTTGAGTCGGTGAGAATCGAACTGCTGGCATCCGGCAGCCGGCAGAATTAGCCTGCAATACTGCATTCTATCCACTGCACCCCCATGGCTCTTGCATTAAATATTCTACATGCAAAATCTGAACAAGATGGAATTAGCTCCCTTGCCTTTTTTTTTTTAAAGATTCCGCAGAACTGAAAAAAGTGACGTATGATTGTTTTCACACTTATGACTATTGCAGCATCTCTATGGTCACATGATCAAAACTCAGATGCTTGTCAAGTGGTTCATATTTATGACAGTGGCAGGTTGTCCCGGGGTCATGCGATCCCCTTTTACAACTTTCTGACAAGCAAAGTCAGTGGGGAACCCAGATTCATTTAACAACCATGTTACTAACTTAACAAATGCAGTGATTCACTTAACAACTGCGGCAAAGAAAAGTCATAAAATGGAGAAAACTCACTTAACAAATCTTTTACTTAGCAACATAAGTTTTGGGCTCAATTGTGGTCATAATCTGAAGGCTACCTGTATTGAGTATTGATTTTATTTGTGTTTATTTGTGGCCTTCCCAAGAACAGAAGTCTAACTGGGAACTTGCATTTCTTTATTTGTATTAATGAAATCCAGGATCAATATTTGGCATCTCATCCAACTGAAACTGATTTTTCAACTCTCTTCTTGTCCCTTCTCCATGTCTGAGCCATTTATTACAGTCCCTAGAAGACACTTGATTGCTATCCTGAACTGGCATTCTGCTTATTTACTTTTATTTATTAGGTTTGTGTGCTTTTCATTGAGTTTAGAGGCAAATTTGGTCAGCTGGCAATAAGAAAGGGGATGCAGGGTGTGCTTCAGTGTTCAGTCAAGCCAAAGGTTGGAAAAAGATATATAGGTAGTCCTTTTTTGCCACAGTTGTTAAGTGACTCACTGTAGTTGTTAAATTAGTCAAACTGTTGTTAAGTGAATCTGGTTTCCCCATTGACTTTGCTTTTCAGAAAGTCACAAAAGGGGCTCACATAACTCCAGGACCCTGCAACCGTCATAAATATGAGTCCGTTGCCAAGCGTCTGAATTTTGATCACATGAACTTGTAAGTGTGAAAACTGGTCATAAGTCAATTTTTTTCAGTGCCATTGTAACTTTGAAGGGTCACTAAACAAACTGTTGTAAGTTGAGAGCTTGGAAGTTTTCTAGTCCAATCTCTTGCTCAAGCAGGAAACTCTATATCCGTGGTAGCGAACCTATGGCACGCAGAGCCCTCTCTGTGGGCACATGTGCCATCGCCTCAGTACTAGGCCTTCAGCTGGGTTTTCTAAAACCTTTTCACTTTTAGGCCTCTGCCGCTGTGTGCAAAAAAAAAAAAGGTTCAATCAATCAATCAATTTCAACTTCTCGCGGGAAAAAAAAGATCTCACAAAGTTGAAATTGATTGATTGAACTTTTTAGTCCCACCTAGTCTGCCGTTATCATTGCAGCCACGCCCACCCAATGGGCCACATCCACCCAATGGGTCACATCCACCCAATGGGCCACGCTCACCCAGCACCCGACCATACCTAAGTGGGTTTTGGGTTGCAGTTTGGGCACTCAGTCTCTAAAAGGTTCGCCATCACTGCCCTATATCCTTTCAGACAAATTATACTCCAATCTCGTCTTAAAAACTTCCAGTGTTGGAGCACCTACAACTTTTGGAAACAAATTATTGCACTGATTAATTGTTTTCATTGTCAGGAAATTTCTCCTTAGTTCTAGGTTAATTTTTCCTTGATTAGTTTCTATCCACTGTTTCTTGTTTTGCCTTCTGGAAAATAGGTTGACCCCCCTCGTCTCTGAGGCAGCCCCTTATATATTGGAGCACTGCTATCATACCAGCCCCATGCCTTCTTTTCATTAAACTAGACATACCACAATTCCTGCAACTGTTCTTTGTATAGTTTAACCTTCAGTCCTCCAATCATCTTTGTTGCTCTTTTCTTCTCTCAATCATCTTTGTTGCTCTTTTCTTCTCTTTTTAGACTCTCAACAACTTTTTTATATCATGGCGACCAAAACTGGATGCCTATACATAGCATTTCTAAATGCCTCCTATCAGCTTTACTCTGACCATTCTAAAAATATACTCATCCCCACCCAACACATTTTTTCTTGAATGTGCAGAGAGGCAGGATCAGTAAGTCTCCAACTTGCCATCTCTAGTTGGTTGTGATTCTTAAAGAATAAAAGCGGAAATAATCTAAGATCACCTTGTTTGAGACTATCTAGGGCTAATTATTTGCAGGGTTGTTTTCTGTGACTCTGAAAAGTTTGGTGCCTTTTCATATATAGATACAGTTAATGCAAATTCTTGCTTGTTGTACATGTTCCTCTCTCTGTGTGTTGTGGGCATCCTTTGTCTTGTTTTTGCCAATTAACTTTGTTTTATGTTTGCTGATGTTTAATAAATAAACAGCAAGCTATGTTTTTGCTAGCTGAACTAAATGGTATGTGTGCTCTGATCTGGATATAAGGTTTGAATAGAGCTGTGGTTGCTGCAAGCTAAACTGGAATTTACTGACAGTCATTTTCCAAGAGTATGAAATCAGCCGTGATGGATGCTACAGTTTGCCTCTCATTCAAATTTGGTTATCATATCCTGATGATAAGATTCATTGATGATCTGTAGCTTTATCCACTCTGAACACTAGGTTGCCATCATAAGATTGCCCAATACTTCCAAAGGGCATTGTTTTATTCATTTATTTAGTTAGTTACCATCCAACTCCAACTGATTCTGCATGGCTCACAATATTCAGATAGTCAATTCAATTCATTCAGAATAGAGCTGGAAGGGACCTTGGAGGTCTTGTTGCCCTTAAATTACCATATTACATATATTCTGCCTTGCAATATCTTCATCTTAAATGGGAAAAAACCTAGAAGATATGTGTGTTCCCTTGTATGTTCCTCCCACCACGGTTTCTGGCAATCAAGTTTGGCTTGGAATTTTTCTGTATGAGGCTATCTCACTAGTGCAGGGGTCTTCAAACCTGGCCCTTTTATGACTTGTGGACTTCAACTCCCAGAATTCCTCAGCCAGGCACCCTGGCTGAGGAATTCAGGGAGTTGAAGTCCGCAAGTCATAAAAGGGCCAGGTTTGAAGACCCCTGCACTAGTAACGTATTTAAGGAGCTCACTGCCTTAAGCATATTTACTGCAAACTAACATATCCTGTATCCTACTCAAAATCTGCATCTGAATCCTGTACATTTAGACAAATGAGCGAGACAGAATTGTGAATTAAAAAAAAAAAAACTTATGTAAAACCACCAAGCAGAGGACAGGTGAAGTTCCAAACTGTAAGTCAAGCAGCAGCACGCTCCTGAATCCAGGAGAAACAGGGGAAAGGCTTGATTAAATTACAGATGAAAACTGAGTAATCCTGTCAGGCAGCATTCAGGATTTTTGCTACAAAGCACAAAAGCCGGCTCTCTCACAAGTATTGTTTCCACCAACCTAGCTAGCACGCCATATGGGCTGTTATGCTTTAAATTGCATCTGGCGTTCATTTGTGCTTCCTCTGGTAGCATCTCTTAACGGAGGTTTTATTTTCCCCAAACAGTCTGGTACATTATGGCTCAGCTCTTTGCTTCTTCACACCATCGTGATTTTGCTCTTCACACAGAAAGGTGAAGGTCTAACATGTTTAAGAACAAGGGATTAGGATACTGCAGAAGAGAGAGCAAAGGGATTCAGTTCAGTTCTGAGCTAGGGCCCTGATCTTTGAGAAATTCTGGGCTCAACATCTTTGCTACAGGTGGAAACTGATCAAGGAGAGAAGCAACCTGGAATTAAGGAGAAACTTTCTAACAGTGAGGACAATTAACCAGTGGAACAGCTTGCCTCCAGAAATTGTGGGTGCTCCATCACTGGAAGTTTTTAAGAAGAGGCTGGATAGCCACCTGTCTGAAATGGTATAGGTCAGTGATGGCGAACCTTTTAGAGGCCGAGTGCCCAAACCACAACCCCAAACCCACTTATTTATTGCAAAGTGCCAGGGCATTGGGGTGCCCTCAGGGGAAGCATGGGGGTGTGGCCCACTGGGTGGGCATGGCTGGGTGGGCATGGCCACCTCGATGCTGCTCATGGAGGGACACCTGTGGGGGCTGGGCAGGGTTGGGAGAGATCCAGGGGTTCTCTGGCGGGTGGGGCAGGAGGCCCAGCATAGATGGGGGGAAGCATGCAATCCTAGCTGGGACTTGGGGGGCCATGGCGCCGATGGGGATCCGGCTTTCCCTGCTCAGGGTGGCCTTTGGCTTGCTGGGTGTGGGCATACTCTACCACTTCTACTCAAGCTTGCTAGTTGGCCGCTTCGCCTCTTTTGTGCTGGGTGTGGCTGCCAGCCCGGATGGCGGCAGCAGCCTAATAGACCTGTGCAAGCTGCTGGCAGCGGCTGCATGCGTGCCCACAGAGAGGGCTCTGAGTGCCGCCTCTGGCACGCATGCCATAGATTTGCCACCATTGGTATAGGTTCTCCTGCTTGAACAGGGAATTGGACTAGAAGACCTCCAAGGTCCCTTCCAGCTCTATTCTGATTGATTGCTATTTTCCACATCTTCCTTTTGCTATTCTGAGGTGGCCAAGAACATCCATAGTTGTACTATAGGGCAGGCCTTTTGTCAGCCATGACAGCCTTGTTAAAGTGCTGATGTCAAAGGTTTTTGTCCAACCTTCTTCTATAGTTCAAATGGTTATTTTAACTTTGGTTTCAAATAGAACATGGCAATAAAATGATTACAGGATGACTCTTTTATTTTTATTTTGTGTGTTAAATTTGTCTGTTGCCCATCTCATCACAAGGTGACTCTGTGTGGCTTACAGTGTGAAAGAGAATAATACAAAAACATGTATATAATAGGAATAAAACCTGATAAAAATAGAAATTATCAGCTACAATTTGTATAGAACAATTTTCTTAATTGTTCTATGGTGCATCTGGATTCCACATATCTAACCTGCCATCCAGTTTCCTATCATTGGTCTGCTCAACCCTGGTCATCAGTCATCAACCGGAAAAGTGCTACTATATCTGGATGCCATGAAAGAAAGGAACCCATCTGTTTTCTTGGGTTTATCATTAAGCATCAGAAGTTAATATGTTTGGTTTCTTTGTCTTTTTTAGTCTGGATCAATAGTTCTCAACCTGTGAGTCGGGACCCCATTTGCGGTCGAACAACCATTTCACGGGGGTCGCCAAACAAGGCTGTCCGCCATTTTTTTCCCCTTTTCTTTGGCCACGCCCCTGGCACCCGGTGATGTATAAGTGGTTGGGGGTCACCACAACATGGGGAACTGTATTATGGGGTCACGGCATTAGAAAGGTTGAGAACTACTGGTCTGGATAGTAAGAAGATGCTGCTTTTTATTTTGTTTTATTTATTAGAATAGAATAGAGTTGGAAGGGACCTTGGAGGTCTTCTAGTCCAACTCCCTGCTCAAGCAGGAAAACCCAAACCACTCCAGACAAGTGACTGTCCAATCTCTTCTTAAAAAGCTGTAGTGATGGAGCACCCACGATTTCTGGAGGCAAGCTGTTCAACTGGTTAATTGTTCTAACTGTCAGGAAGTTTCTCCTTAATTCCAGGTTGCTTCTCTCTTTGATCAGTTTCCAACCATTGTTTCTTGTCCTGCCCTCTACTGCTTTAGTGAATAATGTGACCGTCTCTTCTTTGTGGCAGCCCCTCAAATACTGGAATACTGCTATCATGCCACCCCTGTTTCTTCTTTTCTTTAGACTAGCCAAACCCAAGTCCTGCAGCCGTTCTTCATATGTTTTAGTCTCCAGGCCTTGGATCATCTTAGTTGCTCTACCCATCTTTTCAATAAGGCAATTCTGGGAGACTTACAACTGATAAAAAAGATAACTGTAGAAACAATCACAAATTTAAAATGTTATTTAAGAGCTAAGAGCAAGGAGATGGACAGCACGGGGTGAGGTCTTCTTCTCCCATAAGGAACCATCTTCAGGAGTCCTTGGTGCTCTCTGAACTTGCTTGTTTTCCTGCAGACGTTTCATTATCCAAACAAGGTAACATCATCAGTGCTAGCAAGGAGTGGGGTTTGCTGTCAGTTTATATTCTAGTTCAGTGGTTCTCAACCTTTTTAATGCCGCGACCCCCAACTGGTTGTAAGTCAAGGACTACTCAACCGGTTGTAAATCGAGGACTACTCAACCGGTCGTAAGTCGAGGACTACTCAACTGGTGCAGCACCGTTTGCAGAATGGGACTTTTGGCAGGCTCAGTAGGGCAGAGACAGCCTGGACAATTCCTATTGGCTTTTGAAAGCCAATAGAATTAGACTCTATTCAAGAGAGTCTATTCTATTGGCTTTCAAAAGCCAATAGAATAAAAGGAAGTAGCACAGCTAAGGAAAAGGGGAAAAAAATGGCGGACTGCGTTGTTTGGCGACCCCCGTGAAATGGTTGTTCGACCCCAAATGGGGTCCCGACCCACAGGTTGAGAACCACTGTTCTAGTTGCTTGCCTGTCACTGTTGGTAGGGGTGATCGTAGAGATTCTTTGCTTGGGCTATTTGCTGTTGGCTTCATTCGCAGTTTCTTGATTGGGGTATTGTTAGCTTGATTGTTGGTCTGATGTTAACCTTGGAGTTAATCCAAATCTTTTCAGCAGCTGGCTTTCCACCCTTGCAAGTGTGACAATAAGGGCCAACACCTTACCCAGATTGAAGCAAGCATGAGGGAATTAAATATTTCTGGAAAAGTCAGTTCTGATATTCTACCACAAAAGCATTCACAAAAAAGAATGGATAAAATAGGGGGGAGACACACACACACACACACACACACACACATACATTTTTTGCATCCCAACTTTGGCGAAACATCGCGCCTCTTGAAGGTTTTTATTATTGAGAACAGTGTCAAAAATAGCTATTTTTCTCACATGCAGCTAAAAATATAGATGGCAGAGGGAGAGTAACCATATTGCATGCTGCTGACGTCTAGGAACATATATTTATTTCACACCAATTTGATTGTCTGAGTAAGTCTCCAAGAGCAGCCCCAAATAGAGTGTGCTGCAGTAGTCCAACTTCAGAGCAATGAAGGCTTGAGTGAGTGTTGCTGAGGCCTCTCTGATTAAAACACGAAGATATGGGAAGGGCAATAAAATGAAGTGGCACCACGTTGTACCACTTGAGTTGAAATGAATTGCAACTCATTTCTATCCTGTCCTCTTCTTTTTTTCTTTTTTCTTTCCCTTTTAAGAGGACTTGTTTGATCTTTTGTCTTACAGAAACTTATTATGGCTAATTACTTAATAATGGACTTTTCTCTTCCAAGGATCCTTTCCTTTAAGTGTCATCTCACAGGGGAGTTCTTCATTTGATTTCACTCCATCATAACACAGCTTTCATTAAGATGTGGCTTTTAAAAATCTGATAGGAGCAGTTAGCTTAAAAACGAAGCTTTTAGATTTTTGTTTTAAAGTCGTCAATTTGAAAACCAAACAAAGCCTCTTGATAATACAGTATGTGTACCAAAGAAAAGAGCACTCACTTTAAGCTTTGAATAACAGCTTTGGGTTATCCAGGAAAGCAAACTGTCCAAATTAAGACAATTAAAGCTTCATCCACCATTTCTTATTTCTCATTTGCAATTTCATCCTCCTAGTGCAGGGGTAGGCAACCTTGGCTCTTTTATGACTCGTGGACTTCAACTCCCAGAATTCCTGAGTTGAAGTCCACGAGTCATAAAAGAGGCAAGGTTGCCTAATTGCATTCAAAATCCTTCTTAGAAAGACAGCCACAGTGTTAAGATTGGGAAAGTTCGATCAGCAATTCCTTTGCTTTATTGCTTCATAGTAGAGATTACGGTTTATTACCAAATTGCATCTTTATTGAGATATTACGTACATGGTAGTATCTGGGCTTATCTGGCCTAAGATGAAATTGCAAAGTCCTCTACGGTGGATTAAGTGTCTCTTAAATATCTTCAGCGAGTTTGATGTGTTCCATTTGATTGCTCAGGAGAGGACCCTGTGATGGATGTGATAGGTATACATTACAAATCCTTGTACCAGGAATAAGGGTTGTTAGATATCCCAAATCTCATTTGTTGGGGAAAATGAACCAATCATGCTTGTGGCAGGGAATTCTGGTAAATTGAAGATCAAAACTTCAACTGTTTCTTTCCTTAAGATGCTTTTTTCCCCCTATAAGTTCTTGTTTATTGTTACAGAGACTAGTTTGGTATAGCGATTAAAGGTCCTTCATTTGAAGCAGGGAGACCTAACTTCTAATCTTTGTTGAGACATGGAAGCTTGTTGGATAGCTGGTTGGGCCAATTATTCCTTCTGAAATTGAAACTGGGATGTTAAACATCTATGTCAGGTTCCAAAATCCAAGAACCACGCATTGTCATTCTTCTGTTTTCTTTATGATTCCCTACCTATAGACAGAACACCTTGCCAAATTAAAGCAAACTACTCATTCCATTAAACATATAAACTAGCAGAAACTGTCTAAACTTTGCTGTCTTTTGCTCTTCTAGAATGTATTCTCTCCCTCCTGGACTATATTCCATCACAATCTGTCAACGCAGGCTGGATCGCGTTGGTAGATTTTAGTCAATAACGAAGAGCTTTGATTCTGCAGTTGATTGATGCAGGCTGATTCATTTCATTCTGCAAAGCGTTCGGAGAAAGTGTAATATATTAAATAGACATTTCATATATATGCAAGCATCTATCACACCCATGTACAGATACAATGACATCAAAAACAAAGCATGATGATGCCAAAATCATGCTCTTATTATGCAGATAACATAGTTACATCCTTCCTGACCAGAAATGATCCCACCAGAAACCTAAGCAGATTTAGATCTGTCCATCTATCCATCTGTGAATAAGGCTGGTTCATGGACTCCCTAGAACTATCACTTATCTCTTTTTACACACACACACACACACACACACACACACACACACACACACACACACCTCCTATCCATATCAGTTTTGGAGATACAAGAGAAACCATCAACAAATAAATGATAACATATCCTGACCTTCTGTGATATGTTGGATTTCAGGTGCCTCTTTCTCTCTTTTGTTTTGAAATTTTGGATGGTCCATTTTAACTAAGATGAATGGAGCCTGAGCCTTTTAGGAGTGAATGTGATTGTACTAATTTAATGGAACTTATCATGGGTTCCTCACCAGTGGCTCTTATGGAGACATTTTTCCGTGGACTGAAGGGGGCTTGATTTTGTGTGTGTCTGCATCCCAAGATGGAGCTTTGCTTGTTTGTGCGGACCAGTTGCTGGCATGCCATGGCCTGGTATCAGTCCACGGACCGGGGGTTGGAGACCTCTGTTTTAAAGTTCCCCTACCCCCCTGAGTCTCTTTCGCACAAAATGCACATGCTCATTTATCTGGACTGCAAAAATATCTCTGCTGTCATTCAGTGATTGTCTGGCTATTTGCACCTTTGATTTGGTAACTGTAGTTATATACACAGCAATAGCAATAGCGCTTAGACTTATATACCACTCCATGGTGCTTTATAGCACTCTATAAGTGATTTATAATGTCAGCATATTGTCCCCAACAATTTACCAACCTTGGAAGGATGGAGAAGCCCCATCAGGATCGAACTTCAGATTGTGGGCAGAGTTTGCCTGCAATATCACATTCTAACCACTGTGTCACCAGGCCCCTGACATTTCTTTATATGAAATCTATAGTGTAGAAATAAATTGATTACTTAAAGTCTGCATATGAGCCATAGAATTTGATTTGAGTAATATCAAACATTGGACTTTTATTGCAGTTTCTATTATAACAGTTGCAAGCAAACAGTGTCTGCCTACAGAAGTTCTTAAGCCTCCAATGCAGGTAAAACATTTAATATATTTTACTAGTATTCAATATTATTCAAATCTTATATCATCTTTAAAAACTGCCTGGCTTACAAAATGAATTGAGACTGCTTCTTAAATGAGAATAAAAGATTGAATGTCCTTGACCTGAAGTCAAACGTTGTATGAAAGTAATGGATTGGTGCTATTGAAGTTAAATTGTCTTCTATTACTTAGCTTTAAAAATATAATTTCATAACATTTAAATTGCATTAAAATTGTACAAGAAGCTGCCTTACGTCAAGGCAGCTCTATGTTAGCTACAAAGGAGATGGTTTTTCCAAGAACCTTTTTAAAGGACTTTTCTGGTTCTGCCAATTAAAATGCTTTAATAAAATGTCCCCAAATCTGGAATTGTCCAGATATCCTGAGATTGCAGTTTGCTGCTTTAGAGTAGAGTAGAGCAGAGCAGAGCAGAACAGAACAGAACAGAACAGAACAGAACAGAATAGAATAGAATAGAATAGAATAGAATAATAGAGCTGGAAAGAACCTTGGAGTCTTCTGGTCCAGCCCTCTGCTCAGCCAAAAGGTCCTATACCATCTCAGTCAGATAATTATCTAATCTCTTTTTAAAAATTTCTAGTGATGGGGGTAAGCTGGTTGATTGTCCTCACTGTCAGGAAGTTTCTCCTTAATTCCAGGTTGCTTCTCTCTTTGATCAGTTTCCAACCATTGTTTCTTGTCCTGCCCTCTGGTGCTTTGGAGAATAGTTTGATGCCCTCTTCTTTGTGGCAGCCCCTCAAATACTGGAATACTGCCATCCTGTCACCCCTGTGACATGCAGATATGAAGATATAATTTCAATAAAGCTAAAAAAAAAAAAACAGCTCAGAAAACATGACTTGTAACATGGAGGAGACTGAACTGGACACTTTTGGCCAAAGTAGCAATAGATGAATCTATCAATATTGATTTATGTTTTCCTTTTCCTATTATGAATTTATTCTGTCCTTGATAGATGCAAATCTATGAATTTATTCTGTCCTTGATAGATGCAAATTTATTAAAGTCTGCATAAAATAATTTTTTGGAGGGACAGGTAATTTGAATTTTAGTTTGCTTAATATATATTTCTGCAATCCTTTTTTTCCCCTCCCAACTGCAATGCTGTTTTATACGTTTTTCACCATATGTTTGTGTCTCTTTGCTGGTTTTGGGGGAGTATGGCGAAAGATTACATTAAAAGTTTCTGAATTGCAAAGGGTGATTTGTAGATTGGTTAGAAGAGCATTAGATTTTTAAGGTCCTGCTGAAACATCAACTTAACCAGAGTCTTCCATATGCTGTTGAGACTTTTTCTAAAGGCAAAGACTAAAAGTGAAAGTCAAAAGTTGAATTCAGAGCTATAAGAACTTTAAAAAAAAATGGCCATGGTTGGTGCTGCTGAGATATCACCAGAGTGAACAGAATCATGGCTCCATCACTGGAGGTTTTTAAGAAGACCATTAGGCAACCATGTGTCTGAAATGGTACAGGATCTCCTGCTTGAGTAGGGTGGACTAGAAGATCTCCAAGATCCCTTCCAATTCTGTTATTCAGTTTTATGGCTGTATCCTTTTGGAGGCTATATGTGAAATGATGAAATAGTCTCGTAAGCCTTGTAGATGCCAAAGGCAAATTTACTGAAAGGAAAATTGACCATTTGTGAGGTTTATGAAGTTCATTCCCAAGTTCCCCCCCCCCAAAAAGACATAATGTTTGACTTTGTGCACTACTGAATTTCTAAGGTGCTTTGGGGCTGTCAAATTGTGTTGGGATGTCACCTTGGATTAGCTATCCCTGACCTAGATAGGGGTCATTTACATCCATATTTGAGCCCCAAATTTCCATTGCTAAGCAAGGCAGTTGTTAAAGTCAGTTTCCCCCCATTTTACAAACTCTCTTGCCACAGTTGTCAAGGGAATCGCTGCGGTTGTTAAGTTAGTAACACGGTTGCTAAATGAATTTGGCTTCCCCATTGACTTTACTTGCCAGAGGGTCACAAAAGTTGATCTCATGATGCTGGGACACTGCAACCGTCATAAATACATGCCAGTTGCCAAGCGTTTGAATTTTGATCACACGTCCGTGGAGATGGTCATCAAGGGTCGTAAATGTGAAGAACAGTTATAAGTCCCTTTTTTTCAATACAGTTGCCATTTCGAATAATCACTAAATGAATGGTTGTAAGTTGAGAAGTTCCTGTACATGAATAACTGTGGTGTTTTTGTTGTAGTTCCTACACAAATGGCAAGTATAGCACTGAGATTTTTACCTCAGGTCAAAGGTTGAAAAGACTTAAAAAGTAAGCAATTTTATCTTGGGTTTTATTGCTTTTAATTGGCATGGGATGCTTGATAGCTAAATAAATAAATAAACAAACAAACAAATAAATAAATAAAACATTTTGTCTCTTTAGGACAGTATAGGTAGTCCTCAACTTACAACAGTTCATTTAGTGACCGTTCGAAGTTACAACAGCACTGAAAAAAGTGACTTATGAGCATTTTTCCCACTGTATGACCGTTTCAGCATCCGCATGGTCACATGATCAAAATTCAGATGCTTGGCAACCGACTCATATTTATGACAGTTATCGTGTCCCTGGGGGTCATGTGATCCCCTTTTGTGACCTTTTGACCAGCAAAGACAATGGGGAAGCGAGTTTCCTTTAACAACTATGTTACCAATTTAACACCTGCAGTGATTCACTCAACAACTGTGGCAAGAAAAGTCGTAAAATGGAGTGAAACTCACTTAGCAAACAGAAATTTTGGACTCAATTGTGGTCGTAGGTTGAGGACTCCCTGTATTTCCCAAAATCACAGATCTGAATGGATTTTTCATGTTAAACCGTTAATATTAAGGAAGCCGAAGCTTCTGCAGTGGATTTTAGTTCTTATTTTTACATTGTGGAGGAGCTGCTCAAGCATCCAAAGTGAAACAGTTCACACAATCCTTAACAGGTTGCTCTGGAAACAGCTCAAAGGGGTTTGTGACTTGTCCATCTCTTGCTGGTTCTCAGTGTAATTGGATTATACCCCTTATCAAATTATAACTCGTGATCTTTGGATTAGATTTATCCACATCAGTGGCGCCCTTTCCCATCCATACAGCTGCCATTACCAATTATTTACAAATAAAAAAGAAGTAAAAAAACCCCTCACTATTGTTATTTTATAGACAATGATGATCTAGATCAAACAACTGAAGCTAAGCCTCATGTATCCTACAGTGTCTTTAAAATTGCAACGTCTATTGTCTGGATAAAACAATCAATATACGGTGTGGTTAACAGGCAATATATTCTGTGTCCATGTACCCTAAAACAATTTTGGGAGATCTAATTGGAAGTGCTGCACAACCATACTCTATAGGTCAGGGGTCTTCAAACTTGGCCCTTTTATGACTTGTGGACTTCAACTCCCAGAATTCCTCAGCCAGTGTGCCTGGCTGAGGAATTCTGGGAGTTGAAGTCCACAAGTCATAAAAGGGCCAAGTCTGAAGACCCCTGCTATAGGTGAAGGCAACAAACATTGAGTTTGGAAGGTATGGCATATGCCTCTGCCATGAACTCACTGGGACATTTCTTCTTGGGATTATCTTCTCATCTGCCCATTTGGGAACTAAGCCAGATTTGTCTTCCAGGGCTAATTATTACAATTTCTATTTTTTTTAAAAAAAATATTTCAAATTCACTTTAAAGAAGAAGAACTAAGAAGTAGCCCAAATGAGATAATGTTCTTGGTGTTCTCTGAGCTTGTTTTCTTGCAAGAAAACAACCAAGTTCAGAGAGTGACAAGGACTCCTCATTTCACCTCTGAACTTCAAATATAATAATAATAATAATAATAATAATGATGATGATGGAAGGGACCTTGGAGGTCATCAAGTCCAACCCCCTGCTCAGGCAGGTAACCCTATACCATTTTGGACAAATGGCTGTCCAGTCTCTTCTTAAAAACTTCCAGTGTTGGAGCATTCACCGCTTCTGGAGGCAGGTTATTCCACTGGTTAATTGTTCTAACTGTCAGGAAGTTTCTCCTTAGTTCTAGGTTGCTTCTCTCCTTGATTAGTTTCCATCCGTTGCTTCTTGTCCTGCCTTCAGGCGCTTTGGAGAATAGCTTGACTCCCTCTTCTTTGTGGCAGCCCCTGAGATATTGGAACACTGCTATCATGTCCCCCCTCATCCTTCTCTTCATTAAACTAGACATATCCAATTCCAGCAACCATTCCTTATATGTTTTAGCCTCCAGTCCCCTAATCATCTTTGTTGCTCTTCTCTGTACTCTTTCTGTAGTATTGTCCCTTTATTGGCACAATATTTACTTATTTAAACAAGAACAATACTTTTCTGTTGTAAACTAAAACAAAATTTGAGGCTATTCACACTAATTTAAAAACTTATCACAGTCAAATCAGGAGAGCATTAAAAAACCCAGGGTTTGATGGAAGGAATCCCCAATCCAATAGATCCTGGAAAAGAAATTTAAACAGATTGGCAGAAATCTAAAATACTAATTATTGAATGTGAAGAACTTTGATATTTGGGAGGAATATATTGTGTAAATATTAACATTCTTCAGTGTTGCGGTACTGCTCTCCTTGTGACTACCGCAGTGATCCTCCTGTGAGATCCTTCACCACAATGAATGTTCCTTCCCTGTTTCCATTTTGCATCCTGACATGTGGCCAAAGATGTGCCTTTTTCATTTGTCCACCATTAAACTAACCCCAGATAAAGCCTCCAAATCCTTAAAAGAAATTTAAACAGTATTATGAACAGGAAACTCATTGGGTAAAACTGTACTGGGGGACTGATTACATCCTACGGGGTTTGTTTTGACTGTACTTATAGAAGCTAAGACAGGGAACATTTTGTAATTGTTAGCAGCAGGAGATTTAACATTTTCATTTGTATAAGTTCTCTATTACACTTCCATTAAGCAACTGCATGCACTAGTTAAAGAAAGCAAAAACAAGAAAAAAAACCCAAGTAACAGGGGCACCAGTGCATATAATAGAATGAGGACATGAGTTACTTTAGGAGAACTTTTATGTGGTCTCTAAAGATCTAAAATGACTTGGTGGCACATAATCAATCAATGAATTAGTTGATTGGTAAGTTCCCATCAAAAGGACTAACTGAAACTTTCATGTCTGTCTAGCTGGAATTATAATTGAATTGTATCTTGAGAAAACGTGGATGGGGATGCTTAAAGTTTTTCATATCAAAAGTCATTTTCCTGGAAACCTGGTTTATTAAAAAATCTTGCTTCCTTAGTTTATTTTTAAAAAAAAAATTCTAAAAAATCTAAAATATTTTAAAAAGAGATAGAATCAAGATTACACTTGGAGGACTTCATCCAGTTTTGGTCACCACGATGTAAAAAAGATGCTGAGACTCTAGAAAGAGTACAAAGAAGAGCAACAAAGATTATTAGGGCATTGGAGGCCCTAATAACAATTAATCAATGGAACAACCTGCCTCCAGAAATTTTGGGTGTTCCAACACTGGAAGTTTTTATGAAGAGATTGGACAACCATTTGCATGAAATGCCTAAGCCGGGGGTTGAACTAGAAAATCTCCAAGATCCCTTCCAATTCTGTTATTCTATTTTATTCTATTCTACTAATCAAGGAGAAAAGCAAGCTAGGAGACATTTCTTGACAGTTAAAACAGTTAATCAGTGGAACAACCTGCTTCCAGAAGCTGTGAATGCTCCAACACTGGAAGTTTTTAAGAAGAGTTTGGACAACCATTTGTCTGAAATGGTGTAGGGTTTCCTACCTGAGCAAGGGTTGGACTTGATGACCTCCAAGGTGCCCTCCAACTTGGCTGTTCTGTTATTCAGCTTTTTAAAAAAATAGGGTGCTTAGAATTGACTTCAGTTTGGAAATACTTGGAAAACTGGAACAATGAGGCCAACACTATTATTTTTTTTATTTGTCAGTACGAATCTAGCTGATTGTAGTTTATTTGACAATCCATAGTTAAACAAATCTTTGGCTTAATGTGATCTGTGAACTATGTCAGAATGTATCCTCAGGTGCCTGTGACAAATCTATCAGAATGCTTATTTTCTGGAAGTTATGTTCTGAATATTGATTTTTTTCTCAAGGTGTTTTAAGCTTTCTTTGACAGAGTGATCTTGATTTTATACTGTACAGAGTTAAAGCAGTTTGGCCTTTAAAATACATACTGCACTTACTGACTTTATTGAAAGCATAAGTCAAAGCAAACGGTTACAGCAATGTGGTTATGCTAAAGAGAAGGTGCATTTTGTTTTGTATTGGGTTTTAAATCCCATTAAGGCGGACTAAATGTAATTACTACATAAAACTTGCTGTAAAGCAAGTTACACTGGGGTTAATATATTAAAAAGTGAGTTTTTTTCATTGTGCAGATTAACTCCTGCCCTTTCAAAGCTTTAGAAATAGGTTATAGATTTTTTTTCCCTATATGAATTATTGGTGTTGTTGTTTTGGGGGAAGGGAGAGCACTAATATCAGCAGGCAGCTCTTCTTTTCTTATAATGTCACTAAACAACTACAGACTAATTATATGCAGTTCAAATTGAATAAGATGCATTGTTTCCTTGATGCCCTAAAGAGATTGAATTACCTTCTGCTTCCTCCTGAAACAACTTGGATAGAGGAGGCTGATTTTTGCACACAACTACAAATCAGTGAAAGAATTAGTCTGAATCTTTAAAGCAGTGGTTCTCAACCTGTGGGTCGGGACCCCATTTGGGGTCGAACGACCATTTCACGGGGGTCGCCAAACAAGGCTGTCCGCCATTTTTTCCCCTTTTCTTTGGCCACACCCCTGGCACCCGGTGATGTATAAGTGGTTGGGGGTCACCACAACATGGGGAACTGTATTATGGGGTCGTGGCATTAGAAAGGTTGAGAACCACTGCTTTAAAGGGTTTAATTCTGAACTTCTATTAGTTTATATACGGTTCAGCATTGTTTTGTAAACCCAAGACATTTGATTAGTAGATGGTTCTCTCTGTACTCCAGAAGCAGCAGCTAACTAGGTGGTCCACTGTTTCTTCATCTTCTTCTTTGCGAAGATGGCATTTGTGATCTGTTGCTCTCTTTTCAGTTCTGTAGTTGTATACATAAATTATGTTCTTAATCTTGGTCTTGTGCAGCCAGAATCAGCTCTCAGCCACTGCAAGGTCTTTGCTTGTTTTGTTTGTTTTTAAATGTACTGGACATGTAATATTTTGCCTTACTGTGTCTATAATAATAGTAATAGTAATAATAATTAATAATAATAATAATAAAGTTGGAAGGGACCTTGGAGGTCATCAAGTCCAACCCTTGCTCAGGTAGGAAACCCTACACCATTTCAGACAAATAGCTGTTCAGTCTCTTCTTAAAAACGTCCAGTGTTGGAGCATTCACCGCTTCTGGAGGCAGGTTGTTCCACTGGTTTCTCCTTAGTTCTAGGTGCTTCTCTCCTTGATTAGTTTCCATCCATTGCTTCTTGTCCTGCCTTCAGGCGCTTTGGAGAATAGCTTGATTCCCTCTTCTTTGTGGCAGCCCCTGAGATATTGGAACACTGCTATCATGTCCCCCCTCGTCCTTCTCTTTGTTAAACTAAACATACCCAATTCCAGCAACCGTTCCTTATATGTTTTAGCCTCCAGTCCCCTAATCATCTTTGTTGTTCTTCTCTGTACTCTTTCTAGAGTCTCAACATCTTTTCTTCATTTCTTAAAGGCCAGTTTGGTCTCTTCCAGTATTCAGTACAGAGAAAGAGCTACAAAGATAATTAGGGGACTGGAGGTTAAAACATATAAAGAACGGTTGCAGGAATTGGGGCATGTCTAGTTTAATGAAAAGAAGGATTAGGGGTGATATGATAGCAGTCTTCCAATATCTCAGGGGCTGCCACAAAGAAGAGGGAGTCAAGCTATTCTCCAAAGCGCCTGAAGGCAGGACAAGAAGCAATGGATGGAAATTAATCAAGGAGCGATGCAATCTGGAACTAAGGAGAAACTTCCTGACAGTTAGAACAATTAATCAGTGGAACAACCTGCCTCCAGAAGCGGTGAATGCTCCAACACTGGAGGTTTTTAAGAAGAGATTGTCTGAAATGATATGGGGTTTCTTTAGACCTCTGAGGTCTCTTCCAACTCTGTTATTCTGTTATTCAGTAAGCCTTCATGGTATACTACCTTCAGTGCATCTTCTTCACTTTTCTTCAGATATTCTTCCAATGCCCTTATTTTTCCCCATTCAACTCCCTGGTGTACTTGCAACATTCCATGTCTGCCCTGCTTCATGATAAAATCTGTCCATATCACTGCATGAATGGAAGGCATGATTCATTGTCATTATTTTTCTGGTCGTCTTATCCAGGTTTTCTACTTCAGCATGAATCCAGTCCACTATTCCAACCATATAAGTAATGACTGAAACTGCCCTGGTATTGTGGTTGCGGCTGTTGTTATTCCATGGTGTGTCTAGGCTATTTGTGTTGTTCTGAAGAAGGATTAGGAATTAGGTTCCAGCATCTGTCTACCCATTAGTGGTGAAAATGAGGATGAGAAGTGCGTGGACATGGATGTTTCAAGTACCACCTGTAGTTAAATGTCTGCCACTCTCGGCAGGGCACAAGAAAGCTCTGTTTTTCCAATTACAAATGGAAGAATCCACAGGCAATATGGAATTAATTGACAGTCAATCATACATGAACAATCCTGCACTTCAAAATGTAAATAACAAGTGCTTTGGAACAGTTACAATAAAGATTTTCATATTTATTGAAATCAATCCAACACATAGAACTGAGTCTGTATACTGTGGGGAAAAAAATAGATGATCATTAAACTCAAATTCACAATGTCATCTGTGCTGACAAGGCCGTCTATGCTGTTCTGTTCTCTCTGTATTTAAGAGAAAAATCACTACAAAATAATTGTTTTTCCTCCTTCTCTCCTCTAGTGTTTAACTGCTTTGAAAATGTGAAGAAAAATGGGCAGAAAAATGGGCTTAAATGGTTTTTCCTTAACTAATTACATGGCTAGGTGCCTAATTTAAATAAAGTGGTCTGATTTGTTAATAAGTTGTTTAAATTCATGGGGGGGGGAAATAGAAAAATGTGGCAATTTCCAGATATGCCTGCTATTAAATGTGGACTATTAAATGCCCCTGCTGTTAAAATAGATCAGTACTGTTTGCAATGTAACAATTCTTTTTTAGAAATCACTCCTGGTTTTTTATTTGTTAAAAAAAAGTATTTCCCCTTTAACTAATATAGTTTGATCCTTGGCTGCTGGCATGACATGCTGTCATTCAACAGAAACACGGAAATGTCCCAAACTACAAATTTATTTGAGCTATCATGAATGGGCTGCAAAACAGCCAGATAACCACTAGATGATAGCAGTGAGATATAATTTTCTGAATTGCATTGCTGACATCTGGTGGTTATCTGGAGTATTGCAGCCCATGTGTTTTTACCCTTCTCAGCATGTACTGAAGAGAAAAAATGTCTCTGAGACCAATGGTTGTTGAAAAATGAGGGAGGGGTATTAATGTTTTTAGTGCTCATTATTTAGCTAAAGTTGAGGTTTTCTTCAGATAATAACTCTAGCAGAAATTATGCAGAAAATGTAAATTAAAAACCTGTAAAACCAACACAGATTACAAAATGTTGGATTTGTCTTCATTGGTTTTTTTTTCTTCTTCTTTTGCTGCCTGCAGCCCTGCATTAGAACAGCTTTGTGTACAATAATACAGTATTAAGTGAACCAACAGTTTGTTATCAGGTTGCTGTTTTTTTCTGATACTCAGACGTAAATGCCAGTTTTGGGGAAAGCATTATAAAATGTGGTCATGTGACCATGCTGCAAATAGCTGTAAATGAGACTTGTTGCCGAGCACCCAGAATTTGGTTATATGACCTCAAGGGGGGGCATCTATTGGAACTTAAAATCCAGGTTGTAACTAGCTCTCCCGATAAGTCCGTTATAACTGGATGTATGTTGACGACCACCTGTATTCTTGCTCTTCTTTTGCAGAACATTCTGCACAATTACTTTGCCCTTTTTTCTCATTGAAAAAGTTCCCTTAGCTGAGGCCACGATGCTAGGGAACCACTCCATGGCATCTCTTTTATCTTTCCAAGCATTGTGAAAATTGGATCATGCGTTTTATGGCTCAGATTAATTGGATACTGTTTCACAAAGGCATGAGTGTGAATATTTAACAAAAGCAACTGTGCAAGTGACTGGACAACATTGAAAATGTTGCTCCTGCATAATTGATGCTCATGGGTGCCATTTGCATGCGTCACTTCATCACCTGAGCCTGGAGAGGCCGCAAGACACTTCCAATCTCATTAAGCTATTTATTCATTGTAATGAATGATTTTTAATGCACTGAGTATTGGGTTATTGCATGCTGGACATTTCAGCAAAGAATCTGTCTTACTTTCATGTTTCAATGTTTGCACAAATGAATACATTATATTACTGCCTCACTGGTTGAACTGACCGTGTTTGGTACATTTATCATTCTTGTCTCAACTTCCTCCTGTGCCAGATTTCCCCAGGTCTTCTGCTTCTGGGTAGAGATATAAGGATCAATTTGATTGGATCTTATCATATAGTACCTGTGTGTTGAGGCAGGACATTGCATAACGTTGGCTGCCAGCTGGTCTGAAATAGGTACTGAATTTCAACCTTGCAAGGTAGTCCAGACAAGGGCCACACCCAGGAGTGCTAGTTCTAATTTTATTGTAAGGTTCCATTAACAGAATTTTGAAAGTCAGAAAGTACCTCTCTTCCCCCTCCTCTTTAAGTCCCAAAAACTAAGAAGGTTCCTGTGGTGGAATGTAGTCTGGATTCCCAGGAGGGAGGGGTTGCATTCCAGAAGGTAAAGAGGCAGTGATAGACAATGTTTGGTCAGGAGAAAGAGGATAAAATAGCTCCTTCCTTGGGATTCCCAGAGTATAACTACGGCTGTACGAATAATTGCTTTAGTCCGGCAAGATTCTGTCTATGAATGAGGAGCAATAAAGGAAACTACTCAGAAGTACCTCAATGTGTCTTTCTTAATCTTGGGGGGGGGGCTTGACAAATCTCTTTTAAGATACTTGCCATGCCCTCTTTCTTTCGGTAGACTCAGCTGCCTCTTGCTAGTTGCTAGTTGCAGCTCTTCCTGCTTTCTCCCAAAGTTATTCTCAAACTGAGGGACTAAGGGGTGAAATGACCTAGGTGAGAGCTAGGGATGAATGAATTAGTGCTGATAAACATTGGCTGCAACATGGACAATTATTACATAACAGCAAAGAGGACAAAGAATGAGATAGTCAGTTTGGTCTAGTGCAGAGGTAGGCAACCTCGGCTCTTTTATGACTCGTGGACTTCAATTCCCAGAATTCCTGAGCCAGCATGGCTCAGCTTGGAAACCTCTCCCTTTCCTCTCAGCATGGCTGGCTCAGGAATTCTGGGAGTTGAAGTCCACGAGTCATAAAAGAGCCAAGATTGCCTACCCTTGGTCTAGTGGATAAGGCACCAGGCTAGAAAGCAAGAGACCGAGAGGAAAAGTCCTGCCTTAGCCATGAAAGCCAGCTGGGAGATTTTATACCAGTCACCACATTTATTATTTTTACAAATGACTCAAGGAGACAAAGTTCTGCTTCCTACCTATTTTCCCCACAACAACAACCCTGTAAGTTGAGGGTAGTAGTTTTAAGTATTTGTTACACTTCCCGGAACCAATTAACAACGAGTACCGAGGAACCACTGTAACGATAAGGAAAAAAATGGCTATTTGCACACAGTCTACCAGATAATAGTAACTGGATCAAACTATTGAATTCTTCCCAAATACCTAGAATACTTGGAAATACCATGTTTTCCCCAAAATAAGACCGGGTCTTATATTAATTTTTTTCTCTAAAAGACGTATTAGGGCTTATTTTCCAGTTAGGTCTTATTTTGGAGAAAATACAGTACTAAATGCGTCCGTCTGGCTGACGATCTTAACTGGGGCTTATTTTTGGGGTGGGGCTTATATTACGAGCATCCTGAAAAATCATGCTAGGCTTTATTTTCTGGTTGCGTTTTATTTTAGGGGAAACACGGTTATATGCATTTTTCCAAGCAATACAAATTTTGCTAACTGATGAGTTGATGTTCAATCCATCTTTATTGCATCCAAGAGCTTTTCCATATATTTCAATAGGGCACCAAGCCTCCCAACCATTAGGACATCACCACAAGTTCCTTTCTCCATATTTGCTCGCTAGTTAGTTGAAGGTCATGACACCTTTTTGACAATCGAGGAAGCTTCCAGTGGTGGAAAATCCAAATCCAAAGAAATATTAAAATGAAGTAACATTTTAAAGTCTGTGGAGATATGTGGTTTTACCAATTTTCCTAAGACTGGGATCCTGGAGGACAAGTGGGAATTGGAATAGGGATTGATAGCCTGGGAATGGTGTAAGAATAGCCTGGAAAAAAACTGCCTTCTGTAGCTGTAGATAGCTGAGCAGATTCATGGCAGGAGAGATGGTTCTGCAAATATTCCGTCTTAAAGCTATTTGGGGTATACAGGTGAATACCAACAATTTATACCCAGTGGGGAACCGGTGACCAAGCCAAATCTTTCAGTACATTAGTCCTCAACTTACAAGCATTCATTTAGTGACCATTCATGGTAACAACAGCACTGAAAAAAAAATCACTTCAACAGATCCTCACACATACAGCAGCATCCCTGCACTCTCTTGATCAAAATCGTGTGCTTGGCAACTGGCATGTGTGTACAACTTTTGCAGCATCCCAGTGTTACGGGATCACCATTTACAACCTTCCTAGCTTGAACCAGCAAAGCCAATAGGAGAAGCTGGAATCACTTAAGAATCATGTGATTCACTTAACAACAGCAGTGTTTTGCTAAACAACCTTGCCCCAAAAAAATAATCTTAAAATTGAGTGTGACTCACTCACTTCGCTTAGCAACGGAAATTCTTGTCCCAACTAAATCTAATAAGTGAATCTTAATAAGCAGCCCTTTCTGCAGAGTATTTTGCAGTCAAAAAAGATATGACCAGTGTCTTCAATGGCTCCACAAAGGCACAGACTTGTTTCAAATGGAACTTTACGAAGCCTGCCCTGTCTTATCATGACATCTAATTGGTTGAAATGAGCTCTAGAAAAAAGCTCAGCTGAGAGATTGGCATATAACTTGTTAAATACTTTTCTTCTTGGAAGGCCAATAAAATAAATAAGTGAAATTGTGTTTTACACACGTGGAAGGACCACAGAGAAGAAATAGCCTCAGAATATGGAGGCATTTCTGTTCCAACTTTTCTACCAAGTGTTCTGCAGATTGGCATAGAACCAATCTTAAATTACATATAAAAGCAGCAAATAAAGTGTCCCAAAGGTGCTTTTTCGACAGGCAATTGGACTTTCTTGTTTTTCTTTGAAGACATTTTGCTTCTCATCCAAGAAGCTTCAGTTGAAGAGCTGAAGAAGCTTCTTGAATCAGAATCAAAACGTCTTCAAAGAAAAACAAGAAAGTCCAGTTGCCTCTCGAAAAAGCACCTTTGAGACAACCATGACATGGATGACTGAGAATCTCCATAGACATTCAGCAAATAAAGTGGTTTGCTCACCTGGAGAGAATGTCATGGGATTCCATACTATACAAGGCATGTAAAAAAAAGAGGAGAAGGTCAAAAAATACAGGGCGGACCCAGAAGAAGATGGAGCAACACCATTAAGGAGACACCACAACAACATCAATTAACAATGGTGGAGGCCATCAGAAGTGCAGGAGCCAAAATTTTGTATCTCCCTTGAAGCAGAAGTAGAAGAAGCATCAGAAGAAGCAACAGCAACAGAAACAGAAGATGCTAAAATGGGACCAAGAAAAGGTATCTTTGGAAGATCTCCAAAGCCAGCTAGACATCTATGCCCATACACCTTGCAATTAGCTTAACCCTCAGGTATATAGGGCTATATAAGTATGTCTACCCATAAATATTTCTGGATTCCATTTATTTACACACATCCGGACTATCCCCAATACCAGGCAGTAATTTAAGAATCCACAATATCAGACAGAGCTTTAAAATTTCCTTGAAATGGGCTGGAAAGACAACTTGTGTATCATCTGCAAAAAGAAATGAATGCCATTTGCTTATTTATTCTGATCTTTATCCTGCTTTTCAACATGCTGATAGGGTTTTACTGCACCTTCTGTTAAAATAGCACAAAGGTGTAATTACTTTTCAAGAATCCTACAATACAAACCTGTCTCTGTGCTAATTTAAGGATATAATAATTTAGTGTTTACCTCTAGGCCTGCCATTCAGAGAGATAACTGTCCATGGTAGTAGACTTTGTCAATATTAGCCCAGCAAATCATTGCGGGAAGACAATGCAAAATTGACATGCTATGAACTTTCAGTCTTTTATTCTCCCTGGAGCTGGGTTTACAGCATAGTCCACAAACTATGAGTGTAGTTTAAAGGAAGAAGGCTAGAAGGCTGTATCTTTGCTTCAACAATAAATCCCGAAAAAGATCGTCCTCTGGATTTACATCCCAGCATGGTACAAGAAAGAAAAATAACAGAATGAATTTTCCTCCAGTTCTCTGTCTGTAAAAACTTTAATGTCTCCTATTGTTGGAGGAGAAAAAAATGTCATCTGCTCCTTTCTGTGTAATTTGTTTCCTAGTTAGATGCTTGCTTTCCCGTCTCTTTTTTTTTTTCTTCTTTTTTATCGAAAGTTCATGTAGAGGCTTTTTCCTTTAGCATTTAATGATGCACTTCCAGTTTGATCATCATATACAACCTGTTGCAGCTTTTTTTTTAAAAAAAAAAAAGCTTTCCTCATGCAATTAAAGTAAGAAAAAGCCTTTCAAGAATAAACCCCTCAAAATGGAATACTATGTTTGTACAGAATAGAAATAATTGGCCTATTAAGAGGAAAATCTTTTGAGTTACGATAAAAAAGCTCTTGCTTGTGGATGGATGTTTTCACTGCTTTTGCTAGCTCACTTACCTTGGCTTAGAGCTTTATCTATGTCCAGAGAAAGTATTAGGTGGAGGAAGACCCTTTTGTATGTTCTTGCTTTCATTTTCCAGGCAAAGGACACATAGAAAAGCAGCCACCAAGGGTTGTTATCTCCTTTTTTTTTTTTAAGCAGTTGTTCCTGGGCCTGTTACATAAGGATCCAGCAGGGAAGGGAAGGAAATAGGGCAGGTAATCAGAGTTGGGGATCAGTGAAAATTTTGTTCAGGTTTTGTGTGTGCGTGGAATGGACATGTGAGTAAGAAGCTCATGGACAGAGGTCAGCAGTGGTACTTAATAGCATGTTCTGAGAAATGAAACCTGGGGTGAGCTTAAAGAGACAAAATTCTGAAATTGCCTTATAGGGGAAGTTAGTACTCTGAGGTCATATTCTGACAGCCATCCTAACAGTGGTAAAGGCATCAGGCTAGAAGCCAGGAGACTGGGAATTCTGGTCCCGCCTTAGGCTTGAAAGCTGGCAGAATTCATTACAACAAATTGTTGTTGTCCAATCTTTTACCTAGAATTAAGGAGAAATTTCCTGACAGTTAGAACAATTAATGATAGCAAGTTCCAATATCTCAAGGGCTGCCCCAAAGAAGAGGGAGTCAAGCTCTTCTCCAAAGCGCCTGAAGGCAGGACAAGAAGCAACGGATGGAAACTAATCAAGGAAAGAAGCAACCTGGAACTAAGGAGAAACTTCCTGACAGTTAGAAAAATTAATCAGTGGAACAACCTGCCTCCAGAAGTGGTGAATGCTCCAACATTGGAAGAGATTGGACAACCATTTGTCTGAAATGGTGTAGGGTTTCCTGCCTGAGCAGGGGATTGCACTAGAAGACCTCCAAGGTCCCTTCCAGCTCTATTCTATTCTAATTCTAATTCTTTTCTTGAAAACAATGGAGCACCAACAACTCCAGGAAGCAAGCTGTTCCATCGAGTAATCGTATTTGAGACAGGTGGCCAAATAAATCTTATAATAGATAGGTAGATGAGGGAGGGAGGGAGGGAGGGAGGGAGGGAGGGAGGGAGGGAGAGAGAGAGAGAGAGAGAGAGAGAGAGAGAGAGAGAGAGAGAGAGAGAGAGAGAGAGAGGTGGTCCTCGACTTATAACCACATCTGAGCCCAAAATTTCTATTGCTAAGCAATTTTACAACCTTTCTGGCCACAACAATTGAATCACTGCAGTTATTAAGTTAAAATAGAATAGAACAGAACAGAATAGAATAGAACTGGAAGGGACCTTGGAGGTCTTCTAGTCCAACCCTTGCTTAAGCAGGAGAACCTACACCATCTCAGGCAGATGAATGTCCAGTCTCTTCTTAAAAATCTCCAGTGATGGTGTGCCCATGATTTCTGGAGGCAAGCTGTTCCACTGATTAATTGTCCTCACTGTTAGGAAGTTTCTCCTTAGTTCCAGGTTGCTTCTCTCTTTGATCAGTTTCCAACCACTGTTTCTTGTCCTTCCCTCTGGTGCTTTGGTGAACAGTTAGTAAGGCTGTGGGCTTCCCCACTGACTTTGCTTATTAGAAAGTCCCGAAAGATGATTACATGATCCTGGGACACTGCAACCATCATAAATACATGCCAGTTTCTAAGCATCTGAATTTTGATCACCTGACCATGAGGATGCAGCAATGATCGTAAGTGAGAAAAACTGTTGTAAGTTATTTTTTTCAATACTTGGAATGGTCACTAAATGAATGGTTGTAAGTGGAGAATAATAGATAGATAAGACAGACAGACAGACAGACAGACAGAAATTAAATGGACAGACAGAGAGATAGACAGACAGACAGATAGATTAAACAGACAGACAGACAGACAGATAGACTAAATAGACAGACAGACAGTTAGACAGACAGATAGATAGATTAAATAGACAGATAAATAGATTAAATAAACAAACAGACAGACTGATCAATTGATTAATGTGGGTATCTTGCAATGGCCACCATGGGCTGCCTCTGATCCCAAGTCCACAAATGGAGAACCGTTCAGACACACACACTTGAGTGAGCTTCCTTCCTCCTGCCCACAGTTGGCTTGAGAGTGAGACAGTCCCCATTCTCAGCAAGTTAAGCGCAAAAAAAAAAAAAAAAAAAAAAAGTTTATTCCATGAAAATAATAAGTATCTTGCTGGACTTTTTCCAGAACACACTTCAGGCTGCCTCTGATCAGAGCAGTGCAAGATTTGCATGTGGAGAGATTTTTCTGTTGTCCGAAAGTGTTAAAGACTGGCAGTGCGGTCTGTGCTAATGATGGATGAGCCGTGCCACTTCTGTCACTTCTTGTAACGACTCAGCATGACAACCTCTTGGGCCTCGTAAAAATAAATTCAGCGTTCCCTACGAGCAACAAAACGACTCCTCTGCAACTTGGAAGGCTGTCCTTTACAGCTTTTCACAACTGATTACCCACATGGCATTGGAAGAGGAAAAGAAATAAGAAGGCGGGGTGCCTGTTTTTCTTTCTTTTCTTTTTTCTTTTAAATTTCTGGTGCTTGTTTTTTTTTTTTCTTGCCTTCTCCATCTGCTCGGAAGGTACTGCAGACGAGAAATTCTGGAATTGCATCAAGAGCAGGGAAGAACATCTGGGGACTCAGGAGAAAGCCTTGGCCCATCGTTTGTTTGCATGTTCTTAAAACTTGAAGTTGGATTGGCATATTTTGTTTCAGGCGAGAGTTTTCTATTGAAATTTGGAGAATCATGAGAGGGAAAGATTTACCTGTCTTCTCCTAAATTGCTTGCTGCGGCTGGGCGGGAACACTGCTTGGGACCGTCCCCAAGTCCCTTAGTTTTAATCACAAGGCTGTTAAGCACCTGGGAAATCAGGAGATTCAGGCAGTTCAAATAGTATAAATATTTATTGCAAGTTTAAGCTCACTATAAGAATTTGGCCAACTGGTTGTTAAAGGAAACGTGCAGTGGATAAAAGAGGCATTCAAGGTGGGCTGGACTTAGATCTCTTCTGGGCGCGCAGAGGCTCATGACTTACGACACGTTTGACCCTTCCTTCGTGCTCAGCTCTGGTCATCTTCTACAAAGACACTTGCCTGGCTTATCAGTCAGAATGGCTGGATTCACTCATCAAGCTTTGATCTGACTAACTCAATGTTGACTGTATTGACCAACTGGGCTAAAATTTTAAAGCATGGCTTACAAACACCAGGGCTAGGTTCATACCATATGGCTCTTATTTATTTGATTTATTAAGTTTATTTGCCACCCCATCTCACACACGCTTCCAAAAAGTTTTGGTTTAGAGCTGCATGAACAATTGTTTTTGCAGCAGGACTGAACTGTTTGAAAAAAGGGGGAGGGGACTAGTAGCTGTTATAGTGGCTGTTATAGATTAAATCATCTTTTGCCTGTGCGGATTTGGGCAAACTGGCTGTCCTAAGTCTTAACTGACATGCAACAACTCATTTGCATTTTAAACTTTCTTAGAAAGGAGGGAAATGGCCTGATTTAGGGAAGATAACATTTTTAAAGGATAGTATGTAGGGATTAACTTCACCCTATCCCCTTCTTGCTGCCTCTTCAGGAATACTTAAGAAATCTGCAGGAGGGATGTTAAGGATTGCACCTTCCTGGTTTGGAAAACATCATAATGCAGTTCCTGTGATTTATAATCTTAATTTATGGCTTAATGTATTGTGGGAGCCCAGATAACAGATTTATACAATAAACAAAGTTCACCAAGCCTTGCCGTAGCATGATGCATAAACCAGCCCACTGTCTTTTATAATAAATGAGGCTATTGGTCTAGCACATTCCATAGAGTGTGCATGGATCAAACCTGCCTTGTGACCATGGACCTATTAAGTGCTTTCAGCCCATCCAACAAGCTCCAATAGGAAAGATGCATTTCAAGTTTCGTCTTTGAAGACCTGCTATCATTAGGGGCCATGAGAGCAACCCCTCTCCTTTGCAATGGTACTCCATCCCAATTCATATCAGCACCAGACCTGCTGTCATTTAGGAAAAGCATTTAGATAGAATAACAGACTTGGAAGGATTTGGATGTTTTCTAGTTCAATTCCCTGCTCAAGCAGGAAGCCCTATACCAGTGGTTCCCAACCTGTGGGTCGGGACCCCATTTGGGGTCGAACGACCATTTCACGGGGGTCGCCAAACAATGCAGTCCGCCATTTTTTCCTCCTTTTCCTTAGCTGTGCTACTCCCTTTTATTCTTTTGGCTTTTGAAAGCCAATAGAATAGACTCTCTTGAATAGAGTCTAATTCTATTGGCTTTCAAAAGCCAATAGGAATTGTCCAGGCTGTCTCTGCCCTGCTGAGCCCGCCAAAAGTCCCATTCTGCAAATGGTGCTGCAAGTTGTCTGCAGCGAAGGCGAGCTGTTCTGGAAGTTTCCACCCCTCCCTGCTGAGCAACTACTAAAAATGTAAGTAAAAGAGGGCCAGAGGTGGGAGGCCGGCAGGCGCAGGGAGGGTTGTTGGCGCACGTGGGGCCCGGCGGGTGCCTTACCTCCCTTGGGCTGGGCCAGCTGGTAGCCCAGCCGGTGGTCGGCCTGCGCTATCTCTGCCGCTTGCCAGCTACGCCTCGGCTGGCGCAGGGGGCGGCACCACGCATGCGCGGCGCTCCCGGGCAGGGAAAGTCCTCAACTTACAACCTGTTGGGTAGTCCTCGACTTACGACCGGTTGGGTAGTCCTCGACTTACGACCGGTTGGGGTCGTGGCATTAAAAAGGTTGAGAACCACTGCCCTATACCATTTAAAACAAACGATTGTCCAATATCTTCTTAAAAAAACCTCCTGTGTGGGAGCACCCACAACTTCTGAAGGCAAGTCATTCCACTGATTGATGGTTCTAACTGTCAGGAAATTTCTCCTTATTTCTAGCTTGGTTCTCTCCTTGATTAGTTTGTGTCCATTCCTTCTTCTTCTGCTTTCAGGTGCTTTGGAGAATAGCTTGGCATCCTATGGCAGTCCCTCAGATATTGGAACACTGCTCCTAGTCCTTCTTTTCATTAAACCAGACATGCCCAGCTTTTTTTTCATGACTTCAGTGCTTTGTTAAATAGGTTGACTCCTTCTTCTCTATGAAAACCCCTTAGATATTGGAACCCTGCTAACATGTCCCCACAGTCCTTCTTTTCACTAGACTAGACCTACCCAATTCCTGCAACCGTTCTTCATATATTTTATCCTCCAGTCCCCTAATCATCTGTGTTGCTCTTCTCTGCACTCTTTCTAGATGTCAGACCTGCCCCAAATCTAACTCCAGGAAAGAACGACCGTAGACTCCATTTGGTTGAAGTAATACATACACTCCCATGCAAAGCACCAGATTCTTCCTTCCCTCCTGGTCCAATCCTCTTTGAGACAGTCACTAGAGTCCAATAGCATGGACTCTGTTTTGAGAACTGTTTGATGATAGGCAGTCCATCCACTTGTTTTCAGCCTGGTTGTCCTTGAAGCCCACAGCAAACTGGTACAAGCACCTGGTTATTCTCAACCCTGTCAATTTTCCCCTCCCTCCTGTTCTCACCGTGGCTTTAATCCACATTCCCCTAGCCTCCCTCCCTCATGTGCCTTGATGTCAGGATGCTGGCAGAAGCACAGTCCGAGGTCCTGGCAGACCTAGACAGGAGAATCACAGCATTTTTTAAATATGTCTGCTTGACAAAGTTTCTGGAAATTCATAGTAAATTGGGTGCCACCCTGCAGGCCAAGGGCATCTGGAAGATCAAAAAAGTCAAGATGACATTCAGGAACATGCAACCACATTTCTTCATGGGTGGGACATGTGTGGTCTTAAAACGGAACAGTGTTCTGTTGTATATTCACAGCCACTACTGTATCCGGATGTTTTTGATCTCTCCTCTCTCACTGCTGCTTCTGTTAAGGAAAAAGGTTTTCATTACTGTGATGATCGATTGATATTATGGTTTGTCATCTAATCAGCCAGCAATTTAGACTGGATTTGGCATTTTTATCAATCTATTGATTCCTTCCCAAGGACCTAGGATAGGCAGATGTGGGTGTTCGATGGTGTTTAAGGTATTGTCGCAAGATGTAAACTGTTCCAAGTAAAGCTGCCTTTTGCAATTGACTGCTGGTGATTTTGTCAGTGTCGATGATGTCAAAGTGGTGCTCCAGTTGTTTTGGGATTGCACCTAAGGCCCTTTTCTATTGTTGTAGATATTATTGGTTGTCTAGTTCATCTAAATGTTTGCTATGTTGCTGTCTCATTCTATTTGCATTATACTATTTGTATGCCATTACGGGGATTTAGCAGGATATCAATTGCAGGAAGGAAATAAACTGAATATCATATTTGAAAACCTTTACATTTATCACTTGTATCCCTGTTGCATGCACCAGAACTTTATCAAAGTTTTTAGGATTCATTCATAAAGCACTTTGCTCTGCTTCCTGCCCTTACTCAAGCAATTGATCAACTCTGTTGGAGGCAAAGCTAATAGTCAGCATTAGCCTGCAAATAGGTGTGTCAGATCTGCCATCACACAGCTTCAGCCCTGCTTTGCTTTGATGGCAGCCTGCCATAAAGAGCCAGATTGACTTAACAACCTTATCAGCTGCAGTGATTCAATTAGGAAGTGTTCTAACTGTCAGGAAGTTTCAACTAAGGAGAAACTTCCTGACAGTTAGAACAATTAACCAGTGGAACAACCTGCCTCCAGAAGCAGTGAATGCTCCAACACTGGAAGTTTTTAAGAAGAAACTGGACAGCCATTTGTCCAAAATGGTATAGGGTTTCCTGCCTGAGCAGGGGGTTGGACTAGATGACCTCCAACGTCCCTTCAACTTTATTATTATTATTATTATTATTATTATTATTATTATTATTATTATTATTATTTAACAGTTACGGCAAGAAAAGTCGTAAAATGGGGCAAAATTCACTTAACAAATGTCTCACTTAGCAACAGAAATTTGGGGCCCAATTGTGGCAGTTAGTCAAGGACAACCTGTATTTAAGTTTACATATGTGTTTCAAAGTAGTGAATTCCCCTTAACTAGAAGCCTGCTTGTCAAACCAGGTAACTAAGGTTCATTCACTCATCATCCATGAGCCTCTTTGAAGGAAGCCTCTTTAAGAAGACAAAAAAACCATTTGTCTGAAATGGTATAGGGTTTCCTGCCTGAGCAGGGGGTTGGACTAGAAGACCTCCAAGGTCCCTTACAACTCTATTATTATTATTATTTGTCTGAAGCTGCTTTTTCTCATTCCAGGTAAAAGGTCCTCCCTGCACTTAAGGTTGTTTCAGTGAAGAAAATTAATAGAAGATATCACTATGTATGCCAAGGTGAGGTACTAAATGAAAGGAAGGTTGTCGATACATAAATAATAAATAAAAATCATCTCAGACAGATCCAGTCCTCGAAAAGCACAGTAAAAGTAACAAGAGTTCAAACAAAATTCAATTTCAAGCGGCTTTTAAAAAGGCAATCTTCTCCTGAGACAGTTGTCCAAGTTTAGTTAGGGGAAGAATCCATAAAGGCCAGGTTCATGCATAAAGCCAACAGACTTAACCAAGAGACCCCATATTCAGTTACATCAAATGCCTGTATGAAGTAACTAGCTAATGGACATGATGATGGGAAAGAAGTACGGCTTGATAGGGTCTCCTGAGTTTCTTGTGGGATTCATAGGATCTGATGAAAGGCACATTGCAAAGATGGTTCTCTTAATTTTTTCCCTCACGTATTAAGAAAACACACCAAACCTAACAGTATCAGAGCTGTATTTCCTAGTCTAGCTCATCAAATAATTGCATTTTAATGCTGGTTTTCTTCTTTTCTTCACCTCTGAAATCATTAGCCTGACTAGACTTAAACCACATGTTTTTCTAAAAATTACAGCATTCGTCTAACAGGTAAAAATTACAGCATTCTTCTAACCTTGTTTCTAAATACCAAACCCTACCTGCTTCCATCTTGAGAGACAAGGAAAGGTTGAAAACATATCCTGGGTGTATTCTTTTCCAGATTGTGCAGGTATCTGATTTCTCTGGTGCAATGCTTAATCTCCCATCATTTTCAATCCTTGAGGGATTTACCTCTGAAGCATACACAAAGTCCCACATCACATCCTTGTCTTCAGGGAGATCTTGTGCAGCATTTTGTTTTTTCAGTAAACTTCTCTAGAATTGCCCTAGTACTAACAACAAAGCTTCAGCAACATCACACTGCACATTTCAGTTTCAGGTTCACCAACTAGCATTGTCCTTTACTGAAAGCAAAAAAACATATTTTCAATCCCCATGGCTCTTGATGTTCAAGCTCAGTCCATTTTAGCTTGGACCATCAGAGTTCTTCCTCTAGTTTGGGGCATGGCTAGCTGGGGAATTCTGGGAATTGACGTCCACAAGCCTTAAAATTGCAAAGGTTGGACACCCCTGCTTTAATTCTTTCATGTTCCCCACTGTCTTCCATGTTCCTAGAGTTGCTATAGGAAATGATCAGGCTGACCCCAAAGGAGGAGTCAAACATCATCATTCTTGAGTCCTTTTGTGCCCACAAGAGATCTAAATCTAGCCCACCTTGAATTCCTTTGACTCTTATCTACTGCCTATTTGTTTTGATTATTAGTAGTTCAGATTCTTGTAGCAAGCATAAGCTTGCAAGAAACCATTACATTCATTTGAACTAACTGAGACTTCCTGATTTTCCCATGTGTGACAGTTGTACCTGTACTGCTGGCCAACAGGCCTTCTTTCTTCTACAAATAACAAAGGACGAACTCAACTAATTCCAAATCTCAGCTTCTCTTAGCATTTGTTTGAGTGTCCTCCTGGATTCATGCATAATCCATAGGAAGCCATAGCAAAATGCAAGTTGTCGCAAAGGACAATCACTGAATGGAGAAGGCAATTTGTTTTAATAGTGTGTTTTTCTATACTGCAGTATTTACAGTACTATTCTGGCATTCCTGCTGTGTACAGAACTATCCAGACTTAAATACTCACTTTTGTTGTGCTTCTTGGTTCAACCCGTCTTTTCTGCTCTCTAATACAAAGAGGTTGGAAGGATCAGTCTTAATAGGCCTATCAAAAATGTTCTTTCAAATGATTACGCTTGTAGGGAGACCAGTTGGGTTTATCATTGCTATACAGTAATTGAGGCAGCAGAAAGACACAGGCTTTAACAATTTCTCAGGGAGATGCCTCCTCACATTAGTGGGAGAGTAATTTTGCTAATCAAAAAGCCCCACTGAGGAGACCCCTCCTGATCTCTTTCTATGAGTTGCGATGGAAATGTGGGGAACAAGGGAGCCATGATTGTAGTATAGGGACTATTAGAGAGATGGTTGCATAACAAAAAGCAGAAGATCTGTGCAAAGTAAAGGTCCAATTTCTCCCAAATGTCCTTCTCCCTGAAAAGAATTTCTCAAGTGTCTCCTCTTTTGTCAAACTGAATAAAAATTGGAAATAAAAACACAGGATACTTTCACATTCAGCTTCCCTAGGATCCAGAATTAAGGGACCATTAGTTCTCATGTGTCAGAACCTCTCTGAACTGACAGTAAATGAACTTAACAAGTTTCTCTTCCCACTTTCTGCAGAATAACAGAGTTGGAAGGTCTTCTACTCCAACCCTCTGTTCAAACAGGAGATGCTACGTCATTCCAGACAAATGGCTGTCCAATCTCTTCTTATAAACCTCCAGTGATGAAGCATCCACGGTTTCTGGAGGAAAGCAGTTCCACTAATTAATTGTTGTCACTGTGAGGCAATTTGTCCTTAATTCTGGGTTGGCTCTCTTTTTAATGATATTCCACCCATTACTTCTTGTCCTGCCTTCAGGTGGTTTGGAGAATAAGTTGACCCCCTCTTCTCTGTGGCATCCCTTCAAATTTTGGAAGACTGCTATCATGTCCTAATCCACCTCTTTGTTAGACTAGACCAGGCATGCTGACTGAGGAATTCTGGAAGTTGAAGTCCAAAAGTCATAAAAGGGCCAAGTTTGAAGACTCCTGAACTAGAGATACTTTGCATGATTACATACATGAAACTGTGTCATTAACTATGGTTGATATTTTCTTAAGGTTCAGATAAATTGCTAAAGAAGATCTGTGTGTGTTAGGAGAACATTCAGTTCATAGCTATATATTATAACTGATGCTGTAAGGACCTGCCCCAACTGGTCCCTCAGGAAAGCAAAACTCTTGACCTCATTGAAAGAACTTTTACTGAGTGATAGTGGTTGCAGAAAAGTCAGGTGGAATATGAAGGTCCCCACAAAGCCCAAAGCAATTCTTCCATTTCTCCCCAAACCTATCCCCTTTGCCTGTCCACTGACAGCCACTATGATGCCACATAGATGTTATGAGAACACTGAGGTGCTGGGTAGATAACAGTTCACTTTCAGGGCACAACAATCTTAGAACCAGGCTTGAGCTGGCTGAGAAGGACTCTGCTTCATCTCCAAAGACAGTGCCCCTTCCTAATTCCCAAGCAGTTACAACGAAAGTGAAAGCATGCAAAAAATGCCAAAAACCTTCCCCCCTCCTCCAACAAAATGGTAGGACACCCTCACAGTGGATCCGACATATGCTTTCCTTTGGTGCTCACCATCAACATTTCCCTCATCCTCTGTGTTTTTTCTTTAAGTCTGCAAAATGTGTCCCATGAGATTAGGACATGGGTCACACCTGCAGGGATGGGAAAGCTGGGAAACCCTGTAGGTTTTGGAGTATTATTTTTTGCCCTTAGGGAAGTTGATTTCCATTGATCTTTAGTTGTGTGAAAGTGATATCAAGAAACAGGGAAGAATAGATTGGATGTTAGATTTTTTTTTCCATCCTAAAGTGGAATTACCAAGATATTTGCCTTGAGTACATAATCTTATTTTATTTTTTAGACATAGTGTTCGTGCTGTCTGACTCCCAGCTATTACACTAGCAAAAAGGATTCTCTGTGTGTCCGATACAGCTATACCTTTGTGTTTCATCCCTTTGTATTTAAACTCTACAACAAAACTAGCCCTTTTGATGAAAGTACATATCTACTCCTACCTATTTTGTAGGAAATGAAATTTCTTCAAATATTAAAATTAGCACTTTTTAATAATAGATATGTGATATCATCCATTGAAATCAACCTTGAATTTATCTTAGGACTGTATATGTCACAGCCCTGGAGTATTTATAGAGTAGTTTTAAAAGTTCATTAAACTCAAGAGATTAGATATTGCCCGGAGCGGTGCTCCATAAAAGAGAAAAAAATATAGTGCTATTACTTGGTAAAATGTTGTGCTATGTTGTTAATTTAACTCCCCTGAGTTCTCATCTTCTGATTCAAAAGACATTTCCTCATGCTGTTAAATTTGACATTTTCAAAGAATCTTGGCCTGTGTCTCAAAAGCTTTCACCAGAAATTCAATATTGCACATTCATTTCGAAGGGAGACAGAGGGGGCGGGGCGGAGAGTGAAGAGGTGGAAATGTCAAGCACATTGGTCTTCTCCATTTATTTCTCTCCCTTTTTACCCTGTCACTTTAGTTACTGAAACTGTCTATTCACACACACACCATTAAAACATGGTTAGGTCAAAGGTACAAACAAAACTGTAGGAGAAGGAGTGGCAGAACCTGGGGGGTGGGGTGGAGTTAAAAGAGGGATCAGCTTAGAATCCCTACATAGCCACAAGTGAATTAAGTCCAAACCTCCATTGAATTCTGTTCACATTTATTTATCTCCAAGCCAGGTGCTTACTGTTAGTTGAGAATATTAATGTCAGGTGCAAAAGATCAGATCCACATGTGAAGGTCCAATTAAACTGACTTATTGCTACTCATGCCTATGCACAGGAATCTTCTCAACTAAGGGTTAGTAGCTGTTTGGAGTTAAATAAGGGTCAATAGAATTCAAACAAAGCTGGACTGAGTTCGCTTGTGCTACCTAGGGATTGTAGGCTTATCCTTCTGTTAACTCCACCCTCAAGTTCCATCAGTCTTTCTACAAAATTTTGCGTAGGCCTTTTTTGCTCCCCCCCCAAAATAAATAAATAAAAATAAAACATTTTTAAACTCTTCGGCAGGGGTCTTCAAACTTGGCCCTTTTATAATTTGTGGACTCCAACTCTGAGACTGAGAAATTCTGGGAGTTGAAATCCACAAGTCATAAAAGGGCCAACTTTGAAGACCCCTGCTCTTGGGCTTCCTTTGGGAAGATATAAAATGGAGGCAAAGGTGTCCATTGAGAATCTGGGTATTTAACAAGTTTACCTATTATCCCTGCCTGTAAAATTGTAAACTATATGTCAGGTGAAAATGTTTCCACTTGTTTCTATAAGTCAGCTTGATGTGATCAGTATAGGTGACTTATCTGCAAACTGATAAAACACCATACTGAAAGAACCTTAATTCAGCCATAAGTATAACAAGTTTGGCTTTTTTTAAAAAAAAAAAAGTGGGGGGGGGGAATGAAGACATTCTTCATTATATATGGAAACAGAGAACCAACCAAGTGTAATCAACTAATTGATTACATTAAGAATGTCCTTTTTATCAGTGTTTTTACAATGCACATGTTTCTTTATTTAATATCCCATCTTTATTACTTTTTTATAAAGAACTCAACATGGAGAACATATTTAATACACTTTCTTCCTTTTATTTTTCCCCACAACAATACTATGAGGTGGGTTGGGCTGAGAGAGAGGAATTGGTTTAAAGCAGACATGTCAAAATCGCGATGTCACATGACATCGTGCGACGTATTGGAACTTTTTCCCCATTGCCGGCAATGGGGTGGTCGCGGTTTCATCGTTGTGTGTCCCCCCTGCGGGCCAGCAGTTTGACACCTCTGGTTTAAAGTCACCCTTTCATGCCTAAGGTGGGACAAGAACTCACAGTCTTCTGGTGGTTGTCCCAAATTCACCCAATCAGTTTTTATGCCTAAAGTGGGACTAGACTAGATTGGCCCAAATTCATCCAGATGGATTTGATGCCTAAGGTGGGACTACAATTCATAGTCTCCTGCTTTGTATCCTGCCATCTTAATCATCACATCAGACTCATATTATCTTGTATTGATATGGAGAGGGGGAGGAGAGAAATGATATACAGAGTTGTAGCAAATAAATTGAAGAATAGTAACAGAATCAAGGTAATGAACAAATTGCAAGATCTGAGGAGCAACTGACAACCCTCAATTTAAATCTCACTTAGAAAGATCCTGGAAGTGTGTGTGTGTGTGTGTGTGTGTGTGTGTGTGTGTGTGTGTGTAAAGATGTATCTGAAGGCAGTGTGGAAGCAGAGATGAATGATAAATTTTCCTTCTTTGCAGAAAAATGAAAGAAAACTCTTTGAACTTTGGGGGAGGGAAAGAAAACTGTGACACTTCCAGGGAGTAACACACCACAACCCTGAAACTTGTGGTGCTTTTATCCAAGTGACAGCGGTCCAACTCAGTTACTTTTAATGATTCCAAGTGTGAATTTATTATTGACTGTGCTGAAAACACATCTAGATTATTCCACTCAATTCTCAAGTGTTTCTGGATCGATGTCATAACAAAACAACTCTTTATTTGCAAAGTATTTATTGCATTTTTATTCCCTATAAAGCCTGCCTCTCAGAAAAGCAATGTATGAGATCTGAATGTGTTTCTTTTTATTTCACAATAAAGAACAGATATGCATTCTGAGCCCTTGGAACATGGCCAGAGATGTAAAAGGTGAAGGCAACATCATTCATATTTAAATACAAGTTGTCCTTGAGCTATGAGAGTTGATAATTAAGACAATGCTGAATGAATACACGTAGTCCTTGACTTACGACCACAATTGAGCCCAAAATTTATGTTCCTAAGTGAGTCTTTTGTTAAGTGAGTTTTGCCCCATTTTACAACTTTTCTTGCCACAGTTGTTAAGTGGATCCCTGCAGTTGTTAAATTAGCAATATGGTTCTTAAGTGAATCTGGTTTCCCCATTGATTGATTTTGCTTGTAAGAAGGTCGCAAAAGGGGATCACATCATTTAGGGACACTGCAACCATCATAAATATGAGTCAGTTGTTAACTCTCTGAATTCTGATCATGTGTCCATGGGGATGCTATAACTGTTCTCAGTATGAAAAATGATCATAAGTCACTTTTTTCAGTGCCATTTTAACTTTGAATGGTCACTAAATGAACTGTTGTAAGTTGAGGGGAAGATTTTCAGGAAATTCCTAAGAGCAGTTTGGGATTTCAGGCAAGAGCTAACATTTGCAACCAGAAAATGGAGAGAAGCTCTCTATTATCATCAGATCAAAATGTGGTTTGAAGCAAGTAATCAAACTGTAGTTTATTTCTCAGCAGGGTGTATTCTGGCTGGGAAAGTGAGTTAAACTATCCCATGTCTTCAAAAAGACCTTTAACTGGCCTTAAGGTTTACTGTTTGCAGGGCAAGGTGGTGTTTGCTTTGAGGAAAGAATTACTGCTGCTTGAAACATCTGAGGTTTTAAGATGCTCCTAAGCCTACTTAGACCACATTAGGCCCAATCCTAGTTTGGGAGTTAAGTTGACACAACGATTTTGAGGGAGATATGTCACTTATGTCCATAAACAAGAGTCACCCTAGTTTCAAGGCTGAGGTGCTCAAGATAAAGAGTCCATTAACCATAAGATGGTTTGAGAAAAAGTGTTGGAATTAAACTACAATGGATATAAAGAGGAAATTTCACTTCCTTAGCGACAAAAAGCAATCAACAATTTTCTGCCAGGCAGCAGTGATTCTTAATTGGCTGTGCCATGTGGTAAGTTGATTCAAGAAATTGTCCTGAGGCCTTGGCCCCAGAGTCTGACTACTCCAAATGTTCACTCACACCTCAAACCCACAGAGTTCCAACAGGCCTTCCTTTTAGAAAAGAAGCCCATAATTACAGCATTAAAAACTCTTGTTTCTGTCTTCTGTTCATCATCAAGCTTTCATTGAGCTATTTATTTTGATTTTGGTTCAAAGTTGAACTCTGTCTCCCTTTTAGCAATGATTACCTCATCAAAGGTTTTAGAAAAATGCATTTAATGTACAAACAAAAAAAAAAACCATCCCTCAATTAGAGGCTTGGGCCTCCAGGGTCACCATTATCACACTTCATTAAAATCTGATGCTTGTCAGTTAAAAACTGGGAGGCAAAAGAACTGTATTATAGTGGTGCTATTTTCTGCTCTTAAAGCAGGGGTGTCAAATTGCTGGCCATGGGCCAGACATGTCATGTGGAAGCCGCACCCACCCTATTGCTGGCAATGGCAAAACAGTCCCGATACATCACACAACGTCATGTGACATCACGAGTTTGACATGTCTGTCTTAAAGGATAAGAGCACCTGGTTCAAGTTTGTATTGTTTTGTTTCCATTTGTTATAGAAAGATTAGGATCTCTCCATAGGATGGGGCAGCAGGTTCAGCTGGTTTTGGACCATCTTTAATTCAGAATACATTTGTTAAGTGAATTTTGCTCCATTTTACAAACTTTCTTGCCACAATTGTTAACTGAATCCCTGTTCTGAAGTTAGTAACACGGTTGTTAAGTGAATCTGGCTTCCCCGTTGACTTTGCTTGTGAGAAAGTCACAAAAGGTGATCACATGAACTTGGGACACTGCAACTGTCATAAGTATGAGTCAGTTGTCAAGTGTCCAAATTTTGATCACGTGACCATGGTGGTGCTGCAGTGGTCATAAGTGTGAAAAATGGTCATAATTTTTCAGTGCCATTGTAATTTTGAACAAATTGTTGTAAGCGTGGGACTACCTGTATTTTTTGGATCAGAGCTGGATACTATGGAAAAGAGTTGTCTGTTTTACCCATCAATCTGAACTTCTGCTGGCATTGCTTTCCAGACAATTTAGGGTGGCTCCTTCTCTGGGGATATGTAAAGCGTCAACATTCTTTATTCAAAAGCAAAAAAAAAAAAAAAAAAAAGGAATATTTAGAGATGTTCATGCAACATTTGCCTGCAACTCCTTAAACCAAATGGTGTCTTTTGCCAGGGCTGAACTGCAGCTGCAGAGGGCAGGAACTGCTGGGAGGACTGATGTTTTGTGTTTCATCATCTGCACTGCCCAGAGCGGTTAATTTTATAAATCAATAAATAAAACACATAAGGTTCTTTGCAGAGTTGCCGTGAAACTAAGTTACCATGAAACTAAGCTAGGCTCCTGTAAATCTAGGAAAGCAAACATCCAATTTACTCAGATTTTAAACAAAATGCAACAGGACATCCTAGAATGCAGACAGAGACCTTTATTCCAGATTGATTTTTTTTTTGTAAAGAATAAAAGTTAGCAGGTGAATGAAAGATAATGAATTACATCTATGTACATGTACTCTATATTTGTTTTATTTCTAGTTTTATTCTAAGGAACTCAAAATAGACCATCTGCTTGCTGCATTCCATTCTTCATTACAATCCTGGGAAAGGGTTAGATCAATTTTTGACTTTGGCCACTTTACGATACGTGGACTGCAGCCCAAAGAATTCTTGTCTAGGAATTTCTGGAGATTAGAGTCTGTATACCTTATATTGAGAAATACTGGATTAGATAGTGACCACCAGGTTATATGTTGATTTTAATGGCTAGATGGGGATTTAACAGGGTACATGTACTGTAAGCCATGCCCACATAAAGGTGAGAAGAGTAGATGGAAAACATTTAGACAAAAGGGCATGCTATTAAATTCATAAGCTTCCTTTCTGTTATTCGCAGCTTTTGAGTCAATACTTTAAAAAAATGCATGCCTAGAATGAGAGCTGAAAAAAGATTGCTAAGAATCAGATTTTTGTTTAAACTCCATCTTCTTGCAGATTTTTATCTCTCTTACATCTACCAGCAGACATACCCCCTATATCCAGAATTAGGAATCTGAAAACAATGTGCGTTTATATGTCTGCCTCAAAATTAGAAGCGAGATTCAAGAAGTATTGTTTAAGGATTGTTTTTGTAAACCCATTTCTCATTATGAAGACTTTCACAGTGGTTTATAATATCCCTTCTCTCTCTCCTCCAAAGACGGCCACTGGGAATAAAAACCATTAATTAGAAGTTGGAAGTAGGGAATTGATAGCCCAGGAAAGACAAAATAAAAGTGGGTTTTTTTTTCAAAGACTGGAATTTGTAATTTTCTTACCATTCTTGGCTCATGGATTGGAAAGGAAATTACCTTTGGTATCCAGCATTGGAGAGAGCAAGCACCTTAGTCTGCTCCCTCAGACCTTTTTGGAGAGAAATAATAGAACAACAGACAATGTAATTTCAAGTAACAACTTTATGCTGTGCTTTGCGTGGGAAGAGAAAAGATGCTTGGTTAAAGAAACAGTCGGTAAATGTACAGTTAAACCTTTACTAGATCAAGCCAGTAAAAATGGGCCTCTTTTCTGAATCCTTCACTTTTTTTTTTTTAGACCAAATGTGTGTTTGTAAATTAGAAATACGGTTTACGACAGCTGCCTGCTCAGTATAAAAGCAAAATAAACAGAAAACAATACAACAGCCCACAAATGTTTTTACATGGAAATACTTAGTGCACAGTGTTCAATCCCAGTTTTCACCAGTCTGCTAGTGGCACTGAATAGTTTTCTAAGAAAAGTTCAGAAGAGGGGAATTTGGTTTATTCAGGAATAAGTATGATCACCTATAATCAGATCCTCTGTTGTTTGCCATCTGATTCATTCCTGTAGTAACAGACACACAAGCAAACACTAGAATGCTCATATATCATATTAGAGACAATTTGATAACTTGATACCTCTATTCACTTGAGTTACCATCTGCAGTCAGCTTAATGATCTGGACAATCCAGAGAACAGCATCAAACTTGATTTATTGCTAAGGACATGTTGCCTTTTGTGGGAAAACAGACTGAAATTTCCCCTTCACAAAATATAAACCCTGTCCTCTTTCCACATAACATCAAAAGAGAAGGTTAATTCTTTTTTCTTTCCTTCTTTTCTTTTCTTCTTTTTCTAATCCACAACCACTATAGCTTTTAAATGCTTCTTCTGCAATTGAAAATGTGTTTAGCAATTAAAGGAATTAGAAAGACATTCAGATCCATCAGCCGATTTGCCCTTTTCATAATGCTAAAGACTTTGTTAACTTCCAATATGTTTCTCATTTGAAAGGAAATGGAGCTCCTGTCTTGGCAAATAAACATGAATTATAGCCTTTACCAACACATCTTAGGAAAGGTATGGACACTATGGATGTATTTACTTGCTGAATTGTATAAGAAGCAGGAAAAAGAAATGTTAAATCATTTTCTGTTTCTGCCAGATGATTCTTCTTTCTAGTCCCACCTGGAAAACGCCGAATAATATTTTTTCTACTTCCTGTCAGTCCTGTTTATGTGGTCATCTTTGATCTCAGAAAGCTAAGTAGAAACATGGAAGATGATCCTGGGAGCAGGAGAAAACCATGACAAACCAACTCCATATAGTTCAGGGGGTCTCCAAACTTGGCAACTTTAAAACGTGTGGGCTTCAACTCCCAGTGTTCAGGTAGCTGAATGTATGGTGGAATTCCTTGTGGAATCTGAGGCAGTGCTTTGGCTGAGGCAACAGTGGGTGGCCAAGGCCAGGTTTCCTCATATGATGACAGCCACCACCGTCTCTTCAGGCTGCTCCAGACAAGGGGTGAAGTGCTGTGCAGGCACAGAAAGACTACCAACCAACTGAAGGAGCACATAGCACCTGCGCAGAGCCAAACCCGACTCCTGAAGCACGCTTATTTACACTTGATTTCTAATTTCCAATTGACCTCACGCAAACCAGACTGGGACAACCAATGGACAGGATGTGGTTCAGGGCTGTAAAATGCCCATGTCTGCTCTAGACAGACAGACAGACAGACAGACAGACAGACATCAATGTCTAGGTTCAAGTCTTCTGTTAACTTTTCTCGTCAGTCCATTCCAAGTTATTGGAGGCTCATTATTTCTTTATACTGTTACTGTAAACCACGTGTCTGGTCTGACCCTGATCACTGGACTGTTTATTTATTTTTTATCAAAACTCCAATTTCTAACCGTGTTTCTGTTCCTCCTTGTGTGGCTGCTCAGTTCAATTGTCTTGAATCTCCCTGATGTCTGTTATATAATAACCATCAGCTCAGATTTTGAAAAGCAGCCTGGCGCCTCAACTTTGGCAAATGCACTCACACCAGTCAGTGAATTCCAATTCTGGAACCATGTTTAGGAAGAAGCACATTCCTTTCTATAGTTTTTTTTTTTAAGTTGCTTTATAGTCCTGATTTGTGTCTCTTCTCAGTGCTTCTGAAACAGTGATATATCACTATATAAAGAAATGAAGAAATACAGAATGGTTCCAGTCTTAAGAGAGAGGCTGAATTAATTCCCATCTTCTCCCCCTTCTTTCCCAAACACAACCATGGTGTATTGGATTAGTATATATGTAGATCAGCACAATTTCACCCTTTTTTACATCTTAGGAAAGCAAAGAAGGCCAGATGTGATCTACCTATAGAGATTTTTTTCATTGTTATTTGGGATGAGGCCAAGGTAAGAAAATAAAGCTTATAAATTTCAGGTAGTAAAATAACAAGAAACAAAATACCTTGTAAGAGAAACACTTCATCAGGATGGTACTTTGTTTTACCTTTCTGGTTTTATCACCTTCTCCATAACAAATCTTTCTAACCATCTACATGAATGTTCCATCACCCAAAGTTTGTTTACATCTACAAAAGCTATGCAAATATCTACAATTGTTATTATCTCTGAATGTCATGGGACTGTAACCTTTCATTGCTGCTATTTACTGAGGATGGGTCCCAATTTTAAGTCACCACCACCTCTAATACATTAGTTTCACCAATATTTACATTTACATGGTTTATATTCAAAGTAATGTTGCCTTTAAGTCAGGCTTAGTTCCTTTTTTCTTAAATGGAGCAAGAAATCTTTGTCTTTTCTTCTTCTGACATACTGCATATTACTTCCCAAGCCAACCTAAAACTTCCTAGTCCAACCTAGAATTTGGGATTTCTCAAATGGTCTCTAGCCAAGCCCAAACTAATGCTGATCTTATTTAGGTTTCTAGATTAATGAAAGTTGGTCATTCTTAGCCAACATTCTGTATTATCCAAAAAACCCCAACACGGACATCAAATCCATGAAGTCACAAGGCATCAAACTTTGAATACAGAATAGAATACAGAATACAGAATGACAGAGTTTTGGGGGGGGGGAGATCTTGGAGATTTTCTAGTCCAATACCCTACTTGAGAAGGAGACTCTATACCATTCCGGACAAATGATTGTCCAGTCTCTTTTTAAAAGCCCCCAGTGATGGAGTGCCCACAACTCTGGTGACAAGCTGTTCGACTGATCAATTGTTCTCACTGTCTGGAAATTTCTCCTTAAAACACTCTGTTGGAAGGAGATTTAGATGATAGGTAGGTAGGTAGGTAGGTAGGTAGGTAGGTAGATAGATAGATAGATAGATAGATAGATAGATAGATAGATAGATCAGTGGTTCTCAACCTTTTTAATGCCGCGACCCCCAACCGGTCGTAAGTCAAGGACTACTCAATTGGTGCAGCACCATTTGCAGAATGGGACTTTTGGCGGGCTCAGCAGGGCAGAGACAGCCTGGACAATTCCTATTGGCTTTTGAAAGCCAATAGAATTAGACTCTATTCAAGAGAGTCTATTCTGTTGGCTTTCAAAAGCCAATAGAATAAAAGGGAGTAGCACAGCTAAGGAAAAGGGGAAAAAATATGGCGGACTGCGTTGTTTGGTGACCCCCGTGAAATGGTCGTTCGACCCCAAATGGGGTCCCGCCCACAGGTTGAGAACCACTGAGATAGATAAAGATAGATAGATAGATAGATAGATAGATAGATAGATAGATAGATAGATAGATAAAAGATAGATAAAGATAGGTAGGCAGACAGACAGACAGATACAAAGTTTCTTGATGCCTTAAAAAGTTGAAAGAGTTTTGCTTAAGATTTGAGAAACATTTTTCCCCAAATATCACTGAATGCAGCCACCGAAAACTGGTGAAGACGGCACAGCTTTCTTTGTTTTAAATGGGGAACTGGTTCAACATCAAACTCTGCAGGATCAAGACTTCCAACGTTAGAAAAGTAGTTAGCATAAATTTCACAGGAAGATGAACAGTTTCAGTGCTATTTTGGAACAGCCAAACAAATAACTGTTGAAAATGCAAACCTGTAAAAAAAAAAAAAACCATTTCTCTTGTTCTTTAACAAGCCAATTTTTCAAACAACAGCAACAAAAAGATACATGCACGCATGGCGGGGAACTTTCTCCCACATTCATTCAAAATCTGTTTGCAAATCTGCTAAGGGTATCTTTTCTGTGGAAGGGAGCTCTGTTTTTGCATTCATTTTATCAGAAATATGTGAAACCCGCTGTTTTGTAGAAGTAGTAAAAGCAGATGGGTTAGCTTCTGCTGAAGGAACTATCAGCTCTGCAAACTAAATCTTCACCCCTATTAATGCCAAGAAACTCTCGTCTCACTGGTCCCCAAATAAGCTTGCTTCTACTGTGAAAACGAACAGAGTGACAAGCCTTGAGAAGCAGAAATCTCTTTTAAAGGTGATGTCTTATACTCAGGCTGGACTCTTTTATATATATATATATCATAAAATCATAACATTGGAAAGAGCTGCTTTGCCCCTCTGAGTCCAACATCCAGGCTCAATGTTGGAATCCAAATTTAAGCATTTTAAACAGATGGTGTAATAACTTCAGCTTGGAGACATCCATTGAAGGGAGCCCCTTTCCCCACCCTCCACCCCCCACCCCAGTAATTGCCTCCGCTGTCAAACGTCGTCTTCTGAGGATTTTTAGAGGCAGCATTCCACATTTTCATTTTTCTTTCCTAGAACTTCAGACCGTTATTTTGTGCCTTGTACATTGGGACAATAGCGTGCTCTCGTAATTTTACCTCAGCTCTCAGTCTTGCTTTCCAATCCCCTGACTCACCTTGTAATTTTTATCTGCAATGGCTGTGTCTGAATTCTTCCAAAACACAAATTATAATGACATTTTTTAAAAAAAAAAAAATGGACGCAGTACTGATGGGGAGATTCGGCCAATGTTGAATCAACTGGAATATTTACATCGGGTGATTTCGAAAGTAAAATTTGTGGTTTTTTTCCAAATCCTTCCCAATGCTGATTTTTAAGCAAATGCATGCTTCCAAGAGGAAGGTAGACACCCCCCAATTTTGCTTGTTAGAAACCAGACTAGAAACTGGGAGACTGTGAGTTCCAGTTCTGCCTTAGGCACGAAAACCAGCTGGATGACTTTGGGCCAATCACCAAAAGACTGTGAATTCTAATCCCACCTCTGGCATGAAAGCTGGTTGGGTGACTTTGGGCCAATCACCAAAAGACTTTGAATTCTAGTCCCACCTCTGGCATGAAAGCTGGTTGGGTGACTTTGGGCCAATCACCAAATGACTTTGAATTCTAGTCCCGCCTCTGCCATGAAAGCTGGTTGCGTGACTTTGGGCCAATCACCAAAAGACTGTGAATTCTAGTCCCATTTCAGGCATGGAGCCAATCCCTCTCAGTGCAATCCACTTCACAGGGTTGTTGTGGGGAAAAGAGGAGGAATATGTACTTGGTATGTTCAGCACCATGAATTACTTATAAAGTAATAAAGTGGGATTAAGAAAAAAATCTTTAAAAAATTAAAGATGCATTGCTGTACTAAGTCAGTGATTTTCAAACTTGGCAACTTTAAGACATCTGAACCCCTTCAAAATTCCCAGCCAACATACTGGGAGTTAAAGCCCACACATCTTAAAATTACCACATTTGAAAAAAAAAATACTGAACGATATTTAAGTATCCAGTTTGCATTTTATTAGTGATTGAGATTATAATGGGGAAGAAGAACAACAGTGATGACTTTGAATGGAAGATCTGAGCAATAGGAGGCTGAAGGTGCTAAGGAAATGTACTGGGAAAGGTATTATGAAAAAAGAATTTTAAAAGAATTGACATGGTGGCAGTGCCATCAAAATGAGACTTGGTAGATATCTGGGACTGTACCTAGTAAAATTAATAGGAGGCCCTTTGAGATAATAATAATAATTATAATAATAATAATAATAATAATAATAATAATAATAATAATGTTGGAAGGGACCTTGGAGGTCATCTGGTCCAACCCCCTGCTCAGGCAGGAAACCCTATACCATTTCAGACAAATGGCTGTCCAGTCTTTTCTTAAAAACTTCCAATATTGGAGCATTCACAGCTTCTGGAGGCAGGTTGTTCCACTGGTTAATTATTCTAACTGTCAGGAAATTTCTCCTTAGTTCTACGTTGCTTCTCCGTTTTTGGTTTACCTTATTTTGAAACAGGTTAAACAGAATAACAGAATTTGAAGGGACCTTGTAGGTCTTGTAGGTCAACCCCTTGCTCAAGAAGGAGACCGGCACCAGGCCGCGACATGCCAAAAACGAGGCTGTGAAAAAACCAAAGTCCCATCGGTGGGATGCAGGCAGTATATGAAACCACGCCCCCTCCATTCCGCAGAAAAACCTCTCCACAGAACCGGTCCCTGATGCTCAAAAGGTTGGGGACCTCTGCCCTATATCATTCCAGACAAGTGGCTGTCCAGTCTCTTCTTAAAAGCCGGGAGTAATGGAGCACCCACAACTTCTCAAGGCAAACCGTTCTACGGGTTAATTGTTCTCACTGTTAGGAAATTTCTCCTAGTTTTAGGTTGGTTCTTTCCTTGATTAGTTTCCATCCATTGTTTCTTGCCTTGCCGTCTGGTGCTTTGGAGAATAGGTTGACCACCTTATCTTTGTGGCAGCCCCACAAATATTGGAACACTGTTATCAAGTCACCCCTAGTCCTTCTTTTCACTAGACTTTGTTGTTGTTGTTAGTTGCGAAGTCGTGTCCGACCCATCGCAACCCCATGGACAGTGTTCCTCCAGGCCTTCCTGTCCTCTACCATCTTCTGGAGTCCATTTAAGCTCACGCCTACTGCATCAGTGACTCCATCCAGCCACCTCATTCTCTGTCGTCCCCTTCTTCTATTGCCCTCAATCTTTCCCAGCATTAGGCTCTTCTCCGGTGAGTCCTTCCTTCTCCTTAGGTTTCAACTTCAGGATCTGGCCTTCTAAAGAGCAGTCGGGGTTGATCTCTTCTAGGACTGAACTAAACAAACCCAATTTCTGCAACTGTTCCTCATACATAATACCACTTCAGAAGGAGATGGACCAGAATAAAACCATTGAAATACTCATTGGCCTCTTGAAATATATGAAATACAAATCTCAAGACATAGAGCCACCAGCTGGATTTATTTATTTTTTTCTTCAAACACACATGCACACCCAACATCGATTTAGTTTTTTTGTTTCAGCTTCATTCTTCATGAATATATATAAGCCGGGTGCAGATGCCAGCAAAACCCATTTAAGTCATCATTGTTTACTGGCTCCTTAGCCCTGATGATGTTTGGAGTTTCCAAACGAAAGCTTGGCAGCTTTTAGTAAAGTATATTTTTATATTTATATTCTCCTAGTGCTCGTATTTTATTTGTACCATAGACATGCCCAGGAGTCGTATTTTTATGCAAATTTTCCATATATATGTTTTCTGAGGTTTTCGTGGGTGTTTGTATGTAGGTCTTTGGTTGTTCAGGTTTTCTCCCGCGTAAAATTGGAAGTGTCTTGGTGACGTTTCGACGAAGTCCCATTCGTCATCTTCAGGCTGGTGTTTTCAGCTTCGTGTTTTCTGAGGTTTTCGCGGGTATATATATATAATCTCCCCTGTTCATCTGCATTTGCTTAAATCTAAGGTATGGGGTTTATTACTGACGGATGTGGCCCAAAGCCAGAAAGAAGCAGAGTTCCTGTTAGTGAGAGCATGGATTTCTCTTGAACTGCCTGATGAAAACAGTAGGAAGAGACAGCAGGAAGAGTGTCAAGTTTCTCCTTCACTGCTTTGGCTGTCTATGTTTGGCTGATTTCATTTGTCTATGTGATGCCCATGGAGCTAATATGTTTAAAGAGAGCAACTTGTGTTTCTCTGTAATGGAATTCCTGATCATCAACAGTTCAGGCCTTGTGGAAGTGTTATTGTAATGGAAGCTTTTTGTGACTGGTGTGACATCTTCTTGTCCGCCTGAAGGCTGTTAGCCAGATGGAGGACAAGAAAATGGAGACTTCAGTTCAAAAGAACTAGCAATTTAATTGCCCTCTTTCAAACCATTACAGTTTGGGAAAGCTTTATCACTAGTTAACACAGCATGTAAAGTTCCTATAAAGTTAATTGCAGAGAAGGCAAGGGATTGCCTTGATCTGAAGAGGCAACATTCAAATCTCAAACGACCATTATTACGCTATGAAACAAATGCTTTGTTGCAAAACAGAAATTGAAGATAAGGAGAAACAAACCAACCAGAATAAGATAATAGGCTTTGCTACTTCATTGTGCTATCGTATTTTGGTAATACAATGTGAGCATATCGAATGTAAACAAAATTCTTCTCCATGGGAGAAATAAGTGAGTTGAATAGTTTTAAATAAAGCTATTATCAAACTGGTGAATATTGGGTTTTTTTTTAGTTTTTCAATAAAATAAGTCCTGGTGAAGAACAGAAATGGACAGCTACCCAATGATTATGACTTCAGGCTTCATCAGTTAAGGCAGGAAGAGAAGATTGAAAAGCAGAGATTGTTCTCAGCCTTGGAAGTAAATTTACAACCCTCCTGAACATATCCAACTAGCACATCACTTCAACAATGGGTTTCTGCAAGCTGAGTCACGGAAAAGAACTGGAATTCTTTTCTTTTTTGATTTGAAACATTTTGCTGCTTTTCCAAATAGCTTCTTCCTACTTGGAAGGAAGAAGAAGCAACTTGGATAAGCAGTCAAATGTCTCAGACCCAAAGGGGAAAGAACTGCAGCTGCCGTGACTCACCTTCTGGGCAACTCTACTTGGATGATTGAGAATCTTCATCAACATTCAGCAATGAGTGCATGCTTAAAATGAGAAAGTTCTTAGTAGCTTCTGTTTTTTTTAAACACTTGGAGTGATAAAGCATTACTATTCTAAATCAACTTACTTTGCTGGATGCCAATTTAGTCTTGAACCTGTGAATCTTGGTTGTAATTGACTTCTGAATTAGGGACAATATGGGCTTCCTTTCATCCAGCTCTTGGATCATATGCTAAGCTGTACATATATATAGTTTTTATTTGTTGAAGTAAGGATTGGTGAGCATAGATTGAGGAAAGAATTTGAAAGGAAGAGGAGAAAAATCATATATATTGACCATTACTGTCTATTTGGTTGAATATAGTTATATTACAATAGTACAGAGTGCAGTAGAAGCTCATAAGAAAGAATCCTCTAGTGCAGGGGTCCCCCACCCCTGGTCTGTGGACCAGTACTGGGCCACGGCATGCCAGCAGCCAATCCGCACAAACAAGCAAAGCCCCATCCGTGGGATGGAAGCAGCACACAAAACCATGCCCCCTCCGGTCCGCGGAAAAACCTCTCTCCAAGGAACCAGTCCCTGGTGTTCAAAAGGTTGGGGACCTCTGCTCTAGAGCAAAGCTCTTTGCCCAGATAGTAATCATGTGACAGTAGGGGTGCAACTTCAGGGACCAGTTGTAAATCCCTTTATTCAGCATTGACACTTCAGAAAGTTGGTGCTATTTGTATTGCCATTCCGTTTTTTTTGGGGGGGGGGGGTCATTACCATTAATGATGCCATGGGTGAAAATTAATGCCAGTGTTTTAAGATATGTTGGCAAATCCAGCTGTAATAGCCAGAAATGGAGCAAGAGTATGGATGAGATAGAGGAGATAATAATAAAAAAGTAGGTCTTATTATTTATATGCACAAATGATTTGTGTGTGCATGTGTATGTTGATTTATTTCCACCAATGAAATTGATAAGAATTCAGAGTTAAAAGACTAAATATTTATAAGTTGATGTTTAATTGCAATTTTATTATTATTTATTTAATATTTATTTATTTATTTATTTATTTCCTATTTTCCCCACAACAACCCTGTGAGGTGAGTTGGGCTGAGAGGATGTGACTAGCTCAAAGTCAGCCAACCAGCTTTTATGCCTAAGGTGGAACTAGAACTCAGAATCTCCTGGTGATTGGCTTAAATCTCCTAGCCAGCTTTCTAGGCTAATGTGAGACTAGAATTTATCAACTCCTGGTTTCTAGCCTGGTGCCTTAACCACTAGATCAAATTGGCTCTCTATGTTTATGTTACATTATTCTGGTTCTTTAAAAAAAAAAAAAAAGAATTGCCTATAAAAAGTTTGTACATATTGTACACAAGGCAAAAAAATTATTTAGCCCCATCTTGAAAAGCCTTGTCTTGATTTTCTAAGCCCATGAATAATATTACTTCTTTTTCAGCTCTTGACTGATCAGCATTTTAGTCCTTGAAGAATATTATCATTCTGATTGTTATTATTAAAAAATGTAGTGTATCTGCTCGCATGTAGACTATTAATGCAAAAGAAGCTTTGCTTTAAAAAAACCAGATCTATAAATCACATAGTCCAAATTAGACTGTAGTGAAGCCAACTTCATATATGTTTTTTTTTTCTCAGCATGGGATTAGTTGCAAGCTTGTTAGTATTTCTCTCGCTCTCTCTTTTTCTAACTTCTTGTTGTTCAAAAGGAGCTCAAAGGTGGTCCCTTGCAGATAAATTCAGATAGAATTTGGATGAAATTGAGCCTTTTTGAAGATGCAAATTGAAAATTAAGCCTGAAAATAATAGAATCCCCCTAAGCTCTTTAGGAGAAAAAAAAAGGATTATGAAGACTTTGGTACTAGCCTGGAAATATCCCTCCATTGAAAAGAATTCGGAAGGAGAACAGAATATCCTCATGGAAATGTTCAGCAGCTCTCAAAAGAGGTGTTCTTGCCTAAATGAAGTAGTATTCAGGGAGGATGAAGCATTTTGAAGACAAAAACAATGAGATATTTGCTTTGGTGTTATCCTTGACCTTACCAGGTGCCATCTGTGGTTGGAAGCACCTAACTATAGGCAAAGAAAGTTAATCCTGATCTTTGCTTTCCCTTTCCACAACCTTGGCACCAAACACAGCTTGTTTTCTTTGCTTTGGATATTTTAAACATCTAAATGATTGGGTAAGTTTTCTATAAGTGCTTTCTTGAATGGTGTGGACTTGAAGACCACAAAATTCACCCAATGATCAAGAGATAATCTGTAATCTCACCAGCCCCCTAGATATGGAGCACCTATATACTTTACAGATCTTAAATTTCTCAGTTTAACGAAAACAATTAAATAGATGTTGTGGAATTATTTTTGACAAATGCCTAGTTAATTTTCTACCTTGTGAGGAAAAATCTCAGGTCTACATTGTTTACAGTTAACATTTTAGTGGGAACAGTAGCTTGAAGACAAATATATTTACGGTAAGTTAAGTTTCGGTGCCTATCAGAAATGTATAATCCTGATACATTTCCAAAAATGTATCAGGATTATACTGACTATATCAGCTAGAAATCATGCATAGCCATAATTTATTCAATCATAAATAATCATTGATTAATTGAATAAACCACTTTATCTGGGTTTGTGTAAGTTATGTATTGTGATTTACAAACTATCATTGTTTTTATTCAGACAGTAGATTAAACCTAAAATATAGTTTAGCATCAGAGTTCATAAACCTTGGTGTTAGGCTTGGGAAGACCTAATTTTTTTGCTTTTAATCATTAAATGTCAATTCATGTATCACAGAATTTCTCAGATGTTTTGGTATCCCAACCACTCACTTTGGGCTTTTATAAACAAATAAGAAACAAAATCCAGAGTAAGTTTTGAAAGTTTTCATACTTTCCCGATCAGGTTTTTTGGGGAAAATGTCATTTTTTCCAAGATGTTTGTGACCTCTTCTGGGATTCCCAAGTCAGAGAACTGTCTTAAAATATTGTAGGAAATGGGTTTTTGAGATGGCACAAGATCTTTCTGTTTATTCTTCAAATTTGTTTACTTATTTATTTAAAATGTTTATATAACTGCCAATCTTGAACTACATTCTGGATGATAAAAAGACAAAAACAAGTATAAAAACCAAATCAAACCAAACCAAAAAAAATAAATAAATCTCAAAAAATTGGGCACCATACCTAAACTTTTACATGCAATTCTCAGTAAGTTCATCTCATCAATCTTATCTTATCCCACTGCTTGGAGAGAAAGTCAGGTTTCAAGTGCTTTTTGCTAGATTAAAATTGTGGGGGCCTACCAAACTTCAAAAGGAAGGGTGTTCCCTATAGGAGGGGCTACCAGGGAAAAGATTTATTTATTTATTTATTTATTTATTTATTTATTTATTTATGAGACTTATATACCGCTTTAAGTGCAAGCACTCTCTAAGCAGTGTACACCAGTAAGCAATGTATATATATATTTACATTGCCCCCAACAATCTGGGTCCTCATTTTACCTACCCCGGAAGGATGGAAGGCTGAGTCAACCTTGAGCTGGTGAGATTTGAACCGCTGACCTGCTGAACACAGTCAGCTAAAGTGGCCTGCAGTACTGCACTCTAACTGCTGCGCCACCTCGGATCCACTTTTTAGGTCCCCAAACATTTAAGAAGGGGACTAGGAGAATGTCCACTGTACCAAATCTCTTGGGACAGGTATATGTCCTTAGAGAGAGGTGATCCTGCAGATGGTCCCATGTTATATAAGGCTTTAAAGGTAATAACCACCATCTTCAATCACTCCAGAAGAAAAGCCAGTGCAGCTCACACAACAAAGGTGTTACATTTTGTACCCTGTTGCATTCCAGACAAGCTGTAACTTCTGGATGGTCTCCAAGGGCAGCCCCAAGTAGAACATGCTGCATTAATCCAAACAGAAGGTGTCCATAGCATGAGTGACTCCCAATCTAAGAAAGGGCACAATGGACCCACCAAATGAATCTTCAAAGGCCCTCCTAGCTACAGCTGCCATCTGCTCCTTCAGCAGGAGACCCGAGTCTAGGAGTACCCCAAAATTGTAGCAGCTCAATCCAAGGGAGTATTACCCCATTCATAGTGAAAGATGAACTATCTCCCAAGTTTTTTTTGGGGGGGGGGGAGCAAAAGCCAGGTTGACTTGAAGCATGTTTCTCCCCATTCAGACCCTTACAGCCTCCAGGACCTTGGACAGCACCAAGAACAAGAAACATCTCTCCATTTTATGAAGGTGTAGCTAATTTCCCTCCCTTGTCATTCATTCCTACAGTGGTAGCATCCAGGGTATCTTATTCATCTGTATGCACTGTGTGCCAGTGCTGTATGGATATAGCTAAGAAAGCAATGACATTTTAAAATAAAACCAAATCCTAAGGATATACTGGGCACTTAAAAGCCTACACTTTGGCCACTGAGTATGTCTGAAATAAACACTTTGATTAAGTTTTAAAACAAACATGCTCAGTGCTTGATTTTAATAAATAGAGGCTGACATTAAAATGAGATATTTAAAAGGTAACATGGATTTTGTTGGAGAACATTTTAAAAAAATCAAAGAGAATGGCATAGAAACTGCTGATTAGGAAAAAATGCTAAGCTCCTAGGAAACAGGGCAGAGAAGTAAAATCTGATCCTCCTCAATAAAAAAGACTCCTTTCCTTGCCATTTGAAATCTCTGGGTTTCTTCAGTTTCTCCTTTCTATCTGCTGGGTGTGCTCAATGCCTCTTAGAGACAAAAGTTGGTTACAGCTGGCGCCAGACCATGATCTCATTGGGCAAATAGCCAGAGTCCTGGCATGCTTTCAGGGGTTGAAAATTTAGCTTTTTCTCTCCTTCCTCCTTCTTCCCTTCTGACCCAGAGCTCAAAAGCCTGAGGTTTGGTTTCATGTGGAGTATTTTTTTTTTTAACTAAAAAAGTTCAGACCAATTTAAACTGGATTAAATTGCTCTATTCCATTAGCTGTGTGAATTACCAGATGACTCTGCAACTTGCTTATATTTCTGGAGCATCATCGAAGTGGGTGTGTACACTCGGTGGGTACTATTTCAGAGGGTGGGTGTCTCAACATAAGGCACATCTCTGGGTTTTGATTGTACTGTTGATCAAGGGGAACTGTTGATCAAGAAGACCACAAGATAAAGATGGGAACTCACTGGAGGATGGTTTGGCTATAGGGGGTGATGAAAAAGGGTAAAATGGTGGTTATCAAGGCATGTTCAAGGCCCTGCCTTTCTCCTAAGTGTGTTGCACATGTGATGCAAGTAGAAAAGAAATGGGATCTTTGTGGCTTGTTGTGGCTGTCATCTTCACTTTTTTTGGGCATCCACAAGGGTCTAATGGATTGAATACAGAAGATACCCCTATTTAGACCTTGCAAACTTGATTGAATTTATGAAGTGCTACCTTGCACTAGCAATGAGTGTGTTACCCCGTGTTGCCTCGTTAAAGCAGCTCATCTTTTTTCAGGCATCTGCAGCATGCTGAAGAAAGCAGTTCCTGCTTTAAGAGGTCACTGAACAGATGTTAAGGTGGCTCTCAAAAAGAGTGGCAATTTTTTTTCCAGGTGCACGCAGAAACCTGAAAAAGATCAGTTTAAATGAATGAATTGTCAAAGTGTTGAAGTGGTTCCAAATAATTTTTAAAATGCAGAGAATCCTTATGGCTTACTGTTGCCATTTATGTGACAGGAATTGAAACATGTTTATATTAAAGACTTCTACAGCACCAGCATCTGCCTGTCTTCCCTTAACACTGTGGCATCTCAAAGTGGGTCATTTGTTGATGGCTGATGAAAAACAACAGCTTTATCACACTGCTACAATCTATTAAGAAGTAATAAGAAGAAAGGAGAAGGAGAGAGATAGAAAGTGAGGGTTATAGCCAACATTTCCACTGAATTGTTTTGTTATACACAATTGTATGGGTGGCTAATATAATGCTTGTGTATTTTTGAACAGAAAGGAGTGTTTTTCACTGAAGGGTATGTAGCATTTCACTGTGAACATCTCAAGGTCATGTTCAGACTGAGCAGGTTGTCTTACAGTCACACCAAGGCATCATTCGTATGCTGTTACTTTTGTCAATAAAGGTAGACTTCCATTCATCTACAGCAGTGTTTCTCTACCTTGACAATTTTAAGGCATGTGGACTTCAACTCCCAGAATTCCACAAAACATATGAAAACATATCCTGGGTGTATTCTTTTCTAGATTGTGCAGGTATCTGATTTCTCTGGTGTAATGCTTAATCTCCCATCATTTTCAATCCTTGAGGGATTTACCTCTGAAGCATACACAAAGTCCCACATCACATCCTTGTCTTCAGGGAGACGTTCTGCAGATCTTGTGCAGCATTTTGTTTTTTCAGCAAACTTCTCTAGAATTGCCCTAGTACTAACAACAAAGCTTCAGTAACATCACACTGCACATTTCAGTTTCAGGTTCACCAACTAGCATTGTCCTTTACTGAAAGCAAAAAAACCATATTTTCAATCCCCATGGCTCTTGATGTTCAAGCTCAGTCCATTTTAGCTTGGACCATCAGAGTTCTTCCTCTAGTTTGGGGCATGGCTGGCTGTGGAATTCTGGGAGTTGAAGTCCACATGCCTTAAAATTGTCAAGGTTGAGAAACACTGATCTACAGCATGCACATACACGCATCGCACAAATTGACAGGAGTTTCACAACTGAGCACTGCACATCAATGGATCGATAAGAAATTATTGTCTGAGAGGAATCCCCACTGCAAAACAACCTTCCTCAACAGCCTTCTACCTTCAGTAACTTTCTTAGGGAGGGCTGTATCCAAAGAAGCTGATTCTCTGAATCTGGGCAAGATTTTTTTTTTTTTTTTTTGTAAAAAAAATTTTATTTTCAATTTTACAATGCATTACATTCATAAAAATACTTCAGATAAAGAATAAAATAAATTTATACATACAACTTTCCGTATTGCTCACCCATTTCCCCCCCAAACCACATCCACCCTCTAACCAACTTGCCTCTTTCCCTCTTCTTCCTCTTCCTCACTCTCCCCCTCTCCTCCTTCTCCTCAACCTTCCTACTTGCTTCTCCCCTTCTTCCTATCTTCTCGCTCCGGATGCAGTCCAGGGGAAATGCCCGAGCAATTCCTCTCTCCAAATTAAAACATCAATATTATATACAATAAAACTATTTCTACTTATCTGAGCTACTTAAACTTCAACCCATCCTCCCCCCTCCTCCCTCCCCCCCCCAATCTGGGCAAGATTGATTGCAGGGAACCCCTCTGTTTTAGTGAGCCTGAGCTGGAAAGGACAAACAGAGAAACTTAGCTCCACTGTGGTTAGATCAACTGCATCAAAGTCTACTTAAATCTCAATACCGGCAATTCATGAAGACAAAAGGATGGGGACTTGATTTCAATTGTTAGTTACTCACATAATGGAAGGAATCCAGTTCTGTCTTCCAAAGAAGGATATGATAGGTTGAAATTCATCCTGTCTCTCCATATTTGGATGGAGTTCAGCTGGCCTAACTGGGACAGATTTTTCTTCTCCTTGCTTTAGGAGGATGGCAGTCGAATAAGGCTTTTCCATCACAGCACCAGCATCATGAAACTCTTAAAATTCAGTCCCTTGAAAGCAGCTCCTACCATACTAAGCTTGAGCAAAATACTCTGAACTTCCTGGTTTAAGAAGACTTTTGATGCTGAAATTATATTGTCTCTTTTCTTTCTTATCTGAGTGCTTGCTCCTACTGTTTTCACTTTACAGTTGCAACTTTTTTTTATGGTTATCTGTCCTGTGGACATTTTAATGAGGTGATTGTATCCTCCACAAGCCGCTCAATTATGGCAAGTAAAAAAAAAAATAATTGGAACGAATGATTGAATAGCCCCAGCATCGTTTTTCCTTTTTTCCACCAAAGACAGCTGTTTCAGGTTTTCTTATCTATCATAGTGACACAACTACTTATCCCTTGATGAATCGATATGGGTACCAATTTGCTTGAAAAGTAACCTACAAATGTAACAGAAAGTGCATCACGCTTGCCATCTTTAACAAAGCCTCAATACATCTCTTCTTCTCTGCTCTCATTCTTTCTTTAACTTCCTTTTTAATGCTGCCACTATGGCTGCTTTCCTTCTCTTTCTTTTCCATCACACTTCTGCTATAATTCCTCTAATCATGTCCTTTCAGTCACAAAGGATATGAGTGTATAGCTTTCTCAGGATCAAGGACCCCCCCCCCCAAAAAAGGGTTAAAGATAGCAAGTTGGGACATTGTCCCAAAGATCCTTTTTCCAAGAGGCAACTGGACTTCCTTTGTTTTTCCTTGAAGACGTTTCGCTTCTCATCCAAGAAGCTTCTTCGGTTCTGACATCAGTTCTTCACTTAGAACTGAAGAGGCTTCTTGGATGATAAGCAAAACGTCTTCAAGGAAAACAAAGAAAGTCCAGTTGCCTCTTGAAAAAGCACCATTGGGGCAACCATGATGACTGAGGATCTCCATGGACAAGTTCGGACATTGTGATTATCCGCTCAGGCAGGATTGCTATGTAAACATGGAACAAATGATCAGGTTTCCAGTCCAGGAGAAGGACAGCTATAAATCTATTACCTCAAAATTGTAGGAGAAAAGATCTTCAAATGAGAAGTGTCCACACCAGGGGTGGAGGTACCATCTTGCCTTTCTTGGGTGAACCCTCCTTCCATGGGTGCTGCTGTCAGGATCTTATCTTTGTGTCATAGTTCCGATAGATAAGACCAGGAGAAATAAGAACTCTGAGGCAACTGCTTTCCTCAGAGAATACTTTTAATAACTACATAGTATTGGCACGATCAAAGGTGAAGCCAAGACTGAAAGTTCCCTCCCTCCAAGGTTACAAAGTAACAAGTTGAACTTCCCACCCCTATAACATGTTAAAAATCACAATCCCCAATTAACTACTTTGGCGGGCTTTTCAACGGAAGCTCCAGCCCACCAAAACTTAGGTAGCTTGACCTTGGTTCCCACAAGAAAGTATTTGTTATGATTAATCTAAAAGAACACATCTGCCCCCTCCCATTACTGTGGCAACCGAAAAGGAACTGAAGATGGCTGTGGCCAGAATCGTTTGAAGGTTTGACACTTTGATAGAGATCTTGATTCCTGTGTCCCATAATAGCCACATTTTCTCTGTATATATAGCATTTGCAAAAAAAAAAAAAAAGCAACTTAGCTATCCATGTAAAGTCCTTGAATTTTTTGCTGTTAGCTAACTACAGAATCCTGGGTGGAGTTTCTAGAGAGCTGAGATTTACTATCTTGCCTTGGAGAAAGTCTGATCCAATTGCTTTTTTTTTTAAAAAAAAAATGTTATGTTGGGAGGTGCATTTGCAGAAGGTAGACAAGATGTGGGCCCAGTTAAAATTGATATATTTTAATTTATACATACATACATACATACATACATACATACATACATACATACATACATAAAAAAAATGAAAGAATGGACTGGTGCCCCTAAAGAAAGGCTTCCCATGCATTTAATAAATTTCTCCAATCAAATTAATAATGTCAGTTGGGTAGCAAAGTTTGGAGGACTTAGGGTGGCATCCATAGTTTTCAGGAGCCCCATTCAGGCCCAGAGACTCAGCTTGGATATTTCGTGTGATTTAATGTCATGTGATTGCCATTTGCATCCTTCCCAGCTGGGAAGAAAAGTCAATAACCCTGCAGTTCTCTTTAATTGCAGTGATTTGCTTAACAAGCGATCATAAAATCAGGCACGACTCATTTAACAACCGCCTTGCTTAGCAACAGAAATTCTGATCCCAATTGAGGATTGCCTGTACTAAAAGCCAAAAATGTATCATTAACTACATAGATGGGGAAATATGCAAAGAAGTTCTTTGCATTCCTAAAGGAGCCTGTGATTTCTCTCTCTCCCCCTCCCCTCCTCTCCCTTGCTATCTCCTCTCCCTTGCCCTCTCCTTTCCTCCCCTCTCTTCTTCCTTGTCCTCCCTTCCTCTCCTTTCCTCTCTCTTGCCCACTCCTCCCCTCCCCGCCTCTCCCTTGCCTTCGCCTCCTCTCCTTGCCCTCCCCTCTCTCCTCTCTTCTTCCTTGCCCTCCCCTCCCTTCCCCTCCTCTCCTCTCTTCTCCCTTGCCCTTTTCTCCCTTGCCCTCCCCTCTCCACCCCGCCTCTCCCTTGTCCTCTCCTCCCCCCCCTCTTCTTCCTTGCCCTCCCCTCCTCTCCTCTCTTCTTCCTTGTCCTCCCTTCCTCTCCTTTCCTCTCTCTTGTCCATTCCTCCCCTCCCCCGCTCTCCCTTGCCTTCCCCTCCTCTCCTTGCCCTCTTCTCCCCTCCCTTCCTCTTCCTTGCCCTCCCCACCCCACCTCTCCCTTGTCCTCTCCTCCCCTCCCTCCTTTCTTCTTCCTTGCCTTCCTCTCCTCTCCTCTCTTCTTCCTTCCCCTCCTCTCCCTTGCCCTCCTCTCCCTTGCCCTCCCTTTTTCCCTCTCCCTTGCCCTCCTCTCCCCCCTTCTACTCTTCTCTCCCTTCCCCTCCCCTCCCCTCTCCTCTTCTGGCTGAACTATACCAGCACAGAAGCTGCTGTAGCTGTTTCTCCCCATCATTTCCCCCTTGAAACCTCCCCACAAGGGGCATCCCTCTGAAATAACTTTTAGGCTTATTTCAGAAGTGAACAATTACTCAGACAGCATCAGAGAGCATTTAAGCTAGTCTTGAATATGTGAGTATTGGGAACGCAAGGCACAGCTTGTTTCTCTGATTGTCAGTTCATATCTTTGATGCAGTCCTGCATGAAGAAGATGCCCATCTTTCTTTCTCACTAAATAGTTAGGATGCTCTAGAAGCCTCCTTTACATCTCTTTAGCTACCATTAGGAAATGACCTGGAGTCATTTCATTAAGAAGCCTTTTTTTTCCTCCTCCCTTTTAACTTCTGCTCAAAATATGGGAGTGTGATCACAATGCACCTTCCAGAAGGTGGCAAGCAGGAAGGAAATAATCAGTTCATTATAAACAGTATGGGGCAAATACTGTTCAAATTAGAGAAGAGAGGGATGCCAGAAAGAATGGGACTGCAAAACCATCCACAGACTCTTAACACTGGAGCAACACTTTTAAAAAAATGAAATGTGGATGAAGTAAGCTGAGGAATATGGTAAATGTCAGTGAGACTCTAAATTGTAGGATAGTTTGGACTAGTGGTTAAGACATCAGGTTAGAAACCAGGAGATTGTGAGTTCTAGTCCTGCCTTAAGCATGAAAAGCCACTGGGTAACTTTGGGCCAATCACCAGCAGACAGTGAGTTTTAGTCCCGCCTTAGTCATGAAAGCAGCTGGGTGACTTTGGACCAGTCACTCTCTCTCAGCCTGACCCACCTCATAGGGTTGTTGTTGTGGGGAAAATAAGAGGAAGGAGTATTAGATGTGTCCGTTACCTTGAGTTGTTTATAAAATAGTAAAGGTGGGATAAAACAAATTAATAACATAAAAAAATATAAATCGTTCTGGCAAGGTCCATCTCCCAAAGCAATCTGTTTCATCCAAAAAGTTCTGTCTGGAATATCTTGAACTGCTTCCAATTCAGAAGACTTACTTCAAGACTTGCTTCTGCATATGGCATAATCCAGGAGAAGATTTAACATAGGTTGAAGGAAAATTACAATGTTTCAGGGGTCTTCAAAGCAATCTCTTCCTGGATTGATTCTTTTTGTATGACCTCATTCTTTTAGCATTCTGAAATTGTTGTTTGAACCCTTCATTTTTATGCATTGATTCATAGTTTCATTCATTTTTCTCCTTTCTCATCATTCGTACCGTGCCATTTTGAGCCCTTAACATAGGAATCATATATTTAGCTTGATCAAAGAGACTGCGTGCAGGTATGGAATAATTCAGCTGATCAAACCAAAGAGAAGGTTGAATTAGCAGGGTCACCAGTTTTGGTCACCAGTTTCAAAATTGTGCAAAGTTTTGGGGGAAACTGAACATCTGCACGTCGAACCTATACAATGGTGAACTGAGAAAAGTTCAGATAACATCCACAAGTCTAATATATAATTGAGAATTGAGAAAAGTTCAGGTCACCGGAAACTCTGAATATTGTTCCAGATAACCTTGAGAGTCTAAACGGCAGCCTTGTGTTTAGCACACTGCTTAAGCAGCAAAAGGGGAATAAAATAGGATAACTCAAACATCTATATCTGTGCTCTGAGGCCCTAAAATGAGAAATGAGATCTGCACATGATTAATAACCTTTTCTCAAACTGATCTACAGTTTGATGATGATGCTTATGTAATCCATTCAGCCGAGTCAGACTCTTGGCGATTCTATGGGCCAGTTCTCTCCACATCTTCCAATCTTGCACCACTTCTAGGAGTTCTTCTATGTTCTGGCTGGTGTCAGCTTTGATGGTCTCCAGTCATCATGTTCTTTGAGGGCCTGGTTTCCTTCTATCACTAACTGTTCCAAATATAATTGCTTTCTCCAATGAATTCCCCTACATGGCATGGCACCAAAGTAAGTGAGTCATCTGCCCTTTATACCAGGGTTTCTCAGCCTTACCAACTTCGTGGTTGTCAAGCTGGCTGGGAAAATTCTGGGAGTCGAAGCCCACACCTCCTCAAGGGGTCAAGGTGGAAGGACCGTGCTTTACCCAGGCTGGTAAATTAATTTCTGCCAGGATTCCAAGAAGCATCTCGGCATTAAGAAGCAAAGCTGAGCCTCCCGTCCCTTTCAAAAGTACATGCTTGTCCTTTAGTAAAGTGCCTCCTACTCTATTCACATATTTATTTATTTAAATCCAAGAGCCCTGCCCCAATGTGAGTTTACACTCTTGGCTTTGAAGAAAGGCTCATCGATGAGCAAGGCAGACATTTGCCTCTGGGCCATTTATAGTGCCAGACTTGTGAAGCTAAAACAGTTTGATGTGTAATTGCAGGAGGAAATGGAAAACCTGCTGAGCATGGCAGGATAGAGTGCCTTATCACCCTTTATGCGCATCCAGCGCTTGCCGAAATTGCCAACGGATCTGCAGTGCTGACTGAACAGTGATATTTTTCATGGGCTGCCGTGTTCTGAATCAACACTGCAGCTGTGCGATTAGAGCAGGTAAAGCAGGGAGGACAATCAAAGAGCTACATGTGACAGATCAAGTTCTACTCATCCTCTGCTCCTTATTGCCTGCTGCCGCATGTGATATGCAAAACAGCTTCTCTAGACGCATTACACACCCTCACCTCACCTGAAAATTGAATTTTCTTTGGTGGCCTGCATATAATTTATAGCACTCTTCCAATGCATTTCAGTTCTCATTTAGTTAAAAGTCTATTCTTTATTTCCTACTGGCAAAGAAACAAAAAATAAAAATAAAAAATTGGAGGGGGGGTTGCTTGCTTTTTTTTTTTTTTTTTTCAAAGCACTCTGGATATTTAGCACCCACTTAGGAGCATATTGGAACCGGATTATTGAAGTTACGCTGGATATTATACTGGGAAGGTTTTGAATGTTCCGGAGTTATTTGAAAAAAGTCACTTGATTCCTAGTGATATAATCTCTCCCTTGGGGAGGCAGGCCTGGGAACTGAAGGCACAGACTGAGAAATGTGCTTTACAGCCAGAAAAGAGGATCGCTCAGTTCACATGCTGTAAAGCTAGTCTAATAAAACCATGATTTAAAAAATGGAGATGAATAACCATTGACTGCATGGGATCACTTACAATGTTATACCTGGGCCTCAAGATTCAGCTACAAAATGGGTTAAAAGTAATTGTGTGTGTTTGAAAGTACTGATTTACCTCCATGATGGTCTGCTAGTTCCCTTCCTTTCATTGAAACTCTCCAATGCCCACCAAATGGCATCCTTGCCTATTTTGATGTCTTCTACATATCTTCAGGCCTCCTGCTTCAGCACTGGGATGCAATTTCTTAGGATGTCTGAGCCAAGAAACTGAGGCTTAAGTACAACTAACCATTTGAGAGGGAGGGAGGGAGGGAGGGAGGGAAGGGGGGAGGGAGGAAGGAAGGAAACTTTAATTTCTTAAATCTGACATTAAGAGTTAGAAACATCGCCCATTAGTCACCTGAGTAGCATCTAGACCAGAGTTCCCCAAGCTTTTAGCCACCAGGGACTGGTTCCACGGAGAAAGGTTTTTCCACAGACCAGAGACTGCATGGTTTTGTGTGCTGCCTGCATCCCACGAATGGGGCTTTGCTTGTTTGTGCGGACTGGTTGTTGCCATGCCGCGGCCCAGTACCTGTCCATGGACCGGAGGTTGGGGGGCCCTGATCTAAACTGCAGTCACCAAGCAGTGATTTGTTTCTATGTTGATGTGTTCAGATAAATGCAATTACATCTAAACTACTGATTGTCATCAACTTCCCCCCGAGATTCGAACTACTCCCACCTTGCCGGCCTTCAAGAAAGCCATTAAAACTTTCCTGTTCCGGCAGGCCTGGGGTTGACGTCCCGGGGGGGGGGGGCGGGACACGATTGGGACATGTTGTATAAATGCATTTATTTTTATTGTTATATTTATTGTTTTAATTTTGTACGCCGCCCTGAGTCCCTAGGGATTAGGCGGCATATAAATTTTATTAATAAATAAATAATAAATAAATAAACATAGAGAAGATGGGAATGAATTAAATGGGCAGGGCTATTGTATTTCTCTGCAAAACTCACAATCTGAAAAGGCCTGACACCCAAGGAAAAATAGAGGAAGGAGACCAGTTCTCTTGACTAGTTACAAGCAGGCCTTTGGGTTCATTCCCTGGGTTCTTTTTATTTATTTATTTTTCTTTATTTATATGCTGTCTTTATTGTTTTTACAAATAACTCAAGGAGGCAAACATATCCAACATACCTTCCTCCTCCCATTTTCCCCACAACAACAACCCTCTGAGGTGGATTGGACCGAGAGAGACTGACTGACCTGAATCATCGAGCTGGCTTTTGTGGCTAAGGCAGAAATAGAACTCACAATCTCCAGCTTACTAACTTGGTGCCTTAACTACTAGATCAAACTGCTTCTCTTCTTGACTAAACTTTCCTTGCTGGTGTTTTCCTTTGCTGGGATAACTTGTCTTTTTGATGAATTCTGGGGCAGCAAGACAATTGAGTATGACACCAGTTTTTCATATCCAATGAGCAATGGCCAAAGTAAGAGTTAGTGAAGGGATCAGCTACTTGGAATTCTTCTCTGGACTAAGGAGAAGACAAGGATTGCCCATGTGTAGCTCCGTACAGATTCTGCCTGCAAAAAAATCACAAAACTGCAAACTCCAGTCACTTTGAGAGGCCTGAGAGTTGGGGAATATTCGTTTTGCCTAAGCCGTGCTTGGCATCTTATAAAGAGACACTGCATTTGTCTATTTCCTTTCTTAATGACTTGAGGAAGCTGCTATTATTAATGAGTTATTTGGAATTAAGAACCTTCTGAAAGACAAGTATTACCAGGAAATTTTCCTTCCACCTGGATAAAAGAAGCTCTTAGTAAGTTGAAGGATTAACAAGAGAAGCATTAATTTCTGAAAAACAGCAAAAGTGGGACTAGAATGTTGATTTTGGAAAGTTAAGAGGCTAGATGGAATTGAAAGATTATTTCCTGTGGGATGTTTAAAAATTTATAAACTAGCATATGAAGTTCTTGAAATTAGTGATAACAAATCCTCCCTTTGCTGACTGGAAAACAAACAGATGATAAGAGGAGACTTAAAGGCCAGCTACAGGAACCAAAAGGAACAAATGGATATTTAAAAGAGGAGGGAACAACATTATTTGACTATAGAAGAAATTGAGGCTGATTGGGAACAATTTACTTGGAATTTACTAACTAGATTGTATGGCACTACTACAGAGGACAGATTTTATTTGATAAAACAATAGAGCAAGACTGATGTGAATGTGGTTTTGAGTTAAAAAAATGTTGCATTATAAGAGTGATACAGAAAAAAAAAGATGTTGTGGACTTGAAAATGGATTTTTAAAAATCAGAAAATAAGAGTGATACGGAAAACAATATCATGTCTATGGTACAAATAAAATACGAACACCAGAAGAGTATAAATATAAAAATATACTTTACTAAAAGCTGCCAAGCTTTCGTTTGGAAACTCCAAACATCATCAGGGCTAAGGAGCCAGTAAACAATGATGACTTAAATGGGTTTTGCCGGCATCTGCACCCGGCTCATGGACCGCGTCACCGGTCCCGGCCGGTTAATTAGTGTTCCAGATGTTTCTTTATTACTCTCCTTACACTTCCTTCTATGGTTCTTCCGGATCATTCCTTCCACTATCTCATTACTGGCATTCATCTCCTCAACCACCCCTTTATCCTTATTTCCTTCCATAGTACTGACCCTCCTCCCCTTTTTGTTTTCATTTTCCACCCTGGGGGCATCTGTTTCTCCTCTATCAGTGTTACAAGCTTCCCTGGGCTCACAGACGCTCCCCCACACACACGCTTTTCTCAATCCCTGCTCCACACCCTTTCTTCTCACTCCTCCACTGTCATGAGTAACTTTCATACGGGTGTTGCATATTTGGGGGTCTATGCCCTCCTCCTCCGTCCTGGCAATCTTCGTGTCGACAGTTCTCCACCGTTCCATTTGTTTGCTGAGTGATCGGGTGCTTACTCCGTCTCTCAATTCATCATCCCCCCTCCTCCCTATCGCATGCTCTTCCCCATTGCTAATAGGAACGGTATTCAGGTGGACACCAGGTCTCCAGATCTCTGCATTCTGATTCCCCGCGTTCTCACTCTCCTCTCCTGTGCTCGTCTTTGGGGGGACTTCAAAGTGTTCGTCCCGGGGGGCGCTGTATTGTTGGTGGAGGTATTCCTTGTCTGCAGAGGGTCCAGGCAGAACACCATGTCTCTCCCTTTCACCGTATGCCTAGGCAATCGAGCCGTGCTTTCGTTCTTCTCCCCCCCCCTTTTTTCTTTTGATCTCCGTCGACGTTCCCCACAGCGTCAGGCTGCAGACTCCTCATGCTGGATCTTCCACACTCTCCACAGTTGTTGTTAAGTTCCAGGGGTGGGGGGTCTATCGTGGTGATATTGGGGAAGGGGGAGGTCTTCCATCGGTGGATGATTATGTGTGTTTGACAGTGGTGGCCTCCTCAGACGTTCATTAGAGCGGTATTGATGTTGATCGGGCGAAACGGGGGTGCCCCTGGAGTGTCGAGGGTTAGCCAAAGGGAAGCTTGTAACACTGATAGAGGAGAAACAGATGCCCCCAGGGTGGAAAATGAAAACAAAAAGGGGAGGAGGGTCAGTACTATGGAAGGAAATAAGGATAAAGGGGTGGTGGAGGAGATGAATGCCAGTAATGAGATAGTGGAAGGAATGATCCGGAAGAACCATAGAAGGAAGTGTAAGGAGAGTAATAAAGAAACATCTGGAACACTAATTAACCGGCCGGGACCGGTGATGCGGTCCATGAGCCGGGTGCAGATGCCGGCAAAACCCATTTAAGTCATCATTGTTTACTGGCTCCTTAGCCCTGATGATGTTTGGAGTTTCCAAACGAAAGCTTGGCAGCTTTTAGTAAAGTATATTTTTATATTTATACTCTCCTGGTGTTCGTATTTTATTTGTACCATAGACATGCCCAGAAGTCGTATTTTTATGCAAATTTTCCAGCATATATATATCTGTGTGTATGTGTATATATACATACACAAACATATACACAAAATTTTGTGGCTGACAAAGAGTTAAAGGGAGACTAGTATAGCTATTTCAATACTAGTCTTCCTTTAACTCTTTGTTAGCCACAAAATTTTGTGTATATGTGTATACAGTTATTACATTTGTGATGTCTGCCTGCAAAAGATGCTCCTAGACTGGAGCAAAACGGAGAACAGATTGCTTTATATTTGGTAGACCAGGTGTTCCACCCAACACACACACACATGCACAAACACACACACACAATCATATTTGCCTAGCACCAAGGACCAGAAACCTGTTGTCATTACTTCTGCTAGGCCGGAATGTTTACTCTGATGAAGAAGTAGGGACAGACAGTAAAAGAAGTAAATGAAATAATAAAAGGAAAGATGGATAACACTGCATCATTTAAGCAGTACTGAGCAAAGAATAACATTCCCATTTTCTTGGTTACACATTTCCTGCTTTTGTTAACTCTATGGGACTCGGTAATAAATGCTTCCTTGTGTCTCTTCTTCTTCTTCTTCTTCTTCAAGCTTTTCTCACGGTGCTTTGTAACAGATAGTCAGCAAGTTATAACCCTTTGTTTAATAATGGTTCAAAGTTACAATGGCACTGAAAAATATGACTTATGATGGTTTTTCACCTTTATGACCGTTGCAGCCTATGTCCTCGTGATCATATGATCAAAATTAAGCCGCTTGACTCATATTTATGATGGTTGCAGTGTCCCGGGGTCATGAGATCACCTTTTTCAACCTTCTGACAAGCAAAATAAATGGGGAAGCCAGCTTCACTTTAACAAAAGTGTTATTAACAACTGCAGTGATTCACTTAATAACTGTGGCAAGAAAGGTTGCAAAATGGGGCAAAACTCACTTAACAAATGTTCACTATGCAACAGAAATGTTGGACTCAAGTATGGTTGTCAGTCACGTGACTATCTTGTATCGATCAATTTGCATTGGCCAGTTGGCAAATAGTCTTCTTGTCATGGTTCCGATTGACGGAGACAAATAAAGCAGAACTCCTAGGCTTGCAAATTCCTCAAAGAACATGTTTATTGATACAAGTATCAGTACTTCAATAGTGAAATCAAGTCTGAAGAGATACAAAGTTAAGAAATCCCTTCCCCAAAACTATGGAAGCAACTATGTTTCCCCATTCAGCTTGTTGGCGGGCTTTTCATGAAACCCCCAGCCTGCAGTTTCGGTAGCAGCCGATGACCTTGGTTCCCATGGGAGAAAGTCCAAGAGATAAAGTCTGTTTTGTCTAGCGTAACACCTGGCAAACCCCCTCCCTCCATGCTATCTGGCAACTAGGAATGAGAAGGAAAAAGATGCCTGCAACCACACTCATTCTAAAGTTGACACTTCTATTTAGTCCCATCTGCACGTAGAATGAATCTGTAGCCCAAAAGGAATGCTTGATATCAAGTGAGGGTGACTGATAGGGGAAAAAAAGAAGGATGGGAGGCTAGATTTTAATGCAAAAACCCTTCTTATTGGCGGGCAAATGGCAATGGTATCAATGTCTAGACAAAGATGCTTTAGAGTCATTGCAATCTAAGGCCAAAGGCAGAGCATTGACTAGAGGTGTGAGTGTTATCTAAATTTATCTTGGAAGTCTCCAAGAAAGAACAGAGATCCTGCTTACAGAGTATTGCCTTTGCTTATTGTTCCAGTTCTATTGTGCAGAGCAGCTATATCATGAAATGATTCTGCTCCTCAAAGGAGCACGGTGACTCACATAGTTAGGAAGCTGGGTTGACAAGCGGCAAGCCTGTTAGAGGCCTGAGCAGTAGTGGGATTCAGCCGGTTCGCACCACTTCAGCAGAACCAATAGCTTATTTTTTGTTGCCCAGGCCCAGAATGGACTTCCAGAAGTGGCATCCACATAGAGAACCGGTTCTTCACATATTTGAATCCCACCACTGGCTCTGAGTACTGCTGTGGGATGGGTTGAGTTCCTGTCCTTCACTCCAGCTCCTGCTCCTGCTGAAGTCATGAAAGGAGCCCCCAGCTGTCCTTTCAATCAGGAAATACTTTAGTGCTTCCGACACAATGTGATGCAAATCTGTTGCTTTGTAGGTATTGTGGCAGTGACTAAAAACACAAAGCATTCTTGAATTCAAACTTGTAGACATGTGTCCCTTGTTTACCTTGATTTTTATTTATTTTATTTATTTGTACCGGCCTTTATTATTTTTGCAAATAACTGAAGGTAACTAACATATCCAACACAATCTTCCTCCTCCTATTTTCTACACAGCAACAACCCTGTGACGTGGGTTGGGCTAAGAGAGGGACTAGAACTCACAGTCTGCTGGTGATTGACCCAAAGTCACCCAGCTAGTTTTCATGTCTAAGGCAGGACTAGAACTCAGAATCACACTCACAGATGTTTTGTTCCAGATGTCGATCAAGCTGAATTTTAGAATCCCATAAAATGTTTGCTCTGTTATCTTCAATAACATTATTTGCAATTTTATATTTCCAATAATTCAGCAATTTCATAATTCCAATCATTATAATTCAATGTATCCAATGAATCTGAACTTTTTACATACTGTAAAAGCCCAGTGTGATATATTTCAACCATGTCATGCCTTGAAAAAAAAAATCACTGCTTGCAGTTTTGCTGCATCCATTATTGGATGGTCAAATGTTTCATCTTTATCTTAGTACAATCAGCCTTTTCCATCCAATCTGGTCTGTTCTATTTTTGCCATGATGATATTTATGGGTAGTGCTCATTCTTGGGCAGCAAAAAATAAAAGACGTTGTTTCCTTTCTTAATGTCCAGTTCTTAAGCCAATGCTTTAGTGTTATTTAACTTTCAAAACATGCTCATGTAGTGTTTTGGTTTTCTGATTTTCTGATCTAGGTAATTAAAGAACATTATTGTGATTGGCTGACATGGAAATACCAGATGTATTTCTCTGGATGTGGAATGTCCAGGTGCAAAAAATCAGGATCATATGTTAAGTTCCAGTTAAGCTGATTTATTGCTCATGCCTATACATAAGAATTTAGTCAACTAAATTGGTGCTAGTTAAGAGTTAACAGAATTCAAGAGAGGGTGAACTTGGATTGCTTGTGGGAACATAATGACTCCAGGCTGATTCCTCTCTTAACTCCACCCCCACACTCTGCCTCATCTTCTCCTACATTATTCTATTATTGTTTCAGGTTTTAGAATGCTGCATATTTAAGGTTGTTGTTGTTGTTGTTAGTTGCAAAGTCGTGTCCGACCCATCGCGACCCCATGGACAACGTTCTCCAGGCCTTCCTGTCCTCTATCATCTTTTGGAGTCCATTTAAGCTCATGCCTACTGCTTCAGTGGCTCCATTCAGCCACCTCATTCTCTGTCGTCCCCTTCTTCTGTTGGTAGTCCTTGACATACAACCATTCAAAGTTACAACGGCACTGAAAAAAAATTACTTGTGATTTTGTAGCATCCCTATGGTCATATGATCAAAATTCAGATGATTGAGAACTGGTTCCTGTTTATGATTGTTGCAGTATCCCAGGGTCATGTGACCATCTTTTGCAACCCTTTGACAAGCAAAGTCAATATGAAAGCCAGATTCACTTAACAACCATGTTACTAATTTAACAACTGCAGTGATTCACTTAACAACTGTGGCAAGAAAAGTCGTAAAATGGGGCCAAGCTCACTTAACAACTGTCTCGCTTAGCAACAGAAATTTTGGGCTCAATTGGGGTCATAAGTCGACCCATATTACTTTAATGGTTTATTTTTTATTATTTATTTGTTATTGGTTTATTATTTATTTCAGCAGAATCAATCCAGCTATTATAGGGAAAGGTGGAGGAACAATACCCAAATGAATACATTGTTCTGGGAGATAAAATTACTGTACACTTTGCTGTCAGTCAGGATTTTTTTTAAATAAAGGAATTGCTGATTGATATGCGAGTTTAAAATTAGATTCTATCTGTGTTTCACATATTTGTTATTACTAAACAAGTGTCTGTATTGCTGAGAATTGAGCGCCACCTGATTCAAAGATGACTTTGCCAAGATTTATCTATTTTGGGGGGAGGGGCGTGGGTGTGACCTCACAAAATAGCACAATAAACTGGCATTAATCTTTGGACATTTGGTATGTAATTTTTTTTCCTGTTTTCTTTTGTATCCAAGGTGTCCAAGGATGCTTAAAAGCTTCTGGGGTATGACAACAACACCCACTTCAAGAATCCATGCTGAGAATTCTAAGTGGTTTTTTAAAAAAAGGATGAAAGATTTTTGGTTTTCTGTAACTTGCAAATGTAGACAAGGGAAATCAAACTTGCTCATAGTGTTCCAATTAATTTATTTCCACTGTTTGGAATCTGGCAGAACTTTCCAGCTTGTCTTTTATCTCCAAAACTCAAAAAGGCTTGCTCTTGGCATGATCAGCCAGATGTATTTATTCTGTAGAATTCTTCCTTCAGTCAAGGCAAGATAATGTTCTTGTGCGGCCATTCAAGCTTAGCATTTGCAAAATGCTTTTGACTGTGTTCTTCTTGACTTCCTACTAACTCCTTGTTAAAAAGTACTGGTTTGGGAAATAAAAGAGGCAACGACTATATCAAACCTTCTAAATCTAAAAGTATTCTATTCTAAATATACTCTTTCTGATTGATGTTACTTTCATGCTTACTGTAAATCTGAACAAGTTGTGTTGAGCTGGGTGAGGTAGAAGTACTTGTGATAGATACTGTAGGTAGATAGGGAAGGAGGTATCAGCTCTTGGAGGTCAGCCAGGTTTGGAAGCAGGCACAGTAGGGATTCTAGGAATTATAGAATTCCTAGAATTATAGTACAATGATAGGTGTATGGTAGACTATCAGAATTTCAAAGCCCTCTTGGAGTTTCTGTTCATTTTATTTTATGCCAAGCAAAATCAAAGTAGGTTGTAGGAACTGGGTATGTCTAGTTTAATGAAAAGAAGGACAAGAGGTGATATGATAGCAGTGTTCCAATATCTAAGGGGCTGCCACAAAGAAGAGGGAGTTAATCTATTCTCCAAAGCACCTGAAGGGAGGGCAGTAAACAATGGATCGAAACTAATCAAGGAGAGAAGCAACCTAGAACTAAGAAGCATTTTCCTGACAGAACAATTAATCAGTGGAACGACTTGCCTCCAGAAGCTGTGGGTGCTCCAACACTGGAGATGTTGAAGAAGAGATTGGACAACCATTTGTCTGAAATGGTATAGGATTTCCTACCCGAACAGGGAGGTAGACCAGAAGACCTCCAAGGTCTCTTCTAACCTTCTTCTGTTCTGTTCTGGGATTATTTTGAGTTTCTTTCTCACACTTTCCTCTTTCTCTGAACTATACAATCATTTCTGCAAAAGTCTTCTCTTAATTAGCAAAGCCAGTTTTTGAGGTCCTTCTGGAAGATGAAGAAGGTGGGGATAGATCTTATCTGAAGCAAAATGATCCAAAGGGTGGGGGCCACTGCAAAAAAGACCTTTCTCCTAGACCCCTCCAGCCAGAATTCTTTGACCGATGGGGTCTGCAGCAGCATGCCCCTTCAGCTAGAGCAGTGCTTCTCAAATAGTGGGGTGCACCCTCCAGGGGGGGCACGAGGCTCCATAAAGGGGGGCTCGTTTGACCTCGGCAAATACTGTCATATTGGATTTCTAGATCGGATCATCCGACTCACTCGCAAGCGGCGTCCCACACAGCATTGATTGCCTAGCAACTCTAGAGCTGAAGAGAGGGAGCAGCGCGGCGCGAACACTGAAGATTGTCCCAGCGCAGCCCCAGTAGCAGCCCGACGCGGAGGACAACATGACCGCCAACGCACGTGACACATGCAAAGGACCCGATTGGATAGACATGATGCTCTATCCTGATTGGCCAAACCTGCCCGTGTGACCAGCTCCTACTGGGTTCAGTCTTGCAGAGGAGGAGCAGTTCATAGAAATCACATCTGACTCCATATTGAGACTAAGTTTCACATCCCAGACACTGAGTGAATTCTGGCTGAGTGTGGAGAAGCAATATCCACTCTTAGGACAAAGAGCTGTGCACATTCTTCTTCCATTTGCAACTTCTTACTTGTGTGAGATTGGCTTCTCTGCTGTTGCTGCTCTGAAAAGCAAATACAGGTCTCGGCTACACATTGAGAAGGAGCTGAGAGTTGCTGTGTCCTGCTTCAAACCCCGCTTCGAAAAGCTATGCATTGAAAAACGTGCTCATTGTAGCCATTAATCCAGACATCACCCCTGATTAAAAAATCAGCTCAAATTATTTTATATATTTTTGTTTTGCAGGTTAACGTTTTTTTTTAATATTGTGCTCCTTTAAATCTTTTCTGCTACAGTTAATAAAGCTATTCTTTGTTGTAAATTGATCCACATTTCTTTCTTTTTTTATTCTCATATACGTTAATAAGGATACAGTGTTATGCAGAGGTGTATTTATAACAATTTTATAGACAAATGATACTATTTACAGTCGTGCGGGGGGCGCGAAATGTTTTCTTCTTCCTAGGGGGGCATGACAGAAAATAATTGAGAAGCACTGAGCTAGAGTGAGTTCCTCAGGGAACCTTGTCCCATGCTATAAAGGGCACTCATTTGCATTCATTGCAAACAAAGCACAATCATCTTCCAGTTTTGGTTGGTGTACAACAGGATACAAGAGGCAAACTGAAATAAAAGGCAGTGTGGGGTGCCTGTCCATCACTCTTTTCCTAGGGTCCTTCAACCTCCTCCATGGAATCTCCATCCATAAGTTTGAGCTTCACAAGTAACAGAAGAACATTTAATGTTCTATTAGGAAGTTGGGCAACTGAATCCCAAGTGGTACTAAAATCTCTACAAATGAATGGCAACACAGATAAATATTTGAAGGTGTGTTTTTTTAAATCCCTGCTGCCTCTTGTGATAAAAGCCAATTAAATAAAATTCATTCCCTTTGATGAGATAGATGTGTGACTTCTCTGATAGGATGATTCATCTTGTTGAATGGAAACTTAACCTAGAACATTTAACAAAGGGTTGCATCAACTTTGTTCAAGAAATGCTTTGTACTATTTGTGTTCTGTATTTTGTGGTTGTGATGTGCTCAGGAGGAGGTAAAAAAAAAGAATAATCTCATTTGAAGTCACAACTGGTTGATAATATAGAGGGTTTTTTGAAGTCTTGCTGGTTGATCATATAGAGGGTTTTTTGAGCGGAAATTAGGCTGTGCAATGTGGCATCCACTTACTTGGAAAAAAAGGCCTCTTCAGCTGAACTGGATCTTTTGAATATGTGTGTAAGTATGTATATATACGATTGTGGTGATAATTAGAATTTCAAAATGGACTCATAGTGCCATGTATATAGAGCAAGGTAATTTGCTTTGCTAATCTTTAAATTATAAATCCAGATTAATCACTAATTAGTTACACTTCTCATTTGCCTGGATGCCAAGAATCAGATGACCCTTTTATAATCAGAATAATTAGAACAAAGGGACCTTGGAGGACTTTAGTCCAACTCCCTGCTCAAGCCGGAGACCCCACCGTTTCAGACAAATGGTTGTCCAATCTCTTCTTAAAGACCTCTAGTGATGAAGCACCCACAACTTCTGAAGGCATGCTGTTCCACTGGCTAATTGTTCCCACTGTTGGGAAGTTTCTCCTTAACTTAAGTTTCTCCTTTTCTTAAATTGATATTGATAAGCAGGTTGATATGAAAAGGAAATTTAAAATTCACCATATTCTCTACTGATACCATGACTCTAAGACTCCTTCCCTCCCCTCCCTCCCCCACCTCTCTCTCTCTCTCTCTCTCTCTCTGTGTGTGTGTGTGTGTGTGTGTGTGTGTGTGTGAGAGAGAGAGAGAGAGAGAGAGAGAGAGACTTTAAGTCAGTATTACCTCCAAGCACACGTCCCTATAGCTTTCTTGGCAAGATTTTGGAAGTGGTTTGCCATTGCCTGTTTCCTAGGGCTGAGAGAGAGTGACTGGTCCAAGATCACCCAGATGGTTTTATGCCTATGGTGGAACTAGAGCTCTCAGTCTCCCAGTTTCTAGCCTGCTACCTTAACCACTACACCAAACAAGCACCATATGTCTTCACTATATTTCATATATTCCTCTATATCAGACATGTCAAACTCGCAACGTCATGTGACATTGTGCGACGTATCGGAGCTTTTTCCCCATTGCTGGCAATGGAGTGGGCATGGTTATCTCATGACGCATCTGGCCCACGGGCTGGCAGTTTGACACCCCTGCTCTATATATTCCTCCTTGTCTATGCCCTCCTTTCTCCCTAAACTAAGCAACAACATGCATATGTGTATTCATATACATACGCTCATACATTTTTTAATTCTTTTACACGTTTTACACGTTCGGTATTCTTGGTACAGTATAACGACTTTTTCAGTGAAGTTATGAAAATCTATTCTGAGCTCAAAACTTCTTCAGACTTCTGCTGTTTAACTATCTTTTTTTAAAAAGACTCTGTTTCCTATTCCAAGATGGATAATTAAATAATAATTCAGCACAGAATAACTACCACAAGACTCTGTTGCACTGAATACGATTGAAAAAAAGCTGTTTTAAAAATATTGTCTTCCTTCTGAGAATTGAAGGTATCTGAGGCAGGGTTGTCTCCCCTAATTTTATTCCCACAATGACCCTGCAAATTAGATTAGGCTGAGGGAAAGACTGCTCCAATCATCCAGTTGCTGAAAGTAGACATCAACCTAGATGTTCATATTGGTCATGTAACATAGCTAATTAAGCAAGATCTTGAATTTTATGAACAAGACATTTATTTATTTTTGTTTCTTTCTTTTACTATAAACAAAGAAAGTGCTTGTTATTCAGCCTTGACAGTGCTAGGTGCAACCCTACCTTTCTGAAACAAATAAAACCAAACTTACCCCATCTCACCCTTTTTAATGAAATTAATAATAATAGTAACAACTGAGTCGACAAACTTTGGAAATTAATATATCTGGCTTAGTGGCTTCCACGTTTTCTTGTAAAAATAATGACAGTTTATAAGAAAGCACTGTCATGTATTCTGACTAAAGGTAATGTGTATATGACAGCTGTGTGATCATTAGAAGAAAATAATTTCCCAAAGACAAAAGGAATAATTAAAAGCAGTCTGCAGGCTTACTTAGATTTAAATGTTTTAATGTTTTAATTTGAAAGAACAATGGTTCTTTGGAATTTCTAGCGCAAGCAATACTGAAAACCTGTCATTTACTAATCAAATGTTAAAATAATAGAAGAGCGGGCTTGACACCAAACAGTAGATTAGAATATGTGATGATCCTTAAAATAGAGCAATGTTTTCCTTCCTATAACAGGGGACGATCAAATGAAAGGAACCTTTTGATATATTTATTCTACCTCTGAAAGAACTGTCATGTATCTACAGGTGGTTATGCATAAAAGAAATGTGTGTGTATGAAAGAGAGATGGAGGGTTTTTTGGCGCTCTGAATGTTCAATATTTATTACACTTTCTCTTTGATGTCTTATAGCATTTGTAAATCCACTGTTCCTTATCTTAGGGCAAGAAAAATGAAATAAAGAAAAAAAAGCAGCAAGCCCCGCAGAACAGTTGCCCCCAATCTGTCCCTGATGCCCACAAGTTTAGGTCTTTGCTAGGCTGCAGGACTGTAATTCACAATCCAGAGTGATTTTGAATCACCTCTATCAAAAAGGAAAGATGCATTTTCTTTAAACTCAATGCATTTCAGGATACATTCTATTTCACAAACACTAGAGAGAGAGGAAAATGAACTCCTAGCTGCATTCATTCCCAAAGCTATCAGTTAAAAAACAAACATATAGAAAATCCCTGAACACTGCAGCAAACTCAAGGATTAGATGGGTGCAGTTTAGCAAAGCATTTTGGTTAAATGTTGGATTTGAACTTAAAGCAATAAGATGCCTAAACTTAGAGCAAATAAAATCTCTAATATGGATCTAGGAAAAGAGAGTAGACAGACCAGACAGGGAGACAGGCAGGCAGGCAGATGATAGATAGATAGATAGATAGATAGATAGATAGATAGATAGATAGATAGATAGATAGATAGATAGATAGTTTGATGATAGATAGATATAGATAGATAGATGATAGATAGATAGATAGATAGATAGTTTGATGATAGATAGATATAGATAGATAGATGATAGATAGATAGATAGATAGATAGATAGATAGATAGATAGATAGATAGATAGATAGATAGATAGATAGATAGATAGATAGAGGGATAGACAATAGACAGACAGACAGACAGATATGAGAAAGAGATTATTTGCTTCCTGCTAAATTCATCAAAAAATTTTTTCACAAAGTAATTGTAAAATTACAGCAGGATTGATTGGTAAATTTAAAGCAGATACGGTTGAACTAAAGGCTGATTTTAATCACATGTTCTGCACAATTGTTTTACAACTGTATCGCCTGTGGCTCCAATGTAGCACCAATGAATATTTCTTCTGATAGGCTGTGTGCACCAGGTAATTTTAAGCATAACTTTAAAGCAGTGATTTTTATTGATACATTAAAGTAGGTCAAAAGTACAATATGTGCCTGAAACATAATCTTTTACTTTCAAGAATTTATCTTAGCTCTTGGACAATAAACACGGTGGGGGAGTATTGTTGGTTAAGATTATGATAGAATGTCCTAAATTGCTTTTCTCATTATTTTGTGACTGGCAGCCATTTTGTGCAAGTGCAATCTCATGTAGCAATAGTAATAGCACTTAAACTTATATACTGCTACATAGTGCTTTACAGCACTCCCTAAGTGGTTTACAGAATCAGCTTATTGCCCCCAACAATCTGGATCCTCATTTTACTGACCTTGGAAGTATGGAAGGCTGAGTCAACCTTTAGCCGATCAGGATCAAATTCCAGACTGTGGGCAAAGTCAGCCTGCAATACTACATTCTAACCACTGTGCTACCATGGTTCTTACCTCATGTAAGTAGTAAACTATATAGAAGAACCCCTTAAATGCGGGCAGGAGTCTTTGTCTAAGGTCAGCCAATTTAAAATTAGGGCTACATACTTGCTGGTTCACTGGTTCATGATAGGATGATTGCACCTTCCTTGACCATCCAAGGATACCTGTTGTCAAAAACACGATATTAATTTAGCCACTGTAAAAAGGGACTGGGCAAAATTCATGGAAGGTTGGACTATCAGTACAACTGTTGACTGTTTCTTACTTCCAATCTTAAAAATAGCATGGTTAGATTCCAACTGGTAAGAGACATCAGTGGAAGAGGATTATTCATTGAGCTAGCTAATTATATCTAGTTGGCCATGAGCAAGCAGAGAATGCTCGTTTAGATATACAGTTGACTTGATCCTATGTTAAAGATCTTACAATCAGTCAATATATTGGACTCAATGAGACTGACAGAACTGCAGAAAACTGGTTGTGACTCTATTGAGATACATTTTAGCAGTCCATCAGAATTATGTTTGTACTTCCAATAACCCATTGCTAAAGTCCTTTGGTTTGATATAGTATAGGACAATACATAATCAAACTAATGAAGAACATGAAAATGGCTGCTAGTATTTTCCTCCCTTCTACATTGCATAAAATAAACACACCAGGTGGGAAATCAAACTTACTCAAGTTTGAGACATTTTTATCTTCATATCCAGGTACTAATGTAAGAGATGACCAGGCTAAACTCAAGGGAGAGGTCAAACTGTCATAAGTCACAAGTCCCTGCATGCTCACAAGAGATCAAAATCCAGCCTACCTTGAATGCTTTTCTTATCTCCCACTCATTTCCCCTGACCATTGGTAGCTCAGATTTTGTATAGCTTAAGCTTGCAATAAATCTTTATACTCGTTTGAGCTGCCTGAATCTCCTGATTTCCTCAGCGCTTGACATGTAGGTTTTCTTGCCTAATGACATTTTATAAAAGTATGTAGAAATTACCTTGGGAGACAGGAGGGAAGAGATGTTTGCTAGGGAACAAGTGGATAAAAGTGGGACAAGCCCACAATTGTATAAGGGGCACAAGAAGAAACTCAGAAAGGTTCTTCCCTAAGTTATCAGTCTATAAAAGTGAAACATGGGAGATTTGTACTTTCAAAAGTGCAAGATTCTGTTACTGTTGCCTTACAATAAAGAATTAGCTCATCTGGTTGTTTTTCCTGTCTGGTCTATCTGGGAGGGTGACATATTGATAGTCGTCCTTGTCCCAAGTCATCTGAAAAAACACCAGCCCATTTATTTCTATTTATAGTTTCTTGGTTTTGGGAAAATAAACATGTATTAGGTGTTCTAAGTATTCTTTAGGTGCTTTAAAAAGGAGAAAAGAGATTTGATTTAATCACAGATACTGCAAAGTTCGTTTTTTTTTTTTACTTTCCCTTTTATTCAGACTGCAAGATTGTGATTTCCTTGCTGATATCGCTCCCACTGCTTACCCCACTTCACCTCAAAAAAAGAGAAAGCATTCAAAAGTAAAAATGTTTACAAAATAGGACTCTGTTGTGGTTTTTTTGTAAATAGGCTAAATAGTTTTGAAATTGCTTTCTTATCCTTGAAGGGTGTGATTTAAATAAGCTGAAATCTAGCAAGACTAAATTCTCATCCACTTCTCTTGGTGGAGAAGAGGGGTTTTTTTGCCCTCTGAATGAATTCTTAGCAGCTGTGTGTTTGTCAACAGATCACTTTAGGCTGTACAGTTCATGTGGTTGTCCTTGAAAACAGAACAAGAACGGGACTTAAGCTTTTATACTGACAGACCAGTATTCCAAATATTCTTCGTTATTTTATGGTTGGCAATGATCATAACTAATTTTGTTTCTGACATTATCAGATTGTCCCCTTACAGAAGGGCCAACATCTGTGGGTGGAATCTTTGGATTGGATCTTAGCCTAAACCTTTCAGATCCTGCACTCCTTTTAGAGCAAAAAATATTGCTTGATGATTTAGACTCCATAGGACAAGTAATCTCCAAAGTGAACAGTTCCCATTGATCCATGGAAATGTTGGTTTGCTTTTGGTAAATCGGATTCCTGATTTTCCATTAATCTTCTGTGGAGGCAGAAAAGTTAACCTACAAAAGAAATATATATATATTTGGGTGTCTTAAGAGGAACTGTTCCGGAGCATAAATGAAGATTATGCTGTTGATTTGGTTTTTCTGAAATCTTCTGATCATAGGCAAATGAGACATCAGCAATATTTTTGCACGTTCAAGTTTTACAATCAATGTTTACTTAAAAGGATAATAGTGTTTTCCGAAAGTTTGTCAGTTTGTGCCAGGCAGGAAGCCTTGTAGAAACAGTAAAAAATTAATGAAGGAGATTCAAAGTTATTGCACTAAGTTGCCATTAGAATGGAAGGTGATGGAACAGTGGGAATAGTTTAATAGTTCTTCTTGCCAATTTCTTAGTTTGGCCTTATTAAAGAATATGTGTTGGTCGTTGATGGATATTCCATTTTCTTTTTACACCATGTTCAGATGCTTTTTAAATAAAGGCAGTAGTTCCGAGCTTCTACTTTTCTCTCATTTCGTTACATCGAATATTAATAAGAAACAGAGCATGAGTAATTATGACCTTTCTAAAACGTCTATACTTCTTAACTCTTGGCAGTTTGGTTAGCAGTGACAAGGACAGTAGCATCTGTTCTGAGGAGCTGCTTTAATTAGCAGTGTTTGGTATGCCCATTAATTAATTTTTATTCCAGAGAAATAAACTTAATGGACTTTAACTGTAAGCCGAGAGTGTCTGGATGTTCTTTTTGGTTTTCAGTTCTTGTCGAGATCTCTTGAAGAAAATTGTCTTCCTCACTGAAAAATGCCAAATTTCTGCTCTTCAAATAGTTTAATTGGAGCTTCATGCAAATCCCAGAAGTCAACTATAATGTTTAACATGGGGGGAGAAAGGAAGATGCAGAAATGAAGATATTAATGGTATTAATTGACTTTTCATTAATTTACTTTAAATCAAACTTGGTTTTTGGCTTAGCTAGCTGACTTTTTTTTTTATTGTCTAGGATTAATTTAGAATTGAAAAATGCCTGCCTTATTTGCCCAACAGCAAATATCATTTTTGACCTGCAAAAAATACCACATCCCATTCCTAACTCTTCAGTGTTGTTAGAAAAATCTCATGCTTGTATTGGGAATGAAGGGCAAGGAATAATATAGTGATAGCAGAAAGAGACGTATTAATTTATTGTATATATTATGATCTTCCTGTTCAAAGACTCCAAAGAATAAACAGAAAGGAAGATCTTTCAATGATCTGTCAGCATGTACCTTCTGTAACTCAGCTCAGATGTTTGAACTGTACTGCATTGAATAATGTTGAAGAAGATTAGCTTAGGTGCTGATCAGGAAGTTGATCTCTGCTTATGGAAACTGAATTCTATGACTCCCTTCTTCATCTGTTTGTATGGGTTCATATCTGAACTGCTTTTATGAAATGGTTCTCTCTGTCCTACTTCCCTGTTGGATTTTCAAGTTATATGCACATTGATTCTGTTCCCAAAGACGCAACAAAGGTGTGAAGAAGTGAGGATCACCTCGTAGCCTTCTTTTCATCCCCATTCTGCTACTGATTTGCACATAAACGTGTTAAGACTGAAAGAAATAAAGGTCACTCTCTATCAGACTATCCATACCAGTTATCCAAAGGATTGTTTCCAAGCTGTCTCCTTTTCATACACTGATATACAAATAAGTAATGTTAATTGTTATTATTAAGTTCTGTATCAATTTACAAGTAGTCCTCCTTTAACAACAAGTTGCTTAGCAACCATTGCCATAGACGATGGGCCTCCCCAGAGCTATTTATAATCCAGTTCCAAAATACACATTTCTTATGTGGTCACATAATCACATTTTGGGTGCTTGCTAACCAGCTGTCCTTTACGGCCATTTGCAGCATCTCACAGTCAAGTGACTGCAATTTTTGGCACTGAATTGCCTATTGAAGAAAAAGTGTTCGCTTAACAACTGCTGCAAAACAGGTAGTAAAATTGAAAATGGTCACGTGGTGACTTGCTTAATGATCAGCACAGTTTAGGACCATAATTAAAGATTCAACTACAGTTGGAAGTCAAGGGCTATCTGTACCACTTATTTATATATTAATCAAATGTATATAACCTGGAGCAGGGGACCCCAATCCCCAGTCTGCAGCTCACTGCCGGGCTGCAGTCCATTTGGAACCGGGCCGCAGAATTGGTGCGCAATGTTGCATTTGTGAAAGCGACATGTGTGCACAAAATCATCCCCTCTCCCCTCCCCTGCTGCTGCCTCCACTGGTCCGCCAAGCCTGAACGATTGGAGACAGCTGTTCTGGAACATTAAAAGGGATGGAGGTGACGTTATCCAAGGGGCAATCCAAGAGCATCACAGAAGAGAAAGACCCACCATCTGGGACTCGCCAAATATAAATCCCTGGCAGATAGTACTAGCGGCATGCTCCCCTCTACTAGATCTAATGGGCCAGGCTGATATCACTGGGGAGAGATGGTCCCTCAGATAATCCATCTCTCCCCGATTACATCAGCCCGGCCTTATTCCATATTCATATCCCCTAGCCTAGGGGTAGGCAACCTTGGCTCTTTTATGATTCGTGGACTTCAACTCCCAGAATTCCTGAGGCAGCCATGCTGGGTCAGGAATTCTGGGAGTTGAAGTCCACGAGTCATAAAAGAGCCAAGGTTGCCTACCCCTGCCCTAGCCAGTGGTGGGATTCAGCCAGTTTGTACCAGTTCGGCAGAACCGGTAGCTAATTTTTTGTTGTCCAGGCCCAGAATCGGCATCCACACAGAGAAGCGGTTGTTCACATATTCGAATCCCACCATTCTCCCTGGCCTTATTCCATATCTCTTGTCTGTTCTTCATCTCCATCCCACCTTTCATTTTTCTTACAAATAACTCAAGGTGGCGAACATACCTCATATTCCTTCCTCCTCCTATTTTCCTCACAACAACAACTCTGTGCAGTGGATTGGGATGTCACAAAGTCACTCAGTCAGTTTTCATAGCCAAGGCGGAACTTGAACTCACAGTCTCGTCACAATTGGCCAAAAGTCACTCAGCTGGCTTTCATGACTAAGGAAGGACTTGAACTCATGGTCCTCCTGCATTCTAGCCTTGTGCCTTAACCACTAGACCAAACTGGCTTGCCTGCCTTTTGTCCCATTTTGTGCCAATGGACTGTTATTGATCTTTGGTGGTGTTTAATAACTGAAGCTTAAGCTATGTTTTTGCTAGCTGAACCGAATGGCAGATGTACTTGCTCTGATCTAGATAGATGGATTGGCAGGGACTGTGCTGGGTACAAAGTCAGCTGAAAATTTTCAGAGTAATTTTCCAGCACAAGATGGGACTTATCTTCCATCCTCAGGGGAATACTGAGCAACATTATTTTAACCAAGATAAAAGGCTGTGAATGCAAGTACCATTTTCAAAACAAAGGAGGAGGAAGGATGCTATTCACGAGGATAGCAATAGATGATTCTACAAACTGACTTCACAGCTTCTCTGGGAAATAAATCTTGATCTCCTTAATTTACTCATTGCCCTCCTATTTTCCTCAAAGATCCGATACGTACATGTTGGTTTTAAATACTGTACTTTCCGGCGTATAAGACGACTTTTGAAAGCGCAGAAATCGGCGCCGAAGTCGGGGGTTGTCTTATACGCTGAGTCATCTTATATGCCGGAAATTACGGTAGTTTCCGGCATATAAGATGACTTTCTAGGCATGCGACTCGGCGCCAAAGACAGGGGTTGTCTTATACGCTGGGTCGCCTTATATGGCGGAATATACGGTATGTGAAACAACGACTATAATTATTCCTCAACTCTAGCTAAAATTAGAATTATTGTAACAGCCACTTCACGTATTTAAAATCATCATGTACATATCGGATCTTTGGGGAAAAGAGGAAGGCACCGTTGCGTAAATTAAGGAGATCAAATATGATCAAATGACTCAACCCTGTACTTTTTAAATGCATGAATCTGATGGATTTTGCAAATCAGAGATCTTTTGAAGACATTAAGGACATCAAGGGCAGAAAAATACCTGTAAAAAAAAAAAAAAGTTCAGAGGACAGCAGGCCTTGATGTTCAGTTTAGAAATTCTTTTAGTCTCTAACTTTTGAAATCTGCCTTTGGAAAGCCTTCCTGTCACAAAGGTTTTTTTTATTAAACAAGAAGATCAAGATGCGAATATGAATTTTTCTAAAGAAGCAGCCATGTCAGTTTATAATAAACCACTTAATACCAAAAAGAAATGGAAAGATAGAAATGGCTCAGCTAAAGAATCAAATGGAAGATATTATAATATACTGAGCAATTTAAATGTCACTTTAATATCAGAGAAAATTAGTGAGTTATATGTATAAATCTAGGGCTGCTTCTTATTCTGGGTTTTATTAGCACGAGTTCTGAACATTTTCGGAGGAGAGGAATAGGTTGATGGAACATTTTTACCAGTGCATTAAGTGTACTTTATGTAAGAAATTACAGCTCTGTGTTTGTTTTAACCATTTGCATATTGGATTAAATGGAGGATAAAAAAAATCATATTTAATGTATTCCGACTGCAGTGTAAAAGATCAGTATTCACACACACTCCAGCCATAATTGTATAGTTTTTTATTACTGTTATAACCATCCTGCTCTGTAGTTGCACTTTAAAGAAATGTAGAGCTCAGCAAAAGAATTTTATCTTGAAAAAAAATGTTTTGCAGCCTATGTGGAATCTCTGTCTGTTGCACAACCTTGTAATTTGGAGAGATGCTTATGAGAAAACAGTATTTTGATATAAGGTAGTTCATCCCCTTTTGGAACTTGTGATGTGCAATTCTTTTATACAATGTTTCCCAATCATTTATTTTATTGTGATTATTAGGACCTCATTGAAACCTTTGTAGCAGGGATCCCCAACCCCTGACCACAGACAGGTACCAGGCCGCACAAGAAGTGGTGACGCTGCATTTGTGCATGTGTGAGATTAGGTTGCACATGTGAAACCATCCCCTCCCACCTGCCACCACTGTCACCATTGCAACCGCTGCCAGTCCACAGAGCCAGAAAGATTGGGGAACACTGCTTTATAGAATAACCAAAGCCAGTTAAAGAGCAAGCAGAAGCCCTAAGCAGAGCCCAATTATGGTGCCCCTTCACTTTTCCATTGTAATTGATTCAATGTGCTGAAGGTAAAATTAGAGAAAAACAATTTTCTTGCAGGCCATCCTCAGGCTGGGTCCTATAATAGCAACAGCAATAAGTCTAAGCAACTTAGACTTATATACCGCTTCATAGTGCTTTACAGGCCCCTCTAAGTGGTTTACAGAGTCAGCATATGGCTCCCCCAACAATCTGGGGTCCTCGTTTTACAACCTCGGAAGGATGGAAGGCTGAGTCAACCTTGAGCCCGTGAGAATCAAACTGCCGAACTGCAGGCAGCCAGGAGTCAGCAGAAGTAGCCTACAGTACTGCATTCTAACCTCTGTGCCACCATGGCTCTAATAATCATATATATATATATATATATATATATATATATATATATATATATATATATATATATATATATATAGTTACACTAATTAGCAGTTAGCATTAGGGGCTGGTTTTCAGGCTTAAGGTGGGACTAGAACTCTTTGTCTCCTGGTGATTGGCCCAAAGTCACCCCACTTGTTTTCATGCCTAAGGTGGGACTAGAACTCAGGGTCTCTTGGTGATTGGCCCAAAATCACCCAGACAGCTTTCAAGCCTAAGACCTGGTTTCTAAGCCAGTACCTTAACCATTATACCAAACAGGCTCTAATTGTCATTTGTGGGAATGAACTTCCAGATTTTGGTTTGCTTATTTCTTTGTCTGGATTATTTGGGAAAAAGCAGCATTAGAGGTGAATAAGGTTTTTGGGAGGTTGAGCTAGTGGGCACACTTGCCAGTTTACTTTAAATATCCTCACATAATCTCTATCCAGGGAAGATTTAAATAATGATCAGGGGCAGTCATAAAATGCCCATTTATTAGAAGGCAAACTGGAGAAGTTCCTTCTCATTATTCTTTGTAGCTTAGAGGATAATCCTTCCCACTCCTGCTTACTTTTCTCCTATGTTTCAAGATTAGTAGACATATCTCTTAAAAAAGTACTGTGCCGCTGTCTCTCACTCTTTATTTATTGCATTTATTATATTTTACAGCATGGTTGTGGGAGTGTAGGAGTTCAGAAGCATTGCTATATATAACAATTACGCTGGAGGCTAATGCCTTGCTTTGTAGCAGACCCTCCTCCCATTTAAATATTATTTTATTAGAATAATGCATATAGAATTGATGATAAATGATGGGGCTGGGGCCTAGCAATACTAAGCAAAGGACACACAAAGCTAGAGAAACATCTTCCAAAGTGTCCAGTTTGGGTTAAGATGCCCACAATATATGAAGCTTGCAAATATTTATCTAAGCTTCTGTTATCAAAGCCTTTCCTGACATCCAATTTGCTTTGTGTTTCCTTCAGTGTGTATAGACTGTCTTTGTCAAATCAACCTCTTGTTTCTCTTTTCTGTTGAGTCTTCCAAATGGCTTTGTTCCTGGTTACCTGTACTGTTGTTTTCTCACTTTTAATGGTATGCAAAGTTCACCACAGCTGAACTAATAGGCGAGGCAGCAATTACACCTGAGCTATTCATTTTTCAGTCATTAAAGGAATCGTAGCTACCAGGTGTTGTCTCTCAGAGAGATAATGTCTTTTTCGGCATTATGCAGGGTGAGTGAAGTCACGTTTACCAGTGTTAAAAATTGACAAAGAAGAAGCATGTTGACAAATGTTGGGAACATCTGCTTCAACAGTGCTAAAGAGCTAGTCTTTTTTTTCCTTCAGCCAATTTTTCAGAAAGTAAAGCCCTATTCAGACATTCAGTAGTATCTGGAGCGGCAAAGGAAACACACTGAACTAGTTCCGTGTATATGTAGAAATGGTCTTTTCAAAAAGAATCACTCGTGATTTTGGTGAGGGTTGCGATAGACGGTAGGGTTAATATGACTCATTCACAGTTGTGTTTTGTGCTCAAGCCTATTCACTTCTCTAGAAACTCCATTCACACAGCATGCCAAACGTGGCTATTTTTAATCTCAGATAAGTTTTCTTGTGGCTTATTTGTGATGTAAACCCAAGGTTTGGTTAGTCTATGATTGCACAAATATTAACCCAGAAAATGGGTTAATTCAGTAACTAGACTCAGCCTGAACAAAGACACCGAATCTGGTAACACCTGAGGATGGTGTTTGAAACCAAGCCATTGAGGCAAATCTCATCTGGCCTTACTCTAGTGATTAATGTATTGGAAAGCCAAAGGTTCAAGGCTTTTCACATCTCAAGATGATTGTGGCCAATCTTTCAGCCAACCCAGCTCATTCATTCATTGATAGATAGATAGATAGATAGATAGATAGATAGATAGATAGATAGATAGATAGATAGATAGATAGATAGATAGATAGATAGATATCATGAGAATGAAATAAGGGAAAATGTTGGCAAGTAGTACACTTTAAAAATTTTAACACAGCACTTTCATATCCTGAGATATTCATAAACCTTGGTCTACAGCCATATAGATTTGGCTATATATATTCTGTTCTATAATGTCCGATTCTCGGAGACTGTCTGAAAAAATCTCTGTGGTTTCTTTGCAAGGTTTTTCAGAAATGCTTCTTTCCCAGGACTGACGGAAAATGGGTAGCCCAAGATCAATCAGCTGGCTTTATGTCTAAGACCGGACTAATTTTCTAGTTTCCAACTTGATGCCTTAATTTCTTTCTTTCTTTCTTTCTTTCTTTCTTTCTTTCTTTCTTTCTTTCTTTCTTTCTTTCTTTCTTTCTTTCTTTCTTTCTTTCTTTCTTTCCAGGTTTTCTTGACTCTCCACTTAGGCAGATGCTGGCCAATCAACCAGACATCATGATAGTAGATAAGAACCAAAAAGTGATGATAGATGTAGTGGTGCCAAGTGACAGCAACATCAGGAAGGTGTATGAGGAGATGGAAAGTACCAGGGCCTGAAGGAGGAACTGGAGATGATGTGGAAGTTAAGGCCAAGGTGGTCCCAGTGGTGGAAGGAGCTCTCAAGTCTGGGACTCCTAACTTTAGAAATATTGAAATGCTTTGATTGCTTCTTCTCGACCTAGACTGTTCATGCTCCATGAGAAGGAACCCATCAGAGCAAAGCCAATTGTGCCATCATAGGCCAAAGTTCACATTTTTCTTTGACTCACTTGACTTACTTCAATTCACTTAGGTGAAAAGGAAATGCTGCAAGTTTGTGGGGAAAGAAGGAGCATCCTTTTGATCCATGATGTTGCCTATGGGAATTCTTCTTGAGGTCCTACTTTAGCATGCTTTTTTACTGTTGATGTCATTTTTAGTGTTGATGTTGATGAGATACAGGGGAGGGGTGAGAGGAAGAGAGAGAGAGAGGGAGAGAGAGAGAGAGAGAGAGAGAGAGAGAGAGAAGAGAGAAAGGGAAAAAAGAGAGGAACAAGAGAAGAGAGAAACAGATAGGCGAAAGAGAGAGAGGAGAGAAACAGAAGAAAGAGGGAAGAGAGAGAGAAAGAAAGTGAACCATCATGCTATTCAAGTCCAAACTGAACACAACCCACAAAGGCGAGAAGTCTCCAATGGATTAAGCCTATAGGAAGGCAAGTATGATTATATTCCCTGCCCACCCTCACCCCCCTAAAGTGCATCTGCAAGGAAATTGGAACAATCTTTGTTGCTATTATATCTGCAATTGTGAAGTTGCACACTTAACCTGTGCAATGACCTGGAAGGTTTGGTGTTGCTGAGACAGAAAGAATAAGAGATCTGATCATTTTGTGAAGGAATATTACTGGTCTGGAGCAGATTTGCTTGGTTAGCAAAGACTGTACAGCTCACAGCCGGTACACGGGAAGATAAATTGGTAGGAGAGTTGTGATGTGGGACTTTTGTGAGAAAGCATGGGCCGAAATGAAAACCGGAAAGGAAATGAGAGAGCAAATGAAGGTGCATTTCTAAGATCTTAGCATAGCTCAGGGGTGGGCATCTATAGAAACTTTTAAAACCTATGGACTTCAACTCCCAGAATTTCTGAGGCTCAGGAACTCACCACAGTTGTCCACCCCTGACATGGCTGTACTGTTCCCTCTCTTTGGTTGTCACTTTGGTTGTGGGATGGCACCAGTCAGCAGGGTGATATATTCCCTTATAATTTGTTTTTTTTTTTAAAAAAAAACCTGTCTAAATAAACTTTCTATACAAAAACCGAACTCTCTTATTTCTATCCCACTCGTTTGTTTTCCAATCATTTTTTTAACCCTTGTTTAGATCCACGATTTTGTATTGCTTCTTTGTGGTTATCTAATTTATTACTCTACATCCTGTAATCTTTAATCTCTATATCAGTGACGGCGAACCTTTTAGAGACCGAGTGCCTAAAAACTGGCCCCGCCCCCGCTTTGCCTCCCATCCCCCACCCCGCCTGCCCATAGGACCACTCACTGCCTCCAGGGCCCGCCGCAGATCACTCAGGCAGCCCAGCAGCGCTATGGCAGACACACTGTGCCTGCGCCCTGCAGCATCAACTGCATGATGGGGTGTGGCTGCCATGTCCTTGGCTGCGCTGCTCCGTGTGGGCCATGCTCGGGGGTGACTCTCCTTCGGGGGGCTGCTGGAGAGGAGGGGGTTGTGGGGGGAGGCAAGGCTGGGGCAACGGCACGTGTGTCCACAGAGAGGGCTCCGAGTGCCGCCTCTGGCACCCGTGCCATAGGTTCGCCACCACTTCTCTATATCCTTACCTCATTTTGCATCCCTTTGGGTTCTTCTTGTCAAACCTTTATTCTCTACACTTTCGGTCTTGACTTTCCCTTTGAACTGTCCCTTTTCTCTCTCTAAGTCAATGTTTCCTGATCTCAGAAACATTAAGCTGTGTGGACTTCAGGTTCCAGAATTCCCCAGCCAGCATACTAGCTGGGGAATGCTGGGAGTCGAAGTCCATATACCTTAAAATTGATGAGGCTGAAAAATACTGCAGAAGGTCTTCAAGACTGTCCTGGAGCCCTCCCAGCTTTTTTTTGTCAGGTCAATCACTTGCATAACTTGGTAGATGATAGGATTGGTTTTGTTTTGTTTTTTTATCTTTCGTTGCTGTCACTTATAGCTGGACTTCATATCTCTGGCATGCTTATTGCAGCTTTGTTGATAGTGCCTGAATTCTTCAGATGCCTAGGCTGCTTGAAAGAGATTTGCTGGCATATTCTAGGAACTCTGCTTTTCATGCAGCTGCCCTATTTCCATCATATTAAAGTTCAATCTTTTTTTAAAATTTTTTTATTTTTTCTTTTTTCACAATACAACAAAAAATAAAAATGAAAAATACATTTTTTTCCTTAACAAAACTGTGTTATACATCTCATGTATTATTTACAATTTATTTACGTCAGTAATCATGTCTTTTTCTTTCTCTGTTCTAGCCAATCGTAACATTTGTTCCATATTTCATAAAATTCTGTTGCCACCTTTTCTTTCAATTCTACCGTAAGTTTATTCATTTCCGTGCATTCAAGAATTTTGTATATAATCATATTGTTTGTAGGTATGTTTTCACCCTTCCAACACTGGGCATATACTATGCGGGCTGCTGTTAATATATGTACAATGATGTATTGGAGTTGTTTTTCCATCTTTAAATTTATTATACCCAAAAGAAATAGTTCAGGTTTAAATTCAATTTGCATCTTAGTTATCTCCTGTATCCAGTTCCTTATCGGTTCCCAATAGCTCTTTGTTTTAAAGTTCAATCTTAACCAGATAACATACCTCCTCATCAATAACCTTCCTTCCTTTTTTCCCTCCCTCCTTCTCCAACTCTACCTCTTCTTTCTTCCTGCATAGCTAACTGCCTCCCTTCCTATAGAATAGAATAGAGCTGGAAGGGACCTTGGAGGTCTTCTAGTCCAGCCTCCTGCTCAAGCAGGAGAACCTATACCATCTCAGACAAGTGACTGTCTAGTCTCTTCTTAAAAATCTCCAGTGATGGAGCACTCACAATTTCTGGAGGCAAGCTGTTCCACTGGTTAATTGTCCTCACTCTCAGGAGCTTTCTCCTTAATTCCAGGTTGCTTCTCTCTTTGATCAGTTTCCAACCATTGTTTCTCATCCTTCGCTCTGGTGCTTTGGTAAATAATATGACCCCCTCATCTTTGTGACAGCCCCTCAAATACTGGACTACTGCTATCATGTCTCTCCTATTTCTTCTTTTTTTTAGACTAGCCAAACCCAAGTCCCACAGCCATTCTTCGTATGTTTTAGTCTCCAGGCCTTTGATCACCTTAGTTGCTCTTCTCTGAATTTTTTCCTTGACCTCCCCTCCATTCCTCCTCCCTCCCTTGATCTCCCTTCCCTTCCTTCCTCCCTCCCTTGCTTCCCCAACTCTACCTCTTCTTTCTTCCTTCAAACCATATAGCCAATTCCCCTTTTTAAAGGATCATACCAATGATGTTGTCAAGCTTCCTACTTGGTGCCTCATAGCTATGAGGGTCTGGATGGAAAATGAGCAGTTGCAATTCACCCCTGGCATGACTGAACGAGTCTGGATTTTTGTGGATTGGGTGATTTTTTTCAAGTCTTAAATCAGTGGCAGTTCCCCAGACAGCGTTGGTGTATAATTTGAACCAGGGAGGAAGGGGGGGGGAATTCTTCTCATTTACCAGTTGTGCCTTTTCCTAGACGATGGCTTACTACTACTATGGGTAACTGGAGTGCCCTCAACAAGGAGCTGACTTTGAATAACATTCAAAAGCTTCAACTGGTTCAGTATGTAGTGGAAGATGCAACTTAGAGTGTTCCAAAGTTTACCCATGTATGTCAGGAGACTATATTACTTGCAAGACTGTCTATCTCCGAAGGTTTCCATCCAGTCCATCAGATCTGACAAGGTGGGCATGCACCATGTCTCCTCTGATAAACCCTGCCATCTTGATGTACCTTCTCTGTCCATGTTTCTGCTCTGTGGAAAAACTTCCTCTCTCGAAACCTGGAGGGACACAACCTTTCTTTCTTCAAGAAAGCAATTAAAACCTGGGGTTTTCCCTCCTACAGTTTAGGTGAAGGTTGTTAGGGGAGCCCCAAATACATGTATCTGTTTTTGTGAGTCGTTATCCAGTGTTCATTTTTTCTTATTTGTATTGGATTATTATTAATGTTGATTATGAGAGTTCCCTATCCAGAGTTATCTATTAAAAATACTTGCTGGTCATTGACTGTGTTGTATTATTAAAATATTTAAGATGGGCAGCCACAGAAATTTTCTGAATAAATAATTAAAGGACTGCCTCAGCTAAATTCCTATGGACAGGGCTTTTAAAAGCCTCTCTGGATACCTGCATTCTACTGTAGTTTCCAAGAACTGTCTTTTCCACATCCCTCCTCCACGAAAGATTACCAGTAAAACAGGAAAAAGACAGCACTCTGGAGAGAAATCTCACAAGGTCAAGCTTCTTTCCAACCCAGGTATTTTGTTATTTGTTTTATGTCATATAACTGGGAAAAGAATAAATTGCTCTGACAATTTTTTATTGAGCTCTAGACAGAATCTGTTTATTTATTTAAATCCTGACCTTTTTATTTTTATAAATAACTCAAAAAGTGGCAAGCATACCTAATACTCCTTCCTCTTCCTATTTTTCCCACAATAAGAACACTGTGAGGTGGGTTGGGCTAAGAGAGAAGAACTTTTTCAAAGTTACCCAGCCAGCTTTCTTGCCTAAGGTGGGACTAAAACTCATAGTCTTCTGGTGATTGGCCCAAAGTCACCCAGCTGGCTTTCATGGAACTAGAACTTACAGTCTCCTGGTTTCTCGCCTGATGCCTTAACCACTAGACCAAACTGGCATGAGTTATACCTGAAGGCCTGTAATGGGGGATGTGAGAATAACCTTGAGAGATGGAAAGAGGAGTCTCAGCCTGATAAGAAAAAGCCCATAGGAGAATTGTGCAGAATTGTACATTAGCAATATCTAAAGATTAAAGATTGACCCCACCACCCAAGCCTGTAGACCCATATGTGTAACAAGGTGAGGGAGGGTTCCCATTTGTTGTGCAATGCCAAGCAATGTGAGTAGACCTCAGCACATTCTTTAATTGTGTGTATTCCCATCCCATCAATGGTGTTTGATTAATAGATTAATGAAAGCTGACAAGAAGAACAAAGGGTAGAGCCAAGAGTGCTGCAGAGAAAAACCTCCTACAGAAGAGAGATTGATTAGTTTGTAACTGTGAACAATAGGAGATGTCATTCAACCACTTATTAAAGCAAAATGAAATAAACCCAAACAGTTGGACCTTCTGGTAACAGTAATGAGTAAATAATACAGAAATGTGTTCAGTAGTCTTGACATGGGGAGATCATAAATCAGAAAGCATTGGTGGCTTATGATCCTCAAATATTTAACAACATCAGCAATATGGTTTGCCTCCTGCTGTTATATTAGTGAAAGGAAGAACATTAAGAATTGTGTTGGAGGGGCAAACTCAAATGTTTATGTATTTCACAACATTGACTTGGGGTTTTCAGAAACCAAACAGATTCTGTTTCCTGTGCTTTCAACTAGATGTCCCAAATATAAACTCACTATAGTTTTATAGTAGGACAGACCTGGGCATTTTACGGCCCTCACACCACATGCAATATGTTGGTGTTAGTGTCGGCAGGAGGTGGGATGGTGGCCCTCGACAACAATCGCAGTTTCTCATGTGGCTCCTTGGGAAAATTAATTGTTCATCTTTGTAGAAGGGGAATTGTAAATTGTGTGTGTGTGTGTGTGTGTGTGTGTGTGTGTGTGTAAAATACAAAGTGTGCATTTGTACGACAGATAATCAGATTTTACCTGATCTGAATGCCCCAATCTAAAACCATGTAAAGTAAGGGCTTTGATGAAGCTCTTTATATCAGGGGCCTCCTAACACTTATGGACTTCAATTCCCAGAATTCCTCTGCCAGACATGCTACTTGGGAATTCTGGGAGTTGGAGTCCACAAGTCTTAAAGTTTCCAAGTTTGGATATCCCTGCACTATATGAGAAAAAGATATAAAAGATACCCCTGCAAACATTCCATATATTTCTGGTACCTGGTTCTGCTAAAATAGATTGGAATATAAACTACTGTCAAGGATTATTAATTCCTCTGCCAAAGTTGTAATTAATACATACGCATAAACAAGCACACAAGAAGGTCACCTGATGCAGCTGCTAACTCTATTTCAAATGAAGCAATCATATAAAATATTGGAATCATAACAATTTTCCAAAAATGCATATTGCACATAGATGTATATTAAAAAGAAAAAATCCTCCACCAATATAAAAATAGGAAAAGTTGAAATATTGTTAAACCCAACTTTTAAAAGTGTGCGATAAAAAATAAAATAAAAAGAGGCCTCAAACTAATAAATGTTACAATTTTGTTGTCAGTTGTCACTAAAATGGAAGATATATCATATAAAAATCTTCCCAGATACTTTGAAAGTTTGGAGATATTGGTGTTCTGTCTGCTGTTGTAAAATCTGCACCCACAAAAAATGCGCATTTAAGGTTTGTGTATTCCCACCATTACAGGAGCAGAAATGTTTAATATAAGAAACATCTGAAAAATGATCATGTGCAGGTAGTTCTTAATGTTTAACTGGTTGCTTAGCAACCATTCAAAGTTACAACGGACCTCTACAGAGCTACAGTGCTACCTCAGTACTCATCATTAATTGGTTCTGGGAGGCACGATGAATACCAAAAACAATGAGTACCAAACACATTTTTCCCATAAGGAATAATAGAGGTAGTCACAAGTCAGGTAACATTGTCAAGTTCTAGCTTGTGTGTTGACTACCAATTAAACAATGAGTACCGGGACAAAAATTTCATGCCAAAATGCATTGAGTATCAAATTCAATGAGTTTCAAAGCAGTTAAGTACCAAGGTAGCACTGTACTTAACAACCCATTTTCAGAGTTATGACAGCCTCACACAAATACCCCACAGTCACATAATCACATTTTGGATGTTTGGCCACAGGCTCACCTTTATGGCCATTTGCAGTGTCTCACAGTTACATCACTATGATTTGAGTAATTTTCTACTGGTTTCTGGTGTTTATTTCTGATTTCCAGCAAAAAGTGCCCATTGTTGGCAATGGATGTGTTTAATAACCACTGTGTTCACTTAATAACTGCCACATTTGCTTAATGGCCATCATACGACATGGCTGTAACTTGGGATCTGGTTATGTAATGCCTCGATTTACAAGCACAATGATTTACATCCCTAATTCTGTGCTCAATTACACTTGTAAGTTGAAGACTACTCGGGTTTTAGTGAAGCAAAAGACAGCTGAATCTAATCTTATACAATATTGATTCTTCCTTGGAAAGGAAAGTTTACAGGATCTTAATAAACTGAAAGGACAACCCAGAAATCATTGGCAAATTTTGGGGCAGCATCTGCAAAAACTGGAAATGGATTATAGCTAGGAAATTTACATAAAGGCTTTACCAATGCAAGCTATTTACAAATAGTTTTGAGTAAAGCCTGAGATAAGTGTTCTGAAGGTGGAACAAATATGCTGAAGATATATTTGTGGAAGTGAGCTGAAGTCAGAACGGGAATGCTTAAATCCAGACCCAACGTTCAACAGGAAAATCAGCTTCTAAGACTGAAATTGTTGATACTAACTTGATATTCCCAAACTTGGAATTGGCATACTCCATTGCAAGATAAGAACCCAAATCCATACAAAGATGTCTTCACATTTCAATAGTTGGACTATAATGAGGAATAGACAGGCTGACTTTTATTGACTGTGCGTTAATTATGATTTGGTGTGACTAGCATTGGATGAGAGTCTACTAGGAAATTATAGGGTTGTAGGCTAGATTGAGATGTCAAGGGTGCAATCCAGGGGAAGACAGTGGCAACCCTCCTTCCTTATTGCTATGGAAATTACATCTTTGACCTTGACTCAAGGGAATTTTTATATATCTCTTTTCCTTTGTTTATATGTATAAAAATGAATTATGCTTTTACTGCTATTTAACCAAAAAACTATGAGCTACCCAAGGAGACAAAAATGGATTATTGAAATATAACTGCCTGATTTCTTGACAAATCATATATATTTCAGTGATTCAAAGCAACGTATTGTGGTAGGGTCAGGGGAGCTGATAGGACCTTCAATTGTTTTACAATAACTTATAAAGATAGAAGTTAGTTGTGCCAGAAAGACTTTAAATCATGGGTGTCCAACATTTTAGTTTTCTTGGGTTTCACTGAGTGAAGAGGAATTGTCTTGGGCCATATATAAAATATATAATACAGTAGATGTATAAAGGTAAAGGTTTCTCTTATCCAGTCATGTCTGACTTTAGGAGGCAGTGCTTATCTCTGTTTCTTAGCCGCGGGAACCAGCATTGTCAGTTTTTTAGCTGTAGTCATTTGGCCAGCATGACATGGAAACATGGAACACTGTTACCTTCCCACTGAAGTGGTACCTATTTATTTACTCACATTTGCATGCTTTCGAACTGCTAGATGGGCAGGAGCTGAGGCAAGAATGAGAGCTCACCCTGTTGCGTGGTGCTAGGGTCTCGGACCCTGACTGTCAGCTTTCAAGCTGACAAGCTGCTTAACCACCGAGCCATTATGCCCCAGTTGATGTATATAAATCATTTAATAATGTTAAAAGTTTACAATCTGTCCAGGGCTGCATATGGCCCACAGGTTGGACATGCCTGCTTTAGATACAAACATTAAAATAAAAGGCTTGCCTGTCAGCCTAGATGAGCAGTATGAAGTTTAAGGGCACCACAGTCACCTGCAAGAGAGGAGAATGGAATCATTATCTTCAAGATGGCAAATGGGACTTTGTGTATGTTCAAAAGTGGAGGGAATTCTATCTTGATGCTCCACCTAACATCTTGCTGATTTTGGACTCTCACCCCTAGATACTGCAGCTCAATGAACAGGTAAACTACTCTCAGACCATGCACCTATCAATTCTTCAGTGTGTCAACCAATATGGCAACTGGGCTAGTGACATGCTAGGAATGAGGTGGTTACGTTGCTTCCTAGCCACCTCTTGCTTGAAAGAATGGTGTATCCTATTTGAGGATCAAATCTACTTCACACACAAGGGTTGTTGCAATACCTGAGGATGCCTCTTGTCCTGTTGTGAGTTGCATGTTGAAGGCAAGGAAGTGGCATTGATTGAAGCTTGTTGGTTACTGCTTAACTTTCTCCAAGTGTGGCAGATAATGATCTCATGAGCCAAGCTTTAATATTTTATGATAGAGTATCTGTAAAGTACACAAGGTAGCCAAAGGTGAATGGTGTTTGAGCGATATATTGATGCTTTTGTTTCAGTGGTCAGCATCAAGGATTTATGCTGCCAGAAGCACGAGCAGGTATCACCAGATTTAACCTTGTACTTTCAAAGTATGTGCATGTACATATATTTATGTAGGCAAACCTCTATATGCAAATATCCATGCAGAGTTTTCCTTCCTTCTTTTCCTTTTTTTTAAATCCCTCTCAGTTGAATAACAGACTAGCTAACTCTCTTGGGTTTCATTGCTATCAAAACCCAACTACCAAGGAGAAAAGTTACTGATTTCAAAAACCAATGAATCTAGCAAAGAAAGAGTGTGTTTAAACCTGGAGATGTAGAACTGGATTTCTTTCTTAAGCCATCCTTTCAAATTCATGCATGAAGAAACAAGTCTTCCCAAATCCTAACGGGATCTCGCAAATAACTTTGATCATTGGTGTGAAAACACAGGTAGAGGGAGTAGTGTTAAAGTAACATAAAAGAAGAGACATTAAAAAATTGCTAGGTCAATGTTGAATGCATCGTAAATGAATGTAAAGAATATCAGGCACCAACTGTCCTTCCCTGCAAATACTCCACAGTGCGGAACAAACTGGAAGGACAAAAAAGGAAACGTATTACTAAATCTTGAATCATCTTAAAAATTTTAGAGGGGAAAATGTATATTTATGGGGAAGAGGGAATCCATCTGGGAAACCTCGCGTACAGGCTTGCACAACATGATAGAGATCAGAAGCTTGGCAGATCCCTTGCTGTGTTTGACATAGCTAAAAGCCATTTCCTCCACCCTGGCTATTTCCGCTAAGAATGGTGTTTTTGTTATATCCTGGAAGAGCCTCTCTGTGTGTGTGTTGGCTAAACCTGGATGAACTTCCTAGCTCTATTCTATTCCTTCCTTCCTCCCTCCCTCCCTCCCCCTTCCCTCCCTTCTTTCCATCTCCTTCCTTCCTACTCCCTCCCTCCTTCTCTTTTTCCATTCCTTCTTTCCCAATCCTTTTTTCCTTCTTCCCATCTCCTTCTTTCTTTCCTTCCTTCCTTCCTTCCTTCCTTCCTTCCTTCCTTCCTTCCTTCCGCCTCCATCACAAACTCTAGTATTTAATGCAAAAAAAAGAAATCAAGAATTTAATTTATTTCAATTGTTGAGAAAATATATTTACAGAAGTAACAATATATAGATCCCTTTCCCACAGGCTAGATCAGTGGTGGCGAACCTATGGCACGGGTGCCATTGGCGGCACTCAGAGTCCTCTCTATGGGCATGCGCGCTGTCACCCTAGTCTTAGGCCTTCAGCTGGGTTTTACAAAACCTTTTCACTTTAGGCCTCCGCTGGCATGTACAAAAAAAAAAGGTTCAATCAATCAGTCAATTTCAACTTCTCGCGGAAAAAGAAAGATCTTGCAAAGTTGGAATTGATTGATTGAACTTTTTAGTCCCACCCTGTCTGCTGTTACCACCACAGCCACGCCCACCCAATGGGCCACACCCACCCAATGGGCCACACCCACCCGGCACCTGACGATGCATGTGGGTTTTGGGTTGCAGTTCGGTCTCTAAAAGGTTTGCCATCACTGGGCTAGATAGTACCACTTAGATCCAGTACTGATGATGGTTTCAGACTGGGATGGGGAAAACCCAGGTCCTTCTTCACTTTCAGCCATAGAAGCTCTTAAAATGATATTGGCTGAGTGAACGTGTCTCAGCATAACCTCCCTGATAAAATTGTCTTTTGTTAGAGGAAATTAGAATAATAAGGGCTGTGTATGCCACCTTGAGCTCTTGGAAGAGAGGTGAGATGTGAATCTAGTGAATAAAATATTTCTTTCCCTCTTTTGAATGGGTTAGGTGTGAATGGGTAATCAAAGTCACACCCCTTTTTAACATTCATTTCAAGGGTGAAATGTGCATTAAGAGGTTTAATTGGCTAGTCATGCCTGCCATTTTGATGGTGACCATCTCTGTGTATGTTCCTGCCTCTACTGTAGAGTGGACAGTAATCAGTCGGGAATGTTAAATTTAGATTCATATAATCATCAAGGGATTGCACTTGATGGCCTAAATCAGGGGTCCCCAACCCCCAGTCTGTGGACCAGCATCGGGCCATGGCATGCCAGAAACCAGTCTGTGCTAACAAGGATCCACAGGATGCAGGCAGCAGGCAAAACCAGACCCTCTCCGATCCATGAAAAAAACCCTCTCCACAGAACCAGTCCCTGGTGCCCAAAAGGTTGGGGATCTCTGGTCTAAATGATTCCTTGCAACTACTCTGTGTTAGAAACACCATCTCCTCAAGTGAAACTTCCATGCTTTCTACAGGAGTTGAATCATCACTGTTTTTAATTTTCTAAATGCAGCTCCAGGGTTTTTTTTTGGGGGGGGGGGTAACTTTGTTTTTGTTACTCATGAAATTTCTGCAACTGTAATTTTCCTAGTTTTCTGAGGAACTTGTTTTTGTTGTTGTTGTTGTTGCTGTAATTTTATCTCCCCAAATTTATTCTTTTTGGTACACCCACTTCCATGTGTCTTCTACATTGGTTGCAGTTAACAACATAATCTATGTGTTATTGTACAGAGATGAAGCAGGATGTGCTATAACTCACGCATTGCCAAACCTAGCTCTTAAAGTTCACTATATTTTGTGAGTGATCAAATGAGTGAGTGATTTTTGTTCATTTTAAAGAGATAGGTTCAGGGACATCTTCGTGGATATCACAACTGTAAAAAAAGGAAAATGGGTTTGATTAATCAGAATAGAGCTGGAAGGGACCTTGGAGGTCTTCTAGTCCAACCCCTTGCTCAAGCAGGAGACCCTATACACTTTCAGACAAGTGATTGTCCAGTTTCTTCTTAAAAACCTCCAGTGATAAAGCATCTACAACTTCTGACGGCAAGCTGTTCCACTGGTTAATTGTCCTCTCTGTTAAGAAGTTTCTCCTTAATTCCAGGTTGCTTCTCTCCTTGATTAGTTTCCATCCATTGTTTATTGTCCTGCCCTCTTGTGCTTTGGAAAATAAGTTGACCCCCTCCTCTTTGTGGCAGCCCTTCAAATACTGGACTATTACTATCATGTCCTCCCTGTCCTTCTTTTTTTTAGACTGGCCAAACTCAAATCCTGCAACCCTTCTTTATATGTTGTAGTCTGCAGGCCTTTAATCATCTTAGTTGCTCTTCTCTGAACTTTAGTAATAGTAATAGTAGTAAAGTTGGAAGGGCCCTTGGAGGTCATCTAGTCCAACCCCCTGCTCGGGCAGGAAACCCTACACCATTTCGGACAAATGGCTGTCCAGTCTCTTCTTACAAACTTCCAGTGTTGGAGCATTTACTGCTTCTGGAGGCAGGTTGTTCCACTGGTTAATTGTTCTCACTGTCAGGAAGTTTCTCCTTAGTTCTAGGTTGCTTCTCTCCTTGATGAGTTTCCACCCGTTGCTTCTTGTCCTGCCTTCAGGTGATTTGGAAAATAGCTTAATTCCCTCTTCTTTATGGCAGCCCCTGAGATATTGGAATACTGCTATCATGTCCCCCCTTGTCCTTCTCTTTGTTAAACTAGACATACCCAATTCTCGCAACCGTTCCTTATATGTTTTAGCCTCCAGTCCCCTAATCATCTTTGTTGCTCTTCTCTGTACTCTTTCTAGAGTCTCAACATCTTTTTACATCGTGGTGACCAAAACTGGATGCAGTATTCCAAGTGTGGCCTTACCAAGGCATTGAAGAGTGGTATTAATACTTCACGTGATCTTGATTCTATCCCTCTGTTAATGCAGCCTATCACTGTGTTGGCCTTTTTGGCAGCTGCAGCACACTGCTGGCTCATATTTAGGTGATTGTCTACTAGGACTCCGAGGTCCCTCTCACAGTTACTACTATTGAGCATGGTGCCACCTATGCTGTACTTGTGCATTTGTTTTTCTTGCCTAAATGTAGAACCTTGCTTTTTTCACCATTGAATTTCATTTTGTGAGTTAGTGCCCAGTGTTCAAGTCTGTCCAGATCCTTCTGTATCTGAAGCCTGTCTTCTGGAGTGTTGGCTATTCCTGCCAGCTTGGTGTCATCTGCAAATTTGATGAGTTCCCCATCTATCCCTTCATCCAAATCGTTGATGAAGATGTTGAAGAGTACTGGGCCCAGAACAGAGCACTGGGGCACCCCACTACACACTTCCCTCCATATAGATGCAGTTCCATTGAGGACCACTCGCTGAGTACGGCCGGTCAGTCAGCTATGGATCCATCTGGTGGTGGTTCTGTCTACCCCACATTTTTCTATCTTTTTCCAAAGTCTCAACATTTTTTTTTGTAATGCACACTTTCAACTCTCATTTTGATGCATTTTTTGTCAGCTTGATGTTTTTCCACTATCCCACTGGATGCTGTAGCAGTAGAGCAGGCAGAGCCTAGAGGCGGAGTCAAGAAAGTAATCAGGCCGGAGTCCTTACATTCACATAAGTGATCAAAGTCCAACCTCTCTTGAATTCCATTGACTCTTATCTAGTGCCAGTTTAGTGCCTGGCATTAATTGGTTAGATTTTTATGTATATCCCAAGGGTGCTTTTTCAGGAGGCAACTGGCCTTTCTTGTTTTTTTGTTTTATTTTCTTTTTTTGAAGATGTTTCACTTCTCATCCAAGAAGCTTCTTCAGCTCTGACTGGATGGTGGGGAGTCAAGCTATTTTTCAAAGCGCCTGAGGGCAGGACAAGAAGCAACAGATGGAAACTAATCAAGGAGAGAAGCAACCTAGAACTAAGGAGAAACTTCCTGACAGTTAGAACAATTAACCAGTGGAACAACCTGCCTCCAGAAGCGGTGAATGCTCCAACACTGGAAGTTTTTAAGAAGAGACTGGACAGCCATTTGTCCGAAATGGTATAGGGTTTCCTGCCTAAGCAGAGGGTTGGACTAGATGACCTCTAAGGTCCCTTCCAACTTTATTATTATTATTATATTATATTATTATTATTATTATATATTATTATTATTATGATCATTGCACAGTCAGCCAGATGTTCAGACTGGATTTGGCATTTTGTCTACCTATCGAGTCCTTACCCAGGACCTGGGATAGGCAGATGTGGATGTTTGATGGTATTACAGATATCGTCGCAGGATGGAAGCAGTTCCTAGTAAGGCCGCCTTTTGCAATTGACTAATAGCGAATTTGTCAATGCCAATGGTGTTCAAGTGGTGCTCCAGTTGTTTTGGGATTGCACCCAAGGAGCCTATTACTATTGGTACTACCCTTGCTTGCTTTTGCCACAGTTGTTGTTGTTGTTGTTGTTGTTGTTATTATTATCATTATCATTACTATTACTATTATTATTATTATTACTAATTTCTCCTCACCAAAGAACACATAGAGTTAAAAAGTGTAGTCATGCATACACTCCAGGCTACAAAATGAGAACTGACAGTTTGTAATATTCAACTTGATCTTTCTTTCCATCTCTCTCTCTATTCCAGTCCTGATGACTAATCCACCTTTCACCTCCATAAGGGAAGAAAATCATTTCTCTTATGTATCTTGCCACAACTAATAACAGTTGAGCTGGAAACCTGCATTTAAATCTGGTAAAAGCACAACATAATGATGTTTCTGCATAAGAGTTTTCTTTAAAAAAAAATAAAAACAACAGGGAAAACTTGACAAGAGTTCCTGTGTTTCAGCTCAAAAGTCCATTAACACCTCTTTCTGCGTTTCCTGACAGTTTGTCTCTGTAGACTTAGCAATTCACTTGCTTCTCTGTAATCAGAGTCCCTCATTTGTGAAATGGGGGGAAAGAGAGATCACAGTCTTCAGAAGCGGCTTTCACAGATGAGTATGTCAGAAATATTCCGGATCCATTAATGAGGTCTCTTACAGGTACCCTAAAAATAGCTGAAGAAATTAGTTGTAAAAGGATTTCCAAGTAATGCCATGTTCTATTCTTTTGGCAGCTTTTTGCAAGAGCCAAATAATATGCAACAGCCATATTATTGTGCCTGTTTTATTGTGGAGAAAAGCAAGACCAGTTCCATCATAATTGGGTCAATGTGCTATATTTCACATGGAGGCTGCCCTGGAAAATAGGAAATTGTAGGCTGTTATTTAGATCAAGGGTGGGAAGCTATGGCCCTTTTATGACTTGTGGACTTCAGCTCCCAGAATTCCCGAGCCAATTCTGGGAATTGAAGCCCACAAGTCATAAAGGGGCCATAGTTCTCCACCTCAAATTCAGATCTTGGGAGCAGATGTCACCAGTTTCCAGAGAGCTCCCCTGATTAACACTACTAAGGTGCTCATTTTAAAAATCTGTGTGGCCCTGGGGATGTTTTCCTTCTCATCAAATGTCTTGCACACATCAGGCTCAATTTCCAAAAGGTAGTCTTTGACTTACCAACTTTGTTTAGTAACTGTTCAAAGTTACAACGGTGCAAGAAAAAATGACTTATGACTGTTTTTCACAATTACAACTGTTGCAGCATGCTCATGGTCACGTGATCAAAAACCAGATGCTTGGCAACTGGTTCATATTTATGACGGTTACGGTGCCCCAGAGTTATGTGATCACCTTTTGTGACCTTCTGACAAGCAAAGGTCAGATAACTTAACAGTCATGTTACTAACAACTGCAATGATTCGCTTAAAATCTGTGGGAAGAAAGGTCGTAAAATGGGGCAAAATTCAGTTAATAAATGTCCCATTTAGCAACAAGATATTTCGGCTCAATTATGGTCATAGGTTGAAGGCTACCTGCATCTCCATCAGGGCTGGTTCTTACTGGCTACATTCTCACATTCTGTTAAGACATAAAATTGTTTTGTGAGATCACATTTTTTCTCTTTCTCTTTTTTCCTAAGTTTAACAAAGGTAGAAAAATGTCAGTTCCCCTGAAAGGTTGATTTTCTATTCAGATAACTGAACTAGCATTATTCAGTTAAACCCTACCAAAAGATTTTGTGACCTCTCCCCCTTCAAAGGAAGGTGCTAAATTATTTTACTATCCATCTGGTTTACTATTCAGATATTAACTCATTCTCTGCTGGTGTAGACAGTAAGGAACATGCTCTTGATAGAAATATCTAAGCATCATTACTTAACGCAAAGGAGCTGAAACATTTTTTAAGCCCCAAGAAATAAGGAAATATTTGTAAGTGGTTTAGACAGATTTACTGGGGCATAAGAAGGAGAGTGAGAGAGGTACAGCACAATAGACTTGCAAAGTTTTGTTATTGTAGGGCAGTGTTTCTCAACCTTGACAATTTTAAGGCATGTGGACTTTAACTCCCAGAATTCCACAGTCAGCAATGCTGAGCTTGCTAGTGCTGAGCAATGCTGGCTGTGGAATTCTGGGAGTTGAAGTCCACATGCCTTAAAATTGTCAAGGTTGAGAAACACTGTTGTAGGGAATCTCAATAAAGTAGCTCTAGTCTTCCTGTGGAGTTGATTACTGGTCTGGTCTACCTAGTGGAGCTAATAGCTAGCATTTGTCCTCCCTTTGCTAAAATAATAGCGTTTCTAACCTAAATTATAGTTGCTGCTGAATTCGCAAAGAGTCAATCAAGAGGTTTAGTTAATGTTGCAAGATCCAATCTTGGTCGGTTACCGGGACCAGAGGCTTCCTCGTCCTCTGGAAGAGTAAACTTCTGGTCCCGGTGACCGACCCTGATTGGATCTTGCAACGTTACGCCTGGGACCCGTATATTTGCCTTCATTTGTAATCTTAGCTGGCAGTCTCTCTGAGGAGGAGTGACAGAACCTGGGGCAGGGTGAAAAAAAGGGGATCAGTGAACTAAGTCCAAGCCTCTTTGAATGATGTTGACCCTTATCTCCCTCTAAGCAGGTTAATGTAGAAGACTCTTGTGCATAAGCTTATAACAATAAATCAGTGTAATTGAACTTTCATGTGTGGACCTGGTCTTTTGCACCTGGCACTCTCACAGCTAGTAGAAAATGTCTTCTTTGAGTATTTTGGGGTACTGTTCTCCCTTTGGGTATCTGCTCTGGACAGACAGAACACACACCATGTTATTCTCCTCCCTGTCTGATGATTTCTATTCTGATTCTTTTTTGGTGGTTTGGAATCATCCTTAAACCTGCATCAATTCATCATCCCCAAATGCTTAATTTGAACATTGATTACTAGTCATTTTTGTTCTTCCCCACTTGTAAGACCAGCTTCATCACTACTGTTATCTTCCCATTCCAACTCTCCCTTGACTCTCAAAGATTCTGTGTCAGAAAAAAAAATAATTCCTTCCTACTTAGCTTTTTTCCTAACCTTAAGTTATCATCCCAAGTATAGTTTGTTTATGGCAGAGCTCTCACCTCACAATCAGGAAGTTGTGAATTCGATCCTAGGTGGAATCTGCGAATCTGTACGACATTCTACCACACCCTACACCAGTGTTTCTCAACCTTGACAATTTTAAGGCATGTGGACTTCAACTCCCAGAATTCCACAGGCAGCAATGCTGGCTGTGGAATTCTGGGAGTTGAAGTCCACATTCCTTAAAATTGTCAAGGTTGAGAAACACTGGTCTAGGCTGAGTTGCTGATTAGGGCATATTTCAACATGGTGCCTGGGGGAATTCTGGGAGTTGAAGTCCACATGCCTTAAAATTGTCAAGGTTGAGAAACACTGCCCTACACTATACTGTTTCTACACGGTGTATAGAAATCTGCTCCATACTCTCTTATGGTTCTGGACTTTTGTAATATGTGTTTATTTGTGGTGGTTATTTGCGATTCTGATAGGAAATAATGGTGATACAGCAGGCTTGAGATGAGAAATACAAAATAGCTGTATAGCCAATGTTTACTGGCTTATGAAAAAAAGCCCCGGAGAATAATTCCTTCTCCAGAATTAAGTTGTATACTGATTTTCTTTCTACTGCTAAAAGCACATTCAACCACCCGGCATGTGCTTTTATGAGGGGAAAGTTACTATTAGGGTCCTTGAGTTAAAAGAAACTTGGCACCTGCAGGGTTCCAAAAATCATTGATTTCCAGGAAAATTGGAGCCGGGGAAAAAAAGAAGGTGCAATATAGTCCTTTTATCTTTAAAATGTGTATTTCCATTTATTGCCCAATGGAGAGAGTTATGAATTTAGCAACCAAACATACTTCAGTGGTTGGAAATAAGCAATCAATACTCACTTTTAAAACATGATTGTGATGCCCTCCAACCTTTTGTATCTCTTTCTCCCCCACATCACATTGTTGCCTTGAGTGTCTGTAGGATTTTATATAAAGCTATTAAAAACAAGCAGAACTCTTCTGAAGCTGATCCTTTAAAAATGAGAGAGCTACATACAGTATATCGCAGATTGTCACTGATTTCTCTTTGCAAAGCTTTAAGAAACACTGAAGATTTCAAGTCTTCATACTGTAGCAGGAATTCAAGGTAGCATTCGCTTGTGACTGAGCAGGGCACAGCACCTATCATTATAAGCATTACTTTCCTGCTGCATATTGAATAGCTTGAAAGTGTGTGCAAGGAGCAGGAGAGAGAGAAAGAGAAAAAGAGAGAGGGAAAGGGGGAGAGAGAGAGCGAGAGAGGGAACACACGAGCTCATAATGGGATTACCAGTGTACAGACTGATTGCTTCCAACTTGAGAGCGGCACAAATCTTATTCCAGATGAAGAAGCAAGGGCAATTTTGTGATTTCTAGATTGGAATTGGTTTCCCATTTTAGGATGCTTTCATTTTGTAGCCTACAGTTACGTCTTACTTCCTTGAGAAATAAGTGTGTAAGTGTTAATAGAGTTGTGCTTCGTTTTATGACCTTACTTGCCATAGTTTCCAAGTGAATCACTGCAGTTATTAAGTTAGTAACACAGTTGTTAAGTGAATCTGGCTTCCCCCTTGACTTCGCTTGTCAGAAGGTCACAAAAGATGATCACGTGACCCTGGGATACTGCAACCCATTGTAAATGCATACTAGCTGCCAAATGTCTGAATTCTGATCACGCGACCATGGGGATGCTGCAACAGTCATTTGAAAAACGACCGTAAGTCATTTTTTCAGTGCTGTTGTAACTTCAAACAGTCACTATGATTGTTAAGTCAATGACTACCTGTATATTATTTTATTCAGAGACACCTGATGCTGGTTTCTCAGGAAAGGGGGATCCCTGTAAAACTGTTAAGTGCAGAGCTTAAAACTGCCTAGCCACACCACTGAAAGCACCATATATAAATAATCTTGCACAGTGCAGAATTTTGAAACAGCCTATTTAAAAGAACCCTGTGCTTATCCACTCTCCACCTGTCCTGAACACAAAGCAATCTCATTCTTATGAATTGTAGTGGGGAGAAAAGAGACAAACTTCCTGAAACAAAAGCCATCTTAACAGATAGCGACCATTAATCACATTTGTAATTTACGGGATTCTTTGGTCCAGGAAAAATAAAGGATTTGATATCATCCCATGCCATAAAGCTCTTCAACCTGCCAAAGGAAAGCATAACAAGCCTGCTTTACTGATAGCATCAGATAGGGCTTATTTACCTGTTACTTACCTATTCCAGCTTTTTGACAGGATACCTGACTTCTTTGCCACTGCTGCCCTTTTAATATTTTCCCTAGCAAAGTAGCTAATCCTCTCCAGCCCTTTCTCTACCTGAACCAGAATCTCCATTGAGACAGGCTCACCAAGGCAAACACAGTCTCTTGCTGAAATTAGGTCTGGCTAGTTTAGTGAAAAGAAGGACTAGGGGTGAAATGATAGCACAGTTTCAATATCTGAGGAGTTGCCCCAAAGAAGAGGGGGTCAACCTATGCTCCAAAGCACCTGAAGGCAGGACAAGAAGCAACGGGTGGAAAATAATCAAGGAGAGAAGCAACCTAGAACTAAGAAGACATTTCCTGACAGTGAGAACAATTAACGAGTGGAAAAACCTGCTTCCAGACGTTGTGAATGCTCCAACACTGGAAGCTTTTAAGAAGAGACTGGACAGCCATTTGTCTGAAATGGTATAGGGTGTCCTGCCTGAGCAGGGGGTTAGGCTAGAAGACCTTCAAGGTCCCTTCCAGCTCTGTTATTCTGTTATTCTGTTTTGTTATTTTAAAATATGATCAATAAAATACCAATAAAAGTCAGATAGGTAGCTAATGGGGTCCTGGTAAGAGGTTTTGTAGACTGGCAATGCCAATGAAACCAAGTTGAAAGGATGACTTTGCAGATCTGTTTTGGGAGAAAAAAATTCAATCCATGGGTGTAATACTCTTGAATGAAAGTTTTCTGGTTGTAAACCTCATTTCTGTCTTCCTTTCTGCTTGTTGGAACAATTTCTTTTTTAGCCTCACAAGTGCCATGGCAACCATTTTGTAATGGCTCCATTGACACTTTATCGATGTTCCACAGGAAATTCCTACTTAAAGGAATATGCAATCAGTGAGGTCCCACCCTTCTTTTTTGTCCTGTCCTTTATCACATGGTAGAACAGGCAGATATTACATAGTCAGTGACAAGTCTCAAACTACTATGGAATTAATCAGGTTGTGTTCTATATTGATACAATTTAGAACAGAAAAGGAAGGAGAGTGTCCTTGTTGCTTGTACACAACACACAATTTTTGATTCCATCAAGGCTTCAGTCAAAGAGGATGTTTAACTTTCTAGTTATCTGGACCTAGATAGAGCAACCCAGCTGTCAACTTTAGAAAATAAAGAGTTGAGGCCAACTTCTAGCAGAGAAAGAACAAATATGGGCGTATCCCTGATGTAAAGGTTTTAATTTGGGATTGGAAGCAAGGGTCCCCAGCATTTGGGAATGCTAATGGCAGGAGGAGGAGAACCGGAAGAGAACAAAGCAAGGGACTGGTTAAGGACAAGGCACTTGATGGGAGTTGAATCTTTGAAGATTCTGGTCCTGGTTAATCAGGGGCTAGGATTAGGTTCAATTGTACCTGAATGTAAAAGAACCTTGCATACAGGTAGTCCTTAACTTACAACAGTTCATTTAATGATTGTTTGAAGTTATAACGGCACTGAAAAAAGTGACTTATGACCAGTGGTGGGATTCAAGTACCTGAACAACTGATTCTCTGCATGAACACCGCTTCTGGAAGTCCATTCTGAGCCTAGGTCTCCAAGGCCCAGAACGGACTTCTGGAAACGGCGTCCATGCACTTCCAGTGGGCTGTTCTGGGCCTGGGAGGCCTCTCCCAGGACTCCGAGCCACAGAACAGACTTCCGGAAGTGGCGTCCACGCACTTCTGGCAGTCCATTCTGGGTCTTGCGGAAAAAGGGCTAGGGCTTCGGCCTGTTAGTCAAAGTCAACAAAATATTAGCTACCAGTTCTACCCAACTGATGCGAACCAGCTGAATCCCACCACTGCTTATGACTGTTTTTCACACAACCATTGCAGCATCCCCATGGTCATGTGATCAAAATTTGGATGCTTGGCAACTGACTCATATTTATGATGTCCCGGTGGTCACATGATCACCTTTTGCGACCTTCTAACAAGCAAAGTCAATGAGGAAGCCAGATTCACTTAACATGTTATTAACTTAACAATTGCAGTGATTCACTTAACAACTGTGATGAGAAAGGTCATCAATTGGGGCAAAACTCACTTAACAAATGTCTCACTTAGCCACAGAAAGTTTGGGCTGAGTTGCGGTCTTAAGTCAAGGACTACCTGTATTTAAGATCTCAGTGGAGAGATCCTCCATAGAATATCTTCTATGACAAACATGCTAAGTGAGTTATTGATCCCATGATGGAATCATAACAGTGACTAGATCTCCCTTGGTCCGGGCATTTAGGCCTCTAGTTGATATTTTGGACTGGATCAAATATTGCTTCTCAGGAGGGTCTGCAGGGGGACTAAGGAAGTGCAAAAGATGGAAGCTTTTTTTTGTGTGTGCGCTGTTGTGATGCAAGCTGCTCACATTGATATGGTGGTAATGATATTTCAACACACGTACAAATGGGTTGTGCTTATGGCACTTTTGTTACTTGGGTGAAACTCTCTGATCCTGCTGATCCCTCTGTTGTGGCTCTCCGGCCTTTAGGAAATCTAGATAAAAGATTAAAATATGATTTATGGCATATACAATTGTCAGTGGAATTTCTGATTCATGAAGTTTGCCTTCTGCTGGAATGTAGTTAGGTTGTAAAAACAGCACAGAATCAGGGTTGGAAAGGGAGGAGGATTAAAAATGCTTGGCTCTCGGATTTGGACTGAGGGCATATTTATCTTTCTAAGCTTGTAGTCTCGAATTAATTTTGCTGAAAGTCCAAGCACATTTGCTTCCTGGCAGGGAATTCTAAGTGAAAAACATAACTTATACTACAGGAGAGCCAAGTTACTGTAGTGGTGAGGATGTTATTCTTGGGGAAACACAAATTCAAGTCCATCCTCAGCCATAGAAGTGGTAGAAGGACAGGCAAAGCCTGGGGGCAGAGTCAAGAGAGGAATCAGCCCAGAGTCGTTACGTTCCCACAAACAGTCTAGGTCCAGCCTCTCTTGATTTTCGTTAACAGTTATCTAGCACCATTTTGGTACTGACCATTAGTTGACTAGATTCTTGTATGATCCTGATTTTTCATGCCTGACACAATTTCAGGAAATGAAGTTGGATCAGAATACAGAATAACATAGTTGCACGAGATCTTGGAGGTCCTCTAGTTCAACTCCTTCCTCAAGCAGCAGACCCTATATCATTTCAGACAAATAGATGTCCAATTTCTTCTTAAAGCAGTGGTTCTCAACCCTTTTAATGCTACGACCCCCAACCAGTCGTAAGTCGAGGACTAAACAACCGGTCGTAAGTCGAGGACTAAACCGGTCATAAGTCGAGGACTAAATCAGTCGTAAGTCGAGGACTATCCAACCAGTCGTAAGTTGAGGACTTTCCCTGCCCGGGAGTGCCACGCATGCGTGGGGCCGCCCCCTGCACCGGCTGAGGCGTAGCTGGCAAGCGGCAGAGACGGAGCAGGCCAACCACCGACTGGGCCATCAGCTGGCCCAGCCCAAGGGAGGTAAGGCACCCGCTGGGCCCCATGCGCGCCAGCAACCCTCCCTGCGCCCGCCGGCCTCCCACCTCCCACCCCTGGCCCTCTTTTACTTACATTTTTAGTAGTTGCTCAGCAGGGAGGGGTGGAAACTTCCAGACAGCTCACCTTCGCTGCAGACAACTTGCAGCACCGTTTGCAGAATGGGACTTTTGGCGGGCTCAGTAGGGCAGAGACAGCCTGGACAATTCCTATTGGCTTTTGAAAGCCAATAGAATTAGACTCTATTCAAGAGAGTCTATTCTATTGGCTTTCAAAAGCCAATAGAATAAAAGGGAGTAGCACAGCTAAGGAAAAGGGGAAAAAATGGTGGACTGCATTGTTTGGTGACCCCCGTGAAATGGTCGTTCGACTCCAAATGGGGTCCCGACCCACAGGTTGAGAACCGCTGTCTTAAAGCCTCCAGTGATGGAACATCCACAACTTTTGAAGGCAAGCTGTTCCACTGATTGATTGTTGTGAGGGAACTCCAAGGTGACCAACTCCAGCCTCTTTTGTTCAGCGCGTGTTGGCCTAGTGCACACAACCTGGAAAAAAAAAGTCATTGCTCGGATCTCTTACCTACTGAATCACAAACTTCCAACCCCCATGAAATATACTACTTTTGTGAACTCAGACATAACCTTTCTTTGTACTTTAAATCTAGCAAATTCCCAACAATATCAGTTCAAGTTTAATCAGTTTGATGTTTCTTCAGCTGGCATCATGAATTTCTCATGAACTTTGAGGAACAGCTTGACATCTACAGTATAAGAGTTTCCAACTTAGCAAGCAAGATTTGGGTTTAATATTCTATTCTATTCTAATTTAACAAGAGATGCTCAGCACTATTTATAATAGTTCTGAATTATAAACCTGAGTCCATTTCTATCTATCTATCTATCTATCTATCTATCTATCTATCTATCTATCTATCTATCTATCTATCTCCTATATCCAGTGCTTTTTTTGTTAAAAAAAAAAAAAAGGTGCCAGAACTCACATACGTCATACAACCCGCCTTACCTACTCTACAAGGTTCCATCCAAAAAAGGTGCTGGAATCCGTTCTGGGCGTTCTATGACAAAAAAAGCCCTGCCTATATCTATCTATCTATCTATCTATCTATCTATCTATCTATCTATCTATCTATCTATCTATCTATCTTTCCTAACATATCTATCTGTCTCCTATCCATCCATCCATCCCTCCACTATCTCTTATTTCTAAACTGAAATAAAATTGCCACCTGTTTGTTTCAACTTGACAAGCTGTATCAATAAAACAGCCCTCATTACAGTGTTTGATATTTCTGAACCTTCAGTCATGTTCTAATGAAGAGAAAAATACTCGTCAATCATACCCAGCTCCTCTTAACAAATAACCTTGTGTATGTATATATTCTGGAAAAATTTAGCCCTGCCCAAGCAATCCAAGATTTTGTTACTCGGAATAAAAAGCACAATACAGTAGTTGTTTTTAGACTCTTGGGGATTTTTAACCAGTGGATCTTTACAAAATGAAACATCCCAAATCGTAATTTGGTTTAAACCAAACATATGGCTCGGAGAGAGATCTGTACCATAGAACAGAATATGTGTAGCCCAGGGTTGAACTGTGAGGTCCTTGAGACTCTCTGAGGTTGGTTGTTTCTTTGCAGACATTTCATTACTCAACTAGGTAATATCATCAGTGTTAGAAGGGAATGAGATTTGCTTTCTGTTTATATACTATTGGGTAATGAGACATCTGCAAGAAAAGACATAAGCTCAGAGAACACTTAGGACCCCACAGATATGTAACAGTAGGAGAATGCAGAGAAAAAAGACTGCTTAACTTACTATACATCCATACTGATTTGCAAGATCATAAGCTTAAGATCATAAGAGAGAGAGAGAGAGAGAGAGAGAGAGAGAGAGAGAGAGAGAGAGAGAGAGACTGCTTAACTTACTATACATCCATACTGATTTGCAAGATCATAAGCTTAAAATCATAAGAGAGAGAGAGAGAGAGAGAGAGAGAGAGGAGAGAGAGAGAGAGAGAGAGAGAGAGAGAGAGAGAGAGAGAGAGAGAGAAATGGGAAAACTAGATGGGAAAACTAAAAAGATATATCCGGTGAGAAACAAATAGCAAATCATTCCATAGTCTTGCCAAAGAAACAACATAGGCATGTCATTTATTTATTTTCCTATACTTTCAAATGGCTGCCCACCCACCAGTGACTCTGTTGTTACCAGAAATCAAGCTCAGCTAAAAGCGATGTTTACCTGCATATGCTCTTATCTTCTCTAAATAGCATTGTATGGAACAATTGCGCATCACACTGTGTTGGTCGGATTGCTGAAGTTTCAGTTCAGTTCAGTTCAAGTCCATTGACATGTTCCTGAGAGTAAAAGGGATTTTTCATTTTTTTTTTTTTAGAAGGAGGGGGCATGGATTTCTTGAAACATATGCTCAGTGCACAGATATGTCTCGTGCAAATGGTTTTAAGAATACAGCACTCACCAGGGAAATTTGAATCTTTTGTTAGATATAAATGGCTTGGTTCACACATCACACCAAGCCAAAACAGAGGAAAAAAGTTGGGCTGTAGCCCAGATTTTGGGTTGATGGTAGTTCCTTTATATAGTTCTCTCTCTCTCTCTCTCTCTCTCTCTCTCTCTCTCTCTCTCTCTCTCTCTCTCTCTCTCTCTCTCTGTGTGTGTATGTGTGTGCATGTGTTGGTTAGTTGTGTGGCACAGGAGCTCACTTAAGAGAAAATTAGTCAAAACCAGATTATCAATCCCAACTACTACAGCTGTTGGTAGAGTCTTTTAAATTCTTAGAGAACGCCTGCCAACAGTTTGTTTACATTATGTTTTTTATTATTATTTGTGGGATAATGAAAATATGATTGGCCGAAGGTGAAAATATGGATATTAAATTTTTAATAGAGTATGCACAGTCATAAAAAGTAGGGAAAATAAAGCAGGAAAGGGGGGGTAAATACATACAGACGAAGGCTCCTCCATGATAATTAAAAATTATAAAGTCATTACTCTGGCTCGCTTTTGGAATTGCTGAGTGAATTAAACAGTTTATTGTCAGCGTGAATGCTTTTTGCAGATTTCACTCATTAAAATTCTGTCTTCTTAAAAATGGGCACAGAATGCACAGACATTCCCTAATTTGATTTAAACCTTGTCATCACTTTAGTGGTTATTTTCTTCCATAATGGAGCTCACCTTGAAGGGAGAGAGGAGGAAGTTATCATGCTGAGGTAGTTTTTTTTTTTTCCAAAAATGCCTGATTTGTCTATCTGTGTAGGACAGTGATGGCGAACCTTTTAGAGACTGAGTGTCCAAACTGCAACCCCAAACCCACTTATGTAGTGTCGGGTGCCGGGTGGGCGTGGCTCATTGGGTGGGCGTGGCCCATTGGGTGGGCATGGTAACAGCAGATTGGGTGGAACTAAAAAGTTCAATCAATCAATTCCAACTTTGCGAGATCTTTTTTTTCCCCACAAGAAGTTGATTGATTGATTGAACGTTTTTTTTTTAACATGGCAGTGGAGGCCTAAAGTGAAAAGGTTTTATAAAACCCAGCTGAAGGCCTAGGACTGGAGCGACAGCGCACGTGCCCACAGACAGGGCTCTGCGTGCCACCTGTGGCACGCGTGCCATAGGTTCGCCACCACGGGTGTAGGATGTTTTTTAAATATCTGGTTTGCATATGGGTTTTCATTCATATTGCAATCTGTGTGTATCTGTGTTTGTCCCTCTCAGATAACTAAGAAACAAAAGCTCTGTGGGCCATTTTTGCTCTGGTGTGCCGTAAAATGCTATTATAATAAAAAGTGTTATTTTTTTTATGGCAGTGCCACAGTAGTAAACAGTCGCGTTTATCTGTAAATGATCATCTTTAATCTTTATAAATTGCACGCTGAAGGAATAATAAGTCTGTAAAACCCTTGTCATTGAGCCTTATGCTGGTAAAGTTGCAATGGTCTTGGATGCTATTCAAAATTTTACGATTTACTGTTTTACTATATTGGATGGCTTAGAATAAAGTGGCGATTTCGTTTTGTAGCTGTCATTATACCTTCAGGACATAATTTCCTCATTTGGGCTTTGGATCCTACCCCATCGTTGCCACATGGCTGACTGGCTTTCCAAGTTCCAGCACATCCATAGGGAGCTTATCTTAGCAAGTATTCTTATTTGTAAGTTTCACTTGACCAAACCTGCCTTTGTTTCCTGACATATCGGAAGTTATTGTTATGTCGACAAACTTTTTTTTTCAAAAGAAAAAGTCTCAGCCCTACAAGATTTTATTTATTTATTTAGCGCATGGCAAAATTACATTAGCCAGGGGACTACAGTGTTAAGGCAGAGTAGTACAAGTAATCCTCAACTTAATCCTCAACAATTGAGCCCCAAATAAGTGAGACATTTGTTAAGTGAGTTTTGACCCATTTTATGACTTTTCTTGCCATGTTTGTTAAATGAATCACTGCAGTTCTTAAATTAGTAACCTGGTTGTTAAGTGAATCTGGCTACCCCATTGACATTGCCTGTCAGAAGGTTGCGAAAGGGGATCATGTAACCCCGGGACAACAGTCATGAATGTGAATGAGTGGTCAAGCATTCAAATGGAAATCACGTGATCATGGGGATGCTGCAAGGTCTTAAGTGGGAAAAATGGTCATAAGTCACTTTTTTCAGTGCCGTTGTAACTTCGAACAGTCACTGAATGAACTGTTGTAAGTTGAGGATGACCTGTAGTTTGGCTGCCTGAGATTAGCCCTGTTTGGTTCATGCTTGCACACTTTCCAAAGTGCGCCACAGAGGGTGAGCTAGCTCCACATCAGAAAGATGAAAAGCTTTCCTGCAGTGTCATCCAGGGCTCTCTCCCTTTACTGAAGCAGCCTTGCAAACATACATCACAACCAGGAAGGTCCAGCACCCCCAGGATCCTAACCATCAGCACAAAACACCGGCTTGTCCTCCCACCAAAGTGGTACCTGTTTATCTACTCATATTCAACATGCTTTCAAACTGCTAGATGGGCAGAAGCTAAGGCATGTGACAGGAGCACACCCCACCACACATTGTTAGGACTCAAACTGCAGGAGCAAAGACCATCTGCAGCATCATTAAGCCACTGAACCGCCTCTATCCCTCCAAGATGGCAACAAGCATTGTTTATTTTTTCAGCATTCTCTTCCCTCTCAGAATAAGCCAACATTTCTCCCTCTTTATGGGATTAACCAACCTGCTTGGTATTTATACTATACCACTATGGAGCCCAATGATTCTCCACAAGAATGACTTGAGAATGTGGCTGGTACTAATAGTGTGTTAAGTGGACACTTAGTCATTATTCAGCGGTACGGTGGACCCTCCCCCTTGGTCATGTGATTGCATTTTGGTTGCTCGGCAACTGGCCTACTTTTACATCTGTTTGCAGTGTCCCATAGTTACATGAGCATGATTTATTTATTTATTAGATGTTTATCCTGTCTTTATTACTTTGTAAGTAACTCAAGGCCACAAACAGATCTAATACTCCTTCCTCCTCCTATTTTCCCCATAACAATCCTATGAGATGGGTTGGACTGAGAGAGAGCCAGCCAGCTTTCCTGCCTAAGGCAGGACTAGAACTCACAAAATCTTCTGCTAAACTTGGTGCAATCTAAATGGAACCTCCCCTGTTATAAGGGGAATTAAACTGAAAGAGAGAGTGATTCACCCAAAGTCACCCAGCTGGCTTCCATGTCTAAGACAGAACTAAAACTCACAATCTCCTGGTGATTGACCCAAAGTCTCCAGCGGTCTTTCATTCATAAGACTGGACTAGAACTCACAGTCTTCTGGTGACTGGGCCAAAGTCAGCCAGCCAGCTTGCATGCCTAAGGCAGAACTAGAACTCACAGTCCCTTGGTTTTTACAATGTTTTTTTTTTTTTTGCTAGAAACTGGTGTTTACTTCTGATTTCTAGAAAAAAGTGCCTACTACAGACAACAGAGTTGCTTAATGACCATAGTGTTCATTTTACAACTGCCATGTTCACTTATTGATGACCACAAAAAATGTCATAAAACCTGGCCAGACACATGATGACCCATTTAATGACCAGCATGACTTATGATTGTAATTTCAGGCTCAATTATTGTTATAAGTTGAGGATTATTTATAAAGATGGCAGAGCAGCTTGTCCCACCCGTAGATATCATGAATTAAGAGAGGGAAAGAAGTTCTGAGTGTTATGGTTTTAGTTCTATCATTGATGTTATATTCAGTGGCCTCCATCCAATGGAGGCAATGAGCTTTACATATTTCTAGGAATGAGTATATGATTTCAGAAATGATAAACTCTTAATCAGCCAAAGTGGAAGGTCAGCAATGAGTTCACTTAATGCAAGAATCCAAATTAGAGGGCCTTTGCTTAAATACTATCAGCAAAGGGGAGACTGCTATCCATTTTAGCAATTGACTTTGCTATTGAGAAGCTTTTTAGTGTTAGGGACTTTCCTCCTAAAATTCAGTAGGAATCTGCCTTCCTGTAACTTAAATCCATTTGAAGAGCACTATCATGTCCCCACGGCTACTTTATCTTAATTTCTCAAGGCTAAATGTTCCCAATTTTTCAATCACTTTTCATGGCTCTTACTTATTATTCCTCTAAGCATCCTCTGAACCAATTCCACTTTGACTGGAACTTTGTTAAAGTGTTGGGGCCAAAAGTGGATAGAGCACAGCCTGGTACAGAATAAAATAAAATTCTTAATTCCCTTGATTGAAAACTGTACTTATATAGATGCAAAATAAAATTTCATCTAGCTTTCTGCCATTACTTGTTCTGAACTTTCATCTTTCTGCTATTACTTCCACAATTCCAGGCTATCTCTTTCTGCTGTTCTTAAATAATCAATCCCTCCTTTCAGTTCTTGTTTGGATACCTATACTCTTAGTTTACTCTTGCTTATTTTGAGATTTTCACTTTTTTTGTGTTAACACGTTGGCTTTCTCTGCTATCTTGATCTTCATTCCCATTAATTTATCCTTTCATTATATCCTACTTACCCTTGCTCTGAGTTCATTAAAATTCACTTTCTTGAAACCCAAGATATATACCAGAGTTTAATTTAATTCTAATTTTAATCTTTTAAATCCAAGAACTTCAGCTTAATATAATTCTTCCACTGTTCCTCCTACTTTCACTTCCTTGAGTAAGTGTTCCTTCCTAGTTAATATCAAGTCAAGACTAATTGAACGTCTTGGTTTTGTTTTTTCTCTTCTCTCACAGGAGAAAAATGTCAGCAATTTAAGTCAGAAATTTCTTGAAGAACCCTGAGCTGACAAAGGTTCTCTTCTAACAGATGTTTGGATAATTAAAGCTTCCTATCACTATGTTTTATGCTACTTAGAAAAAGCATTTGGATTTTCTGGGAAAACATCATCAATGTCTTCTTTATATACAGATAGTGGTATTATATTATCCACATTTTTTCTGTTCTCTATCTTACTCCAGATTCTCTCTGGTTAAAAAGATAAAAGTAAAGGTTTCCCCTGCCCAATTGTATCTGACTCTAGGGGTGGTGCTCATTTCTGTTTTTTTAGCTGAGGAAGCCACCGTTGTCCAAAGATGCTTCTATTGTCATGTGGTCAACGTGGCCATATGTTAAGGCTCACAAAACGCTGTTTCCTTCCCACCGAAGTGGTACCTATTTATCTACTTATGTTTGTATGCTTTCAAATGGCTAGGTTGATAGCAGCTGGGCCAGTAATGGGAGTTTGCTCTGTCACATCATACTTGGACCTTGAACTGCCAACCTTCTGGGGAATAAGTCTAGGGTCTTAACCATTAGGCCAGTGATGGCGAACCTTTTAGACACCAAGTGCCCAAAAACCACCCTGCCCCCCACTCTGCCCCTGCCTCACCTGCTCCACCCCTGCCCGCCCCGCCCGCTCCACCCCCACCCCGCCAACCCACAGGGCCACCTACCATTTCTACGGCCCGCCGCAGCAGATTGCCTAGGCGGCCCTGCAGTGCCATAGTGGCCACATCCTCCACCTATGCCCCACAGCATCATCTGTACATGACGGGGCGCAAGGGTAGAGTCTTGCCCCTGCTGCCCGGCTGCCATGTCCTTGGCTGCATTGCTCTGTGTGGGCCGCACCCGGAGGCAACTCTCCTCCAGGGGGGCTGCTGATGAGGAGGGGGCCACAGAGGGAGGCAGGGTGGGGCAATGGCATGCGTGCCCACAAAGAGGGCTCTGAGTGCCGCTCTGGCACGTGTGCCATAGGTTTGCCACCACTGTACTAGGCCACCGCGTATGAAGTTCATTCACTTGGGGTTTCAAGCAGGAATGGATTTTTTAAAAAAACAAAACAAAACAAAGCCTCTGGTTCCTCTTCCGGTTGCATTTCGCTGCATGCATTCCCCTTCATTCTTCCTGAACTCAAACTTAGCCTGGATAGTCAGGCTTTGAGCTGGGATATACTGTATATGGATGGATGGATGAGAGAGTGAAGGCTTTAAAATGTATAGTTAAGAAAGTGCAAAATAACAGCTGAAGATATGATTGGATTCTTTGTCTCCAAAGTCATCACTGGGGTGTCATAGGACTCCTTTATGCCCCACAATTAAGTATAAATTGAGGTGATTATGTAGTTCTTCATTCCTGGATATGGTGAGTACTAATGTTGTTTTGTGCCACTGTCTTGAATTAGCATTTTAAAATTGAATTACTTTTTTTTATTATATTTTGTACTGGCACTTTTGAAAGACCATTATGTTGATTATAATATATGTGATTCTGGATGAATAGTTGACTGCTTTTTCTTTGTGATCAAAATTTGCTTAGCTGCTATATAAAATTGAAAACTTAATTTAAATGTAATAATAATAATATTAATAATGCATGAATAATACATCAGTAAGCTGGCCATTTGTCATATTTGGTGGCAAACCAAATCTGTCTGTATCATGCTGTGACAGCTCTGTTTATTAATTCTTCTCTTTATTTTATTCTTTTTTAGGTAAGTCTCTGACTGCTAATCTCTCTGGAAGCTTCAAAAATTCTGGTGTATTTGCAGGGGGAAAAAAAGCAAATGGCACTGCCAACTGTTAATTCCTTGAACAAGGAGATTTGTAGAAAGTAAGATCAATCCAGTCTTTCCCATTTCACTGTAGTTTGCAATTTCCTAAATTATCTTCTGTTTAATATTTCATCATCTTTTTAGCCTTGGTATGTTTCATCTGTATGCAACTCTTAAGTTTAAGATTAGCCAGCAAAGCTGCTTTCTGTATCCAAAATGAGATTTGATAACACATGATTTATAATCTCTGTGCAACTAGAATTTAAATTCTAATTCTTTTTTATTTTGTTCGATTATGCATATGGGTGATTTTTCAACTAATTGGTAAGGATCAGAAGCAAAAGAAAAGTGTTGTTGAGAGTTGTTCATAGAACTGAGTTCTTATCTAACCCAAATAGGTTACTTTTGATTTCCCCAGAATCAATAGTTAGATTGGTACTAGCAAGAAAGATGAAAGCTAATAGTCAAAAGGATCGAAATGCTATAGCACCAATAGAAATCTGCATGAGTTTGTGTCTATAAGTATAAAAACACTCTGAGAAGTGGGGAACCATTTTGTTCTGTGGTTATTCCTGAATATATATATATATATATTCCATATAAGGATATGGAGAAGATGAAGTAGTCAGAATCTTTGCACAAATAAGTGATAGAGCTTGTTCAGGACTTTCCAAATTTTCTCCCTTCAAACAAATGAGAATCTGTATGTTGAAGTTACTTTTGCTATTGATGGTTGAGATCCATTCGTTATTATTGAATATCTTATTACGTACATTAAAATACATTGAATGCTAACATCTTTTAATGGTCACCTTTGAACTTCAAATTTTCCATTGACAAGTCATTGTTTTTATTACTGGAAGTTAGAGTTGGTCTAGACCAGGGGTGTCCCATCTGTGGCCTGGACAGCTAGTATTGCAGCCTCACAAGATTATAAACGTTTAACATTATTATATGCATTTATACACATTTACTATGTTGTATATATTTAAATGCAGCCCAAGACAATTTCTCTTCGCTCAATGAAGTCCAAGCAAGCCGAAAGGTTGGACATGCCTGATCTAGACCGAGAAAAAGTCCAAGTGTATAATGTATGCTATAAAATGTGGTTGGTCGCCAAGCACTGAATACCATTCTGTTATGTTGCTCAGACCGTTGGACCATTATAACGTATCTGTAATTTTCTGTAAGGGCATATTTTCCTTTTTGAGGGCTGGTTCCTTCCAGCTTTAGTCAAACCCATGTTCGAACTGGGAGGGAGTAAGTGGGAACTCTCATTGTAATTCCAAACTAGATGGTGCCCTATTTCTTCTAGAATCCGAGGCCAAAGGAGGGCAACATTAAAGATAAAAGTATATCCCCCATTCTCCACTGCTCATAAGCATGAAAACAGTTAGTGATTGGCTTGTCGGAGCCCTGTGAAATGGAAATACATTTTGATGCCAAATGATCTTTTGTAAAGTGTTCCATCTGCCAGTTAGACTGTTTATTAATAGCATCTCATGCTCCATACTGGTGCCATGCTGTGAGATTAACATGTGGAAAGTCAGAGAGAAATAGAACAGAGGAAAACTTTGCCCTAGACTTCTTAGGAAGAAAAAAAAAAAAAACAAATCGAGGAAGAGAAAATAGCACTCTTGACCTCAGGATGCCCTATCTGACTGACTAGAAGAGAAACTCTAGAATTCCACCCACTTCAGATCGTGGGTGGAAGCTATCTTTGTCTGTGGCTGTTCCCAAGAGGGAGGACAAACTTTCAGTGATTGGGTGGGTGTGTATGTCTTCAGAATGGTTTTGTAATGATTAAGGTCAGCAGGAGGTGGAGAATGTATTCTTTGTTTATGTAAAAGATATGTATAGATGCCCATTCTTAAGGCACAAGTCTGGGCAATTCACAACAACAATAAAAACCATAAAAACAAAAAAAAGCAGAAGCTTCACTATCTTCCATGGACTCCAACCTCATCCTGTCCAAGCACCTGAATGAAGAACCAGTTCTACAAGGTTGGGGGGAGCCTTTGGAGGTGGGTGGGAAGAGTGTTCCACAGGGTAGGAACCACTATAGAAGAGACCCATTATGGACGTCATAGCATTCAGATCCCTTCCTAGATAGCAACATTTAAGGGAAGGCACCTGGAGCATGCATAATGTATCCAACCTACTGAGGTGGGTAGATACTGTTGGGGAGAGGCTGTCCTGCTAATGACCTGGCCTTGTGCAAGGTACAGTAGTTGATAACCTTGAACTGCACCCAAAAAGAAAATACGAGCCATTGCAAGAACAATGGCACAATGTGGATTCATGCTGGAGCTCATCTTCAGGGAACCTCTCTGTGTGCTCTGGGCTATTCTGTGTGTATGGTTGCTATTGTGGCTTTTTTAAGGTGTTGATTGGGGTTTTGATGGCCAGCTATTAAGTCGTTGGCTGTTATTTCCTTGTGCTGCCAAGCCCTCATCTCCTAAGTTCTTGATAAGCTGGTGGTAAATCAGCACCCCTGTTGATTGACAAGGGGCCTGTTTCCCAGACTTCAATCACTTCCCTGGCTGTTTGTGTACCTGCTCATCCAACAATCTTAGTAGCAGCAAAATTGAATGTATGTTGATTGTAATGTGAGGCTACCAATAAGTGCAGTTCTCCTTATCTGACTCGCTTATGTTCTTGCAGTCTGGTGGTTAGCTTCCACCTCCTCTGTACTACATAGTCACAAGGGCAATCCATGCAGGACATCCGGTAGATTACATTAGAAGTATCTCCCACCTCTAAGCAATGTTTACGATGCATAATTTGTCCTCGTATGGTAGCCTCTGGGCAGTGTGCAATTTTCTTTTTTTTAATGCATGTGCAGTTCATTTTAGAACTTACTGTACAGTTTTCAGATATTTCCATCTCAAAATAGCAGAGATCTGAAATTGGATTATGCAGTTGGATGGAACTCCAGGGGTCTGTAAAAATGATTGATCCAATACATTCCCTGCAGACTTGGATAGTCTGTTAAAATCCGGAGTTCCTTTCTTTTATTCACAGCCTGTAGAGGAAACAGATTGTGCATTTTTATGTTTGTGTTGTCTGCGTGCACACTTGAGAATCCAATATTATTAGAGTGATGTGGACATTCTCATGTCACACCTTGGTTCTGTTCATTTTCTTTCCCCACAAGTCTTTGATCAAGAAAGAGTTAAGCAATAAATAGACCAGATCAGTTGCAAATTGTTCTTGTGGCATTGCTGATCTGTATTAGAATAATGACTTGAATTGATACTACAAATATAATTACATTGATTCTTTTCTGATGGATATAGACAGTGACACTTCACTTGATCTCTGAGGAGAGTTAGTTATAAAACACATGCTTCACTTCTGTATTCATACGCTACACCCTCATCATTTTTGTCTCTTGCTCCCAGAGGACTTGATTTAGAAAAAAAGTGTCTGATTTAATGGGTGGAGAAGTAGAGGGAGATGAAATAACAAAGATAGCAGCAGTTTAGAGCATTTGTACAAGCTGTGATAGATGTTTTGCTTTTGAACATGTGGCTCAAAAACATTGTCTTATATTTTAATATTTTGCAAACTAAAGAAATCCCAGATCACTCCCCAGTTGCATTGCCCTCTACCCTAAATAATTCACCTTTTTCTAATACATCATCCATTGTGCTGTTTCTCAGCAGCTCTTAATTGGTGAAAAGCAGACATAATCACACTGAAATGATTTAGTACAGCTGAATTAACAAGTTCCCATCAAGGTAGCAGAGTGTTAAACAAAAAAACACATTTTCACGTGGAAGGTGGTATCTGATGGAAGCCAAAAAGCAATAACAATTATCACAATCATGGCTTCTATGCATTTTGTAAAAATATCGCCTTGAACAGTGAGATGGCCAGCAAATAAAGCTGATAATAAATTTGATAATAATAACAGAGACAAAAACAAATGATTTATTTGTTTATTTATTTATTTATTTTTATGAGAACTTCCTTTTCACATAGTAAAAAGTAATTAAGGGGTTTAGTAATCCCTTAATTTCAGGTAGAGTCAGGACAACTGGATGGAGCTGACCATTTACTGGCCAGATGCTCTTCTTGACACCTATGAGGAGCTCACAGCAGATATTTCTTCTTTGTGCCCTAGGAGAGAGAAACATCTGCCACTGTCTAGGGTTGAACTCTCAATCTTCTGAGTAGGAGGCAGGCATTTTCACCACTAGGCCACTATGCTGTTTTATTATTTGTATTTTATTTTTTATTTTATTATTTTATTTTATATTTTATATATCCTGTCTTTGTTATCTTTACACATAATTCAAGGCGGTGAACATGTAAGATTAATGTACTCTAGAAAGAGTACAGAGAAGAGCAACAAAGATGATCAGGGGACTGGAGGCTAAAACATATAAAGAACAATTGCTGGAATTGGGTATGTCTGTTTAATGAAGAGAAGGACGAGGGCTGACACGATAGCAGTGTTCCAATATCACAGGAGCTGCCACAAAGAAGAGAGAGACAAACTATTTTCCAAAGCACCTGAAGGCAGGGCAAGAAACAAGGAATGGACACTGACCAAAGAGAGAAGCAACAGAGAACTAAGGAGAAACTTCCTGACAGAACAATTAATCAGTGGAACAACCTGCCTCCAGAAGCGGTGAATGCTCCAATACTGGAAGTTTTTAAGAAGAGACTGGACAGCCATTTGTCTGAAATGGTATAGGATTTCCTGCCTGAGCAGGGGGTTGGACTAGATGACCTCCAAGGTCCCTTCCAACTTTATTATTATTATTATTATTATTATTATTATTATTATTATTATTATTATTATTATTATGTTGTTGTTGTTGTTGTTGTTGTTGTTAATTTCCCCCTTTCCAAACAGAAATGGAGATTCCTCTCTATACTCTGAACAGAACAGTTCAGTGAATACAGATGTTTGGGCAAAAAAGTAGTGCCCACTGCCATAGGCCTTAAATGGTTAACTAGATTAAGGCAAACTACAAGAAGGAAAAACTATAATCCTTTAATATCCTTATCATACCAGAAATCTGTCTAATATGCAGGCTGAGGTATTCTGTTACAAAACGTATCAAATTTTACTCCATGAAAGTAAAAAACTGACTCCCAAATCTACAAATTGTTGAATTTTAATTTTTAAACTGGGTGGTGGGAAACATAATTAAATCCTTGGGAAGCAATCACAGTTTAATTAATTAATTTTTCATCAGCTGTCAATATAAAATCAAATTCAGTCTACTTGAATTTGGATCCTGTCCAATAGTCAACTTTCCCAAAATGCCATTTAAGGACCTGGATTGCCCCTTGGCCTGGAAAAGATTCAGCATTTTTGCTTTAGACCAGGGTTGGCAGCCCGGTGGGAAAGGGAGGGACAGGCACCTTTATGCGCGCATGCGCATACACCGCAAATATGACTGCGTGCATATGAACGCGGCCATGAGCATGCATGCTCTGCAAATGGGGCTGCTAGCTCCGGCATGCATCTCATGGCTCAGCTAGTGCTGGCATGCGGCTCATGGCTTGGCTAGCGCTGGTGAGAGGCTCGCGACTTGGCTAGTGCCGGCTCATAGCTTGGCTATTGCCAGCTCGCGGCTTACAGCTCGGCTAGCACCAGCACAAGATTCACGGCTCAGCTAGCACCAGGTTGGGAACCTCTGCTTTAAACAACAGGTGTCTAACCTTGGCAACGTTAAGACTTGTGGATGTCAACTCCCAGAATTCCCCAGCCAGCCATGCTGTTGAAGTCCACCAACAATTTCACAAACAAATGTTGAGTTGAAGTCTTACAGTTATCAAGGTTGGACATCCCTGCTTTAGCGTGTCATATTGAATATCCTGTCTGACCATCCAGAATAGGGTGCTTTCTTTTTATGTCCTGCCATTCTTCTGGAAATCAAAGTAGAGAGAGCAAGGAGAGGAGAAAAGTAAATTAAGTTTATGAGATATCTTCATATGATGTCAGCTGTTTACACACTATGGTAGCTAGATGAATTTTTCAGCAAATGGGTGCTCTAAAAATTAGCTACAAGGTGAAATATTCAAGCAACTCAGAGATCCCTCCTCAATGGTGCCCATCACTGATCTTTCAAAAATGTCATAATACATAAGAGACTATTTGCAAGTCTCAAAACTGTCTCTGGTGGTAACTTATGTCCTCCAACATGATGGTACAACTGTCTCTGAGACAATTGCTTTGTATACACTTGCAGCTTAACAGTTTGATTTTGTTCTGTGCACTGAGCTGGGGTGGATTTGAACTACCTTGTATTTTAGGGGTTTACATATTTAGCAGCTTTATAAGCTGCTTTCCAGCATTCATGAAATTCAGTGGAAGCAGTAAAAACCCTATAATGTCAGATAAACCCATTCCAGATAAAGAGACAGCCTTTTTGTCTTTTTTTTTTTTTTGCTTTGTTTCTGCTTTGCTTTTGGCCCTGTCCCAAACTGGAGTCATTTCCAAAGAACACAAGGTATGAAATGAGTCTTATAATAGTGAAGGTTCCATGTTGATTGCACCAAATTTTGCAGTGAACTTCGTCAATTCTAATTTCGCCTCAGGCGTAAAAGCCTGCTGGGTGATTTTGGACCAATCACCAGGAGACTGCGAGTTCTAGTTCCATTTTAGGCATTAAAGTCAGCTGGATGGCTTTGGGCCAATCACCAGGAGACTGTGAGTTCTAGTTCCATTTTAGGCATTAAAGTCAGCTGGATGACTTTGGGCCAATCACCAGGAGACTGTGAGTTCATGTCCTGACTTAGGGATGAAAGCCAGTTAGATGACTTTGAGCCAATCAGCCAGGGACTTAGAGTTATAATCCCGTTTTAGGCATGCATGAAAGCCAGCTGAGTGATTTTGGGCCAGTCACTGTCTTTCAGCCCAATCTAGAGGGGTTGCTGTGGGAAAAATAAGAGAAGGAAGGGACATTAGGTATGTTCGCCACCTTGAATCATTTGTACAAGTAATAAAGATGGGATATAAATGAATCAAATAAATATATAAACTGTACCAAACCACAATTGTTTAATTTGTAAAGGCCCTCACTATGTTATACAAGCATTGCAGCTTCCCACATTGGTTTCATCCTGGTAACTCTCTTTCACCATAGTTACCATGGTGCCAACTGACTCATGTTGTGACAAAGGGAGCCTGTTTGATGACTGGTGTGGGGGTGTCTTTCAGTTTTACAGAGTTTTTTAGGATCTTCAGAGGAAGAGAAATTGTGGGGTGGGGATTTTCCCCCTTACATAGCCCTTGGAATATTCAGAGAATAAAATTTCTATGATTGCTCAGTACTGGTCCAGTCAAAGGGTTTAAGCAGGTTGATTTTCTTTATCTGGTCTCTCTTTTCCGTTTCTTCTATCTTCCCCGGGGAAATTTAATGGAACCTTGAAACTTGTGAATTATTGTTCAGCCAGGAAATAGATGGTTCGTTGTTTTTTTCTGTTGATTTTCAAAGTCAAATACTTTGGTATACCAGGGGAATCCTTGAATATGTGAAACATTTTCTGCAGGTTTCCATTTTATTAATCAATGGCAGGATGATATTCTTGGATGAAGCTCAGTGTCTTATCTACTACTGATTATGACATGCATGGATAAAAGAAATTGTCAAGTGGATTAATATAAAAGCCTTAAAATAAAATAGCGGAATGTTTCCGGCATATTAAAAAAAAAGCTGCAAATTATCTGCATCCTGCTCTTTTTAATCCCCTTCCATCAATGCATTCTGCTGATTTGATTGTATCTCTTAGGACAGTTTAAAGCCCCTTCCAGTGCCAGGGAGGTCATCCCTAAAAATATGATTATGAGAGCAAAGGAATGTAAGAGAGAGGCAGTTAAATGCCAGACATGTCTATGATTAGAGATCATGTCATACCAGCAGTTTGGATAAGATGAGGTTTATTCTGAAGAATTTATATTTTTCTGAAGTGGTGATAGAACTTTGTCAATCAAACTTAACGTCTTTCCAGACTGTTGCTTGACTTTATTTATTTTTGTTTTTCATTTACAGAAAATAATTATTTCTGAATACTTAAAAACAGTGGCTGGTTTTAAAGACACACTGTACGTTTGGAAAAATGACAATTCAGCTTGGCCTCAGCTGCTAACTAAAAACATGCAAAAAAAATGTGGATATCTCATCCTGAAGATTGGGCAAAAGAGGTGGCCAAGTAAATTATTATTTTGTTTTTCCAGTACATGTGTAATAACATATTGGTGGGTTGGGAAAGCAGCTCAAGTTGTTTTTATTTAGGCAGCTATTTTGGTGGAAAAAACTCTTCACCTTACTACAAAGACAGTAAGCCAAACATTGCTGCCTTGATTAAAATAAGCATTCTCCACAAAAAAGCGTATTTGCAGCAGCCCTTTTGCTTGGATGATGTGTCTCTGTGTTTCAAATCTAGCTCTGAGCAGCTGATGTGTAGAAAGTAATTAAAACAAAGTGTAAACAGTGATGAATGTTAGCTAGGGGGCAGAGAGAATGGATGTTTTGGCTAGCTGCAAAGTGGAGAGATTATAATTTCAGATTTGAGATGAAGCATGTCACAACCCATCAAGTCAACTATAAAAGCAGAGAATAAAGCTACATGCCCATAGATTAATAACTGAGCACATTTCTCCTGATGGCACATTAAAAAACCAGGCTAAGGGGTATAACAAACAGGTGAGAGTGGCACTGGTTCAGAGCATAACTATGATTTAGAGACCGTTAGGATGATTCAGAGCAGTGGACAAATGCTACATGTAGTCACCTAAATTTCATCTGGGCTACTCCAAGCCACGTGACCTCCAAATATATTTGGGAACTGCGCTTCCAATAATTCATATCCAAACTGGCCTGTGAGAAGATGCATCATCAAGGAAGTAACATGCATTTGCATAATTTGCTAATTTATATTGGAGATGCAGATGTAGAGATAAGTATTTTATTTTAAAGAGATAGAGATATATACAGTTGTACGTCATGATGGATAGTCTACGCAGCCATTCCGCCTACTCAGTTTTCACCTCTTCTGTTTAATAAACGTCAAGAAATACTTTGAAATAAATCATATACATACATACATACATACATACATATATGAATAGAATAAATAATATGCGATCACCAGGAGAGTTTAAGTAAAAAATACTTTACTAAAAGCTGCCTAGCTTTCGTTGGGAACTCCCAACATCGTCAGGGCTAAAAAGCCAGTTTAACAAGAATAACTTAAATAGGTTTAGCTGACATCTACATCCGGCTCCTAGACCTCGTTACCGGCCCCAGCCGGTCAATTAATGTTCCAGATGTTTCTTTGGTGTTACATTCTCTTCTGTCATTCCTTTGGATCTTCTTACCTGCCCCTTTGTTGTTAATTTTTAAGTCTATTGACACCCTCGTATCCCCCTCCCCTTCGGTGATATTTGCTCTCATCACATCCTTCTTTCTGCTTCGGGTCTCAGGGGCGTTTGATTCAGTGTTAATCCTCATTCCATTAGGGCTCCAGGTACTTTTCTACCCCTTTGATATCTCCAGTATCCTCGGAGCTGAGTTGATCCAAGATAATACAGCATTGTGAGAGGTCTAAATTTCCTTCGCCTTAAAACAGGGGTTTCAAACTGCTGGCTCGCGGGCCGGAAGCGTCATGCGGAAGCCGCGCCCACCCCATTGCTGGGAATGGCAAAACAGTCCCGATATGTTGCGCGACGTCACATGACGTTGCGAGTTTGACATATCTGCCTTAAAATATAAAAACAACATAAACCCCCTAAAACAATTAGATGTCATTTCTGAGTTTATCTCATTGCATATACAGGCAGTCCTCGACTTACAACAGTACATTTAGTGACCGTTCAAAGTCACAATGGCGCTGAAAAAAAGTGAGTTATGAGCATTTTTCACACAACTGTTGCAGCACCCCCATGGTGATGTGCTCAAAATTTGGATGCTTGGCAACTGGTTCTACTTAATGACGATCGCAGTATCCCGGGGGGTCATGCAATCATCTTTGGTAACATTCTGCCAACCAAAGTCAATGGGGAAGCTAGATTCATTTTATAGTCATGTTACTAATTTAACAACTGCATGGATTCACTTAGCAGCTGTGACAAGAAAGGTGGTAAAATGGGGCAAAACGCATTTAACAAATGGCTCACTTAGCGACAGAAATTTTGGGATCAATTGTGCTCGTAAGTCGAGGACTACCTGTATAGATAAATGAGTCGATATTATATTGCAACCCGGTATTTTCTATACATGTTTTGTAGCATTAAGTGCAAGATGGAAAGTGATCTTTGGGCAAACAGGGATACTGATACTATATAGAGGTTCAAGGGTTCAGGTAATAACTATCATGTTGAGTCCTATGAAAATCTGAATTCTGAAGCTCCTTGTTGCTGCCAGTGACTCAAGTGAGGATAAATTCTGAAAAGTCTGTGAAAGTTAAGCTTACTTTCCTCAATAGCTAACTGCTGTTTGAAAAGGCAACATTTTCACTCTGCATATTACAATAATGATTCGGAGAGAAAGGAAATGCTTGGTCTTTAAAATGAAGCTCATAAGCCCTAAAACACGAGAACAGATTTTCAACAGCTCTTTAAACAGAGGATTGTCTTCAGAAAGAAGAGAAATTGCCTCTATGGTTTCTTACTCACTCCTAATAAAACAATTCTACCATCAGATTTTGGTTTATACCGTATAAGGACAGAAGATTGTCAAACTTTTGGCTGCAGAAAACTTGGTTTTTACCAAGTTTTAAGAGTTAAACAGATTTACTGAAAGAAGAAAAAAAGGATTAGGTGGCAGAAATCTCCAACTGGATTCTTTTCACTTTAGCGCCCAATTTATCTCTAAGTTGATAGAGTGAAAAAATATTTAATTCTCTGGCTAACAACCATCTGATGGATAGGGAAGATAGTTAACCATTTGCCTCATAATGGAGGAATGGGCAGATGTTTCGACTAATAATGCTTTGCAAGCCATTAGCCACTTTCTCAGGCTTTGAAAAGCCCATAAGTGACATACTGGGACTTTATCAAGCTTCAGAAAAATAGCATGTCTATTTGGAATCCAGCATTCCTCCTCCTCCTCCTCCTCCTCCTCCTCCTCCTCCTCTACCACCACCACCCCCCCTTGATAATTCCTTCCTGCTGGGCTGTCCTTTCCTCATCAGTGCTATATAGCTCCCTGGGGGGGGGTATATTTCATAGTTAAGAAGGGGGGGGGATATTTCAAAAATTATTTTGGCAAAATCTGTGAAGCCATCTGGCTGAAGCCTGACGTGGTTAAGACTTCTAAAGTTTCTGTGATCTCTGTTGTTTTCATGTCACTGCACCAAATATGAGGCTACCTGCTGGTGATGTGAAGCTTCCCCATCTGAGTCCACAGATGAATCTTTTCTGCAAATCAAATCCAGCAGTGCCCTGAATTGAATTAATACGCCCCTCATGCCTCAAAGCCTAAGCTCAGATTGAATTATGCCCTCTTTCAATCCCCAGCTGGAATCCAATCAGGATTTTGACACGGCCTCATATGCATACACAAACATTCATCTTTCCCTTTGGCTAGGGGCATCCACGGAAGGGTGTCAACAAAGGCAAACAGATAGCCACAACCATGGGTTGAAGGCCTTTCCTTTTTTTGATGAGTATAAACGGGCTGGGGCTTCAATCATTTGTTTTTATTTTATGAAACAAAGTTCATAAAGAGAATCATGCCATTGTGGCTGCCATTTTGACATTCTTCAATCCTTCTAGAGATACTCCTCCTTCCCCTCTCTCTTTTTCTCATATAAAGAGAGAGAGAGCAAACCCCACTCCCTTGTAGCACTGATTATGTTACCTAGTTGGGTAATGAAACATCTACAAGAAAACAATCAATCACAGAGAGCACCCTCACATATTTATATAAATATCAGTTTCAATATGACCCAGAGCTTTTAAATAAATCAAGTTCAAGATGCCCCAATCCTTAGGAGCTACATCACCCTTACTGATCTATGAATATTTATTAGAGAAGATCCATCACCCTTTGCAATTCACTCTGGGCCTTTCCCCCAATATTTGCAAGATAGATGCTTTAGTTATTAATTGTAATTTCTCCTCAGAACTTATGTTGCACAGGAAAGGGAAGACATATGTTCCTCTGGTGGTAATCCAACTGGTGTCTCAGTAAGTAAACAGATTGATATTCCACTCTAGTTCTTTTTCTTACTGCATATAAGCTTTTATTAATTTATAATATAAGATACAATGAAAATACAAAAGTAAACAGCAGAAAACATAGGGAAGGGAAAAGGGAATAGAAAAGTGAGGGAAGGAAGAAAAAAGAAAGAAAAGGGCATTGACTTCCAACTTCCTTTGGTGCAGTAAAATAGAACATCAACATCAAACCTCAACTTTTACAAAATAATATAAACTAGCCATTTCAATAACATCAAATCTATCTAATCGGTAAAACCCATAATCAAAGTTTCATTTTTTCCCCACCTGAAGCACGAAGTGCAGAAGTGGTCAAAGCTGTTTATGCAAAACAGCAAGCAAAAATTGTTATTAATGGTGATCTAAAAAAATCCATGTGAAATTGGAAAGGGTACAAGACAAGAATGTCTGCTGTCTTCACTGCTGTTTATGCTGGTGTTGGAAGTCCTGAATAGAGATATCAGGCAAGATGAGAAAATAAAAGATATAAATGTTAAGAAGGAAGTTTATAAATTGAGGACCTTTGCTGATGATTTGGTGATATTTCTGCAAGAACCAAAAAATAATATAGAACAGTTTAGGAAACTAAACGAGTTTGGGTCCTCACAGGATGGTGTTATACTGACTAGAAAGTCTGGTTTTAGGGTTGAGAAAAAGGTGAAATATTTGGGGGGTTAGTTAACAAACTCAAACACAAACTTGTTCCAAAATAATTATGTGCCTCTCCGGAATGGTATTAAAAAAAGATTTACTCAGATGGGACAAATTACATGTATCATTATTGGGCAGAATTTCTGTAATCAAGATGAATGTTTTACCAAAGATACTTTACCATTCAGAACAGTTCACTTTTATGGGTATATTCCTAAAACTGGGATATAGCAATAGCAATAGCACTTAGGCTTCTATACTGCTTCACAGTGATTTACAGCCTTCTCTAAGTGGTTTACAGAGTCAGCATAGGGCCCCTAATAATCTGAGTCCTCATTTTACTAACCTCAGAAGAATGGAAGGCTGAGTCAACCTTGAGCTGGTCAGAATTGAACTGCTGGCAGTCGGCAGAATTAGCCTGCAATACTGCATTCTAACCACTGCACTACCATGGCTCCTTTAAGATTTAGGGTTTTTTTTACTGTCCCTGCTAACTCTAGTCATTAGATTTGTCACTATTTCATTCTAATATTTCTGCTATACGGTTGAAGGCTAGGGGATTATTGGGAATATTTACTCAATGATATTCAAATTAAATAATTTCCAAAGAAAGGTCACCTTAATCTAGTCTTCTCAAAAGAGATATTGGAATTCTGAGTCCTTTTGCAATAAATTCTCTACTTTCATACTGAGAGTTAAATCTTGTGAGGATAGGGTATGATTATGTATGTCAGATCCATGTCTTTGGATGTCTGAAGGGTTTTAGGAGATCTTTGAAGATTTAGGAAATTGTTCTGTAATAGTAAGTGGGAATGATCTTCAAAGAAAAGCCGAAGAGATGCAATCAACAAAACAGATAAAAGGCAACTTAGTCTGCAGGGGTAATGTATACAGGTAGTCCTTGATTTATGATCACAATTGAGCCCAATTTTTTTTTTTTTTTGTTAAATGAGACATTAGTTAAGTGTGTTTTGCCCCATTTTATGACCTTTCTTTGCCTCAGTTGTTGTGAATCACTGCAGTTGATAATTTAGCAACTTGGTTGTTAAGTGAGTTTGGCTTCTCCATTGACGTTGCTTGTCAGAATGTCGCAAAAGAGGATCACATGACCCTGGGATACAGCAATGGTCATAACTATGAACCAGTTGCCAAGCATCTGAATTTTGATCCCATGATTGCGGGGATGGTACAAAAGTTGTAACTGTGACAAATGGTCATAAGTCACTTTTTTTTCAGTGCCATTGTAACTTTGAACAGTCACTAAACGAACTCTTGTAAGTCAAGGATTACCTGTACAGGATAAGCAGCTCAGCAGGGACCCTCCCTAATTTGTTGGGCTGTAAAGGGGGCAGGGAAAGAAATGTACTTTCAGATTTGCAAGATTTTGTTAATGTAACCTTACAATAAACTAGAATCAGCTCATAGGGACAAATTTCCTGCCTGGTCCACTGTCAGTGGCTTTTAAACACATTGAACCGAATGAACTCTGTCAAATTGATCTGCCATACCTGGACTGCAAATTCCAATTGACCACTAAAGTTCGAGGTGTCTCTATCTAATTGCTAAAATCTGGGTGGTTGTCTATATTTTTATGATCCAGATATGGTTATCCTTTCATTACATGTTCTCAACTGCTGGATTCATTCCAGGTCAACCCTTAACCAAGTGGGATGGGCAGGGCGAGGTGATCCCAGAAATAACCAGGTCCCTATGCAATGTAGGCTGTTAAAGGTGATAAACCAGTGCCTTAAATTACACTCAGAAAAAAAAAAAAACACAACGGAAGCCAAAGCAGCTCACACAATAAAGGTATAACATGAGTAAACATATGGACACCCATCACTGTGTACTCTGCTACAATCTGGACCATTTGTAACTTCCAAATGTTCTTCAAGGGCAGCGCCATGTAAAGTGCATTGCAGTAATCCATCCAGGAGGTGACTAAGGCATGAGTGACCCTTTAGTTCAGGGGTGACCAAGGCCTCTTGGTCCAGGAAAGGGCTCAATTGATGCAAAAGGTGGACCTGTGCAAAGGTCCTCCCAGGATAGAATAGAATAGAGCTGGAAGGGATCTTGGAGGTCTTCTAGTCCGTCCCTCTGCTCAAGCAGGAGAACCTATACCATCTCAGACAAGTGACTGTCTACTAGCTTCTTCTTAAAAATCTGGAGTGCCCACGATTTCTGGAGGCAAGCTGTTCCACTGGTTCATTATCTTCACTGTCAGGAAGTTTCTTAATTCTAGGTTGCTTCTCTCTTTGATCAGTTTCCAACCATTGTTTCTTGTCCTGCCCTCTGGTGCTTTGGTGAAAAATGTGACCTCCCTCTTCTTTGTCGCAGCCCCTCAAATACTGGACTACTGCTAGATTGATACAGTAATAATCTGCAGTATGGAAACCCAGCATAGAGGTTTGCCAGATGTGTTTTATAACAGTGTTGGCTCATAGGCTGCATAACCTAACCAATTCTGCCCTATTCAACAAAACAGAGTTAAGTAAAGCAATCTTAATGCAGCCTGCAAGTTTTTTACATTGCACCATACCCAATGTTATGGCTGGCATGTCAATGTAGAGATCTAGGATACTTGACATTCAGCTGTAAATTGAACAAGATTGCCACAGGGAGATCATATCACATTGTTGGCTAGTCCATGGCAATATTACTATTCTTCATCTGTTGGTTAGTGCATGATAGTATTACTAAACTTTGTACCAAATCTGGCCACTTTTTTTCAGGTAATTCAGTCTATGGCTCTCTCAGTTATCTCAATACACTGCAATTAGTTTGGATACTAAAATTTGGCTGATTAGCTACACAACTTAGCTCTTGTTCATTAAAAATGGATCAACAACCTTCCCAGCATCCTTATCTACAATTTCCCAAACTGCTGCTAAGGTTAATAGCCATTGTTGTGGTACTTTGCTGTTTCACAGAAATATCTCAAAGCAAACAATTCTTCTGGATGTTGGCCTGATAAAGATTAAAAATGAGAATTACTATCAGTTCTCTGCATGAGCAACATGGGAACTTAGAGGTGGATATGTATAGAGAGGATTTTATATACGCATACATATTCATAACTGTTTATGGAGAGTCTTAGTCATCCAGATCATGGTTGTCCCAAAGGTGTTTTTTCAGAAAGCAACTGGACTTCCTTTTTTTCTTTGAAGACATTTCACTTCTCATCCAAGATGAGAAAGGAAGGATTTATATTCCTTGCAGACAGCTGGTCATTTGCATTCTTTTAGAGAATTGTTGAGGTCATTTGGAGGTTTACCTGGGTCCTCAGGGTCACCTGAGTAGTGCAAATGGGTGTGGAGCCTTCTTGGCTGCAGGATGTTTTCTGCCCTGGGTCCCTTCCCCGTTGAAGACAGGCAGAGGCTGTTGGGGATGAGTCTGTGTCATCTGCATCTCAAACTGAAGCGCAAATGGATCCTGTAGTCTGCAGTGTTTTCAGGAAATCTGTTCATACTCCTCAACCAGTCTCTAAAAGATTGCTAAAAGTGACCAGCTGTCTGCAAGGAATATAAATATAAATCCTTCCCTTCCCCACCATCCTGTCAGAGATGAAGAAGCTTCTTGGATGAGGAATAAAATGTCTTCAAAGAAAAACAAAGAAGTCCAGTTTCCTCGTGGAAAAGTATCTTTGGGACAGACATACCAGTACTTGATACATGGATACAGTATATAAACACAATATACTAGAATTGATGATTCAGTATGTGCTGACTTAGCTGTGTAATAGTTAAATGTGTCAAATATTTGTTCAAGACAAAAAGTTTTTCACTAGACAAATTGGTGGAAACGCCATTGAAATAGAAGAACATTGCACATAACTAGCCCTCAATTTACAACCATGTATTTAGTGACCATTCAAAGTTGTAATGGCACTGTAAACAGTGACCTAGCAATGATCCTCAAACTTACAACATCACAGCATCCCTATGGTCACATGATAAAAATTTGGGCATATAATTATGACAGTTGTAGGGATAATGAGGTGAACACCATTTGTGACCTACCCAACTGGCTTCCAACAGGCAAAATCAATGGGGAAAGCTGGATTCACTTACTGATGATGTGGTCCATTTAAAAACTGCAGTGATTCACTTAACTACAGTGGCAGAAAAAGGTTGTAGAACTGGGCATAACTTACTTAACAACCCATTTAACCACCCCCTTGCTTAGCAATGGAAATTCTGGTCCCACTTATGGTTGTAAGTCCAGGAATACATGTACTTGTCAGGGGTGGTAGATTTCCACAAATACAGTATTCTCCTTTATTGGTGGAAGATTTCACCTGAAAAGTTTTATTTTAATTGCTTTCACACTCCCCTAAATCTTGCTATCAGCCTAGGAGTTGATTAGCCAATGTGTTTGTTGTGGTGTTAATATTTTATTGCAAACTTGGGAGAATTCAAAGATCTGTAATGATCTCACTTTGTGATCTCAAGCAGTTATTCATGCAGATCTTGGAGGACAAAATAATAACAGCAAGATGAATCTCTCCCAGTCAAAGTTGGATTAACATATTAGCAATTTTTAAGAATTTCTGCACTACTTGCAGATAGCTAAATTGGAGTTACTTTTTGCTAAATTGGCTTTGGGAAGAAATTCCATAACTGTTTTCTTTTGCCCCTTTTTTCCCCCCAAATGAGACCACCCATCAATAATGGTATAGCTTCTTTATTTCTCATTCTTTTATTTCCCTTAGATTTTTGGGGTTGCTTCTGTAAATAGCATCAATTATGTTTGCAGACTGTCTTTCTTCTCCTGCAATGATTAAGACTTAGCATTGTGCTGCAATTTTTTTCTCACTGGGAATTTGCAGCCACAGAGACACAATAGTAGCATATATTTAAATAATATTTTGCAGAGTGTTCATTTATTTGTTTCAGAGAAATCATGATGTTTAAAGGCTTCTTTTCCAAGATTGTCATACTGGGAAAGCTCTATCAGTGGTGAAGTTGATGCATAGATTAGATGAAGGATGTCCAACCTTGGCAACTTTAAGACTTGTTGACCTCAACTCCCAGAATTCCCCAGCCACCCACCCCTGGATTTGATCCAGGTTTTAGTTAAGGAATAAGGATGAGTCTAGATGAGGGAGTCGCTAGGAGTCAAAATGGACAATTGCGGTCTTGGTGGACCAATGATTTGCTTCGTGGCCATCAAGGATAAGGTGATAAGGGGTATGGAGGTTAAACCATATGATGAACAATGGACAGAACAGGTATGTCTGCTCTAACAAAGAGAAGGACTAGAGGTGATATGAGAGCAGTCTTCTAGTACTTGAGGAGCTGTCATAGAGAAGAGTGGGGTCAACCTATTCTCCTAAACACCAGAGGGAAGGACAAGAAGTAATGGGTGGAAGATCATTAAAGAGAGGTACAACCTAGAAGTAAGGAAAAATTTCCTGACAGTAAAAACAATCAATGGAACAGCTTGCCTTCAGAAGGTGTGGGTGTTATATCACTGGATGTTTTCAAGAAGATACTGGACAGCCATTTGTCCTGAATGGTATAGGGTTACAGTAACTGCCTGAGCGGAAGGTTGGACTAAAAGACTTTCAAGGTCCCTTCCAACTCTTTTATAATAATAATAATAATAATAATAATAATAATAATAATAGTAAAGTTGGAAGGGACCTTGGAGGTCATCCAACCCCCTGCTCGGGCAGGAAACCCTACACCATTTCGGACAAATGGCTGTCCAGTCTCTTCTTAAAAACTTCCAGTGTTGGAGCATTTACTGCTTCTGGAGGCAAGCTGTTCCACTGATTAATTGTTCTCACTATCAGGAAGTTTCTCCTTAGTTCTAGGTTGCTTCTCTCCTTGATTAGTTTCCACCCGTTGCTTCTTGTCCTGCCTTCAGGCGCTTTGGAAAATAGCTTAATTCCCTCTTCTTTATGGCAGCCCCTGAGATTATTGTATGTTCTATGCTCCAATGTTTCTGTTTTAATTTTAATTTCCATTGTAGTATCCACTAATAAACTGCTCCTGAAATGCAGGAGATGGGAACAAAAACTCTATTGTGCTATAGTCATCTCTACATTACAAATCCCAATTTGTATGGGGTATACATATACTCAGTACTGTATATTGAATGGTCAATGAACTTTTGGATAATTATTATACCTGCATCCACATTTCTGTCAACATCAGCTCTCTGTTCATTTGTTTGACTTTTTTTTCCTTACTGTTGCATCTCAGAAAGCTAATGCTATCAGACAAAATTAAAGAAATGAAAGCAACTCAAATTAATGCAAAGGAGGCCACGTTAGAGAAGAAACCAGCAATAGTACTAATGTAAGGTGCCAAGGAGATGACCTTAGAGAAGCATACAGAGATGGTTGCAGCAACATGTGCAAAAACTTGCTTTAAGCCCAGGGAACCTGGAAACCGTTGGAAAGAGATCAGAATGGCTCCTCCCTGATTCCCTGGGGTGTAAGAGGGAGAGAAAACACAACTCTGGAGTAGCTAACAACAACAATTAAACCAAAAGCAAGGACAAAAAAGAACCCAACACAAGAAAACAGGTGTCCGAACTCCCATCTCCAATCCATCAATCTATACAATCCTTAGGGACCACCCAAGGATGTTGGGTTGTTTATCTTGGGTTGTTTGTTGCCACAGTTAATAGCTACAGGCCGCATGTTGTACCGGGGTTTTTTTTGCTTCCAAGGTATTTTAGAAGGCATCATTACATCACACTCTTTGTATATCTAAAAGAAATTATGATCAACAGGAGCTAATTATAGAGCAGGTAATAAAACAGATTATTCAGGTGATGCTGTTTTATTACCGTCTCATTATGATTAAATAATTCTAATTAAATTCTGGGTCAGGGAGGGAATATCTCACAGGAGGGCTTACCAACTACTTTAATAGATACTATTTATCATATACTCCCAGGGTGTGGATCGGTTTTTATGCCATCATGCTAATTTACTGTGACAACACTCAGGAGCACATCTGGATACAGTGGAAGTTGCTTGTCCAGTAAGCTAATGTGGGAGGCTGTAAAATGCTGCTGAAACAGATTACATTTTAGAAAGAAAAAGTAACCATTGTATAGGATTATAGACTTGTACAGGATTATAAATATTTTCAATTAAATCATACCAAGGATCAAGTTTTATTTCCTGTCCTGTTTTCAATAATGGTCAGTTACATAACGTGCACAGCACAGTATGGACTTCAACAAATGTTATCTAAGCCAGCAGCACCCCAACCTTTTGGGCACCAGGGACCAGTTCTGAGGGAGAGGTTTTTCCGCAAACCGGAAGGAGAATGGTTTCATGTGCTGCCTGCATGCTGTGGAAGAGGCTTCACTGTTTGTGCGGCCTGGTTTCTGGCATGACATAGCCCGGTGCCAGTCCACAGACCGAGGGTTGGGGACCCCTGACCTAAGCATTGGTTTGGGTTGGAGACAAAGAAATTGTGTCATTACACTTTTTAGATTGAAAATGCTATGCCCGTGGTGGCGAACCTATGGCACGCGTGCCACAGGTGGCACGCAGAGCCCTCTCTGTGGGTATGCGCACCGTCACCCCAGTCCTAGGCCTTCAGCTGCATTTTATAAAATCTTTTCGCTTTAGGCCTCCGCTGCCATGTGCAAAAAAAAAAAAGTTCAATCAATCAATCAATTTCAACTTCTTGCGGGAAAAAAAAATCTCACAGAGTTGGAATTGATTGATTGAACTTTTTAGTCCCACCCAGTCTGCTGTTATCAGCGCAGCCATGCCCACCCAATGGGCCACGCCCACCCAATGGGCCACGCCCACCTGGCACCCAATGATACATAAGTGGGTTTTGGGTTGCAGTTTGGGCACTTGGTCTCTAAAAGGTTCACTATCACTATGCTATGCATTTTATTCCATTTGTTTAGCAACCCATTTGAAGTTACAGTGGCACTGAAAAAAGGGACTTTCAATTGACATTTTTGCACTGACCATTGCATTATTTCAATTGTCACATGATCAAAATTCGAGTGCTTGGCAACCAGCCTGTAGTTATGATGATTGCATCTTCCCCGGGGTCATGTGATTGCCATTTGCTACCTTCCCAGCCAGTTTCCAACAAGCAAAGTCTATGAGGGAAGCTGGATTTGCTTCATGACCACATGTTTCGTTTAACTGCATGATTCGCTTAACAACTCTGACAAAAAAGGTCATAAAATCAAGTGTGATTCACTTAACAACTGCCTTGCTTAACAACAGAAATTTTGGTCCCAATTGTGGTCATAGGTCAAGGACTACATATAGTGAAAATGCACTAATAATCAACTGAAAGAGTAGCAATTATTTCTAAATTTGCAGTGTTCCTGTTATAGCAACTAACAGCAACTAACTGACTTTTAATAATCTCAAAAATGTTAAGCAAAGTCATACCAGACACAAACTGGAAACACATCAAAGGAGAGTCAAACTGGAAACTAATCAAGGAGAGAGCCAACCTAGGGAGACATTTCCTGATAGAACAATTAATCAGAGGAATGACTTGCCTCCAGAAGTTGTAGGTACTCTAACACTGGAGGTTTTCAAGAAGAGATTGGACAACTATTGGTCTGAATAGGGTATAGTGTTTCCTTTTTGAGCAGGTGGTTGGACTAGAAGACCTCAAAGATCTCTTTCAACTCTCTTATTCTGTTAAACTACCTGTCAACATTCAGCTTGAGAATCCAAATAAAAGTCCAGTTTAATTCCATTTCTGAAAAGTTTACTGGTTATTGGATAAACTATATGGTGATGTTGAAGTAAAACTAACTCTGAGGTTCCAGAATAAACCCCCATCGTCTTACATAATCCATATCAAGTTCACCTTGTTATGGGAACCATCTGCTTCAAATCCACACCTATTCAAGTGTCCTTGACAAGGCTTCAGGCTCCCACCACTTGCAGCTGAATCAAAGAAGTTTCGTTTCTCCTTCTTATCCACTTAAAAGTAACATCTCCTCACCAATCTAAAGGCAAGTTGAAATACAGAGGCATGGATCCAAGTTAAACTGATAAATTGAAACCCAAACCAAAAGAAGATGACAATGGCAAACCACTCCCATATTATTGCCAAGAAATCAACATGTAGAGCTGTTGGGCTTAATCCAATGGAGATGCTTCTTTTGTATACCTCAGCTCAACATGTGTATTCTTTTTTTTTTTGCACTGTCTTGTGGTGATGGATTTTCTATTTTATAAGCATGCCATATGCTACATTATCCCAGCAACAAGGAATAAATTGCCCACCTGGGAAAAGCCAAATTAGTTGTGGCATTAAAACCCAAGTAGGTAAGTTTGTTCAATCTAATAATACTGAAGAAGCAATCAATCAGCTTTTGTGATGATGATGATGATGATGATGATGATGAACGATAGTAATAGTCACATGAAAATAACAATATAGTAAAAGTAACGAAATAGGCATTTAGGCAGGCAATACTATAGATAGTTCTCAACACAAGCTCAATTGAACCCCAAATTTATGTTGCTAAGTGAAACAGTGGCTAAGTGAGTTTTGCCCCATGTTATGACCTTTCTTGCCACAGTTGTTAAGTGAATCACTGCAGTTTTTCAGTTAAGTGAATCACTGCAGTTTAGTAACACGGTTGTTAAGTAATTCTGGGTTCCCTGCTGACATTGCTTGTCATATGATCACAAAAGGTGATCATATGACCCGAGGATACTGCAACCATCATAAATATGAACCAGTTGCCAAGCATCCAAATTTGATCATGTGACCATGGGAATATTACAAAAGTTGTAAGTGTGAAGCATGATCATAAGACACTTTTTTTAGTGCTGTTGTAACTTCGAATAGTCACTAAACAAATGCTTGTAAGTACAGGACTACCTGTATAGCTTCTTCATGTCAAGGCCCACATATCTGGGTAAGCTGAGGAAGCAAGGATTATATGAACTTCAATCAACTATATACAGTCATAGAGCTGCATCTTGGAAAATGCTAAAGAAATTTCCAATTGTTTCAAATGCTTCTTCTCAGGTTTCTGGGCACCAAGTGTTATGATTCCTCGCCAGCCACTGGATCTGACAGCTGGGTCTGAGGAATCAGATGAGGAGGAGGGGCCTGGAATGACATTAGAGTCAGAGGAAAGGTCTGAGGAGCTCCAAGACTTACAGTCGGACCAGGACCCTGGCCCCTCTACTCACACTCAGGCTGAGACACAGCTGTGCTGGGAGCCTGAGTTGGACAGTGATGAAGAACAGGTGGGAAAAATCCAGGATGCATGAAAGCACAGGCAACAGAAGCGAGTAGGACAGAGGAATGCAATGGGCCGGCTCCAAAGGCAAAGGAGAAGGCATTAGGAAGCCACACCTTGGCTGAATTATAAAAGGGAAGGTGTGGGAGGTGCTGGTTCCGAAGGCAACCGTTCGTTTTGAGGATCGAGTTGTGGACTGTGGACTGTGTTTGTTTGCCTTGGACATTGACTCAGGCCTGTGAGAATAAAAGGGGTTGGTTTTTTCTTGCGGTTCCTGCCTGTTTCTTGGAAGAGGGATTTCTCCTTGTGAGAATAACAAGGACTCACGTAGGCTGGGACAGAACACCAAGGCTGCATCACTGCCAATACAGACCTCAACTTATAACTGTTCATGGAGTGACCATTCAAAGTTACAATGGCACTGAAAAAAAAGGGGATTTATGACCGTTTTTCACACTTGCAACCGTTGTGGCATCCCTGCGGTCACATGATCAAAATTTGGATGTTTGGCAACTGGCCCGTATTTATGATGGTTGCATTGTTCGTGGAGGTTCATGTGATCACCTTTGGTAACCTTCTGACCAGCAAAGTCAATGGAGAAGCCGGATTCAATTAAGATCCGTGTGACGAACTTAACAACTGCAGTGATTCAGTTGACCACCGTGGCAAGAAAAATCGTAAAATGGGGCAAAATTCACCCAACTGTCTCGCTTAGCAACAGAAATTGAGGGCTCCCTTGTGGATGTAAATCGAGGACCACCTCGAATATAATCTCTATCAATTGATTGTTTATGTTTATGTTTGTTCTTCCATCCGTTCCTTTCCTGATTCTCTAAAGCAGGGGTATCAAACTGCCGGCCTGTGGGCTGGATGCGTCATCCAGAAGCCATGCCCACCCCATTGCCGGCAATGGCAAAATCGGCCCAATACGTTGCGCAACATCACCTCTGCTCTACAGTCTCCCATTTCTGTTTTTCACTCTTGGATTACTTTGGCACTCAGATTTTATCAGGAGCGTCCTCCAATCCATTCCCCGGAAAACAAAGGATTGTTTCATTTGTATATGTACAAAGGATGCTGAATTCTGTAAAAGTATCAGCTGATGAAAAACCAATCACTTTTTAAAGCCTTTTTTTTCCCAGTGAGCTGTTAGTTTCCCATTCCTTAGCAAAGCTGGGTCTTGCAGGGAGGAGAAGCTAAAATTTAAGGACAAGAGATCAAAAATACAGCTTTGAACTTGCTAAGACCTACCAGCCTACTCAGCCACGATCGCTTGGCAGCAGCCAAGGTTAATACTTATTGAAACGGAGCTGTAAATTGGACGTGAAAACTTCTTGTGGCATCATTCTAGGAAACACAGTTTTTAAAGAAGGATTTAGATAAAAGTGCTTATTAGTAAAGTGAGGATTATCTTGGATTTTAAAAGTTTGTCCTTATCTCCAGCACTGCTCAAGTGTAGAAACTTCAGAAAATTGTAAACTTTCAGCAGGGATCTTATCCCCCCCCCTCTGAAGGAAACTCTTCTGTTTGCTGCAAAATTTTGATTCCTTTGGAATTACACAGAGGAAAAAGTTCTGTGTAATTTGGCAATGTGACTGTAGGAAGTGGGCAAACATGTTTCCAACTATACATGGATTGTGATATTCTCTCAAAATGAGCAATAATACTCTATTTGCTAAAATGGCAAATATTATGGGATACATTAAAGGGAAAATAGTAATGTTTATTTATCAAATTTATTTGCCTCTTATCTTGCTGTGGGTAACAGTCCCCAGTATAGGTAGTCCTCGATTTACAACCAAAATTGAGCCCATAATTTATGTTGCTAAGTGAGAAATTTGTTAAGGGAATTTTGTCCCATTTTATGACTTTTCTAGCCACATTTGTTAAGTGAATCACTGCAGTTGTTAAATTAGTAACACTGTGTCAGGGATGAAACTTTGGCAGCTATGTGCCTCTGTATTTCAACTTGCCTTTAGATTGGGGGGAAGGTGTTACTTTCAAGTGGGTTAGATGGAGAAATGAAACTTCTGCGATTCAGCTGAAGACCACGAGAGCCTGAAACCTTTTCAAGGACACCAGAATTGGTGTGGATTTGAAGCAGACAGTTCCCATAACAAAGTGAACTTGTTTATATGGACTGTGTAAGACGTTGCAGGTTTGGCTGGGAATATTATTGTTTAAGTCTATGAATTGGTATTGGAACCTCAGACATAATTTTGCTTCGAGAGTACCATGCAATGTATTCAATAAACAGTAAGATTTTCAGAGACGGAATGAGCCTGGAGTTTTATTTGGATTTTCAAGCTGGATGTTGACACACAGGTGTTAAGTGAATCTGGCTTCTTCGTTGATTTTGCTTGTCAGAAGTTCACAAAAGATGGTCACATGATCCTGGGACAATGCAGCTATCATAAATATGAACCAGTTGTTCATATCCAATCATGTAATCATGGAGATGCTATAGTGGTCATAAGTGTAAAAAATGGCTATACGTCACTTTTTTCAGTGACGTTGTGACTTCAAATGGTCACTAAATGAACTGTGGTAAGTGGAGGACTCCCTGTAGCCTTCCTTGATCATATCCCACTGGAATATGTTATCCATTCTGGGCATGGAAATCCAGATTCAAAATATGAGGGATGTCTGGTACAGTGTGAACTTCTAGATTATGGAGTTTTCAAGAATACAGGTAGTCCCTTAGCAAGTGTTTGAAGTTATAACAGACACCCCTCCCAAGGTACTTATGACCTGATTCTGACATTTCAATGGATGCCTTCCCGCATGTTCACATGACTGCTTTCAGGCACTTAGCAACCGGCCTGCATTTATAGCCATTGGCAGCGTCTCGTGCTTATATCACCACGATTTATGATGTTTTCGCCGGAAATTGGAGTTTAATTCTGGGTTTTGGCAAAAAGTGTCACATAGTCAACAAAGCACAATTCTCAGCAATTAATTAGAAGGAAATATACCAGTTGTGCCAAGACTGGATCCCTCACTCTTGGAACAGTCTACGTTTATCTTTATTTCACAAGGTATGAAAAAAGTCTGTTTTAATTGTCCCCTTGAAAGAGTATCGGGAAACCGATACTTGTTTTATCGTGATCTCTGTTGATGGCAGGGGGCCAGAAAAAGAAGTAGGTGGGAAGGCTTATACACTCATCGTGAGGCTCCCATTTTGCAATTTATCTCAGTGGAAGAAGTAATTCCATGTTTTCATTTTTCTAAATGAAGCACCATTGAAAGAGAATATTACATTTAGATAATATATAAGTCTCTGGAATGAGCTGTCACTATCTGTGGGAGCTGTAGCAATAGCTAACCTGTTTATTATTTGCTCTCCTTAAAGAACATTAATACTCATTGCTGCTTCTGTTCTAGCCACTGCAGTAGGCTTGGCAATTCATTTTTATATAATATGGCACATTCTTTTCCATTCACACGCATTCACGGGCACTGCTTCTTGCAATTACTTCTGTCTTTCACTAGCTTGTTGGCTGCAAGCCTGTTAGCCTTTTTTGTCTCATGGAGAAAAGTTTCATACAATTCCTGTCTCCTTCTGTTACATTGCTGAGTGAATGGCTGATACATTTAGAACAATCTGGGTGGGGTTTTTTTTTGGAGGGGGAGCGCTTGGTGGGAAAAATGGGGCGAGTTCCTTTTATCTGGTGTAGCCTCACAAAATGAATAATGTGCAATTTCTGTGGAGTGTTACATGACCTAAATTTTTTGTGTCTCATACTGTCACTTGAAATTTTTCCTCTTTCCCCATCCAGAAGTGTTATATTTTTTATATTCCTTTATGTTATGAATGATATTTACTTGTCCATATTATTTCCTGCAATTCTGCCTAGTTTGCTGTGTGATTTAAATTCAGAACATGACTTCGCTCAGGTGTATGAATGTAGGAGAGAGTATACATTCTCTGAAAACAATTACTGCTTTATCTACTTCTTTGAACCATAATCAGCCTGTTTGTACTTTGAAGTAGGAATATTGATTTTCAGGTAGGTTTTCTTTTCTTTTTTAATGACAGTTTTTTTTTTTTTAATTTTGCATTTTGCTTGATGGAAGTGGGTTTTTACTGTGTGGGTAAGAAAGAAAGAAAGAAAATGAGTGGATTGTACATTATTTAAATTGCTCTCAATCAAAGGATGAATGGTATTGGATTATATGGGGAAAGGTCTAAGTTCATCTTCAATAACAGAAGAACAGAATTGGAAGGGACCTTGAAAGTCTTCTAGTCCAATCCCCTGCTCAGATAGGAGATAGGAAATGCTATACCATTTCAGACAAAGGGTTGTCTAATCTCTTCTTAAAAACCTCCAGTGTTGAAGCACCCATAACTTATGGACGCAAGTCGTTCCACTGATTGATTGTTCTCACTGTCGGGAAATTTCTCTTTAGTTCTAGGTTGCTTCTCTCCTTGATTAGTTTCCATCCATTGCTTCTTGTCCTGCCTTCAGGTGCTTTGGAGAATAGTACCAGCTTAATGATTGCAGTGATTCACTTAACAACTGTGGCAAGAAAGGTCCTAAAATGGGGCAAATCCATTTAACTACTGTCTTGCTTAGCAGGGTAAATTTTGGGCTCAACTGTAGTTGTAAATCAAGGTCTACTTCTAGATCAGCGGTTCTCAACCTGTGGGTCGGGACCCCATTTGGGGTCGAACGACCATTTCACGGGAGTCGCCAAACAACGCAGTCTGCCATTTTTTCCCCCTTTTCCTTAGCTGTGTTACTCCCTTTTATTCTATTGGCTTTTGAAAGCTAATAGAATAGACTCTTTTGAATAGAGTCTAATTCTATTGGCTTTCAAAACCCAATAGGAATTGTCCAGGATGTCTCTGCCCTGCTGAGCCCGCCAAAAGTCCCATTCTGCAAACGGTGCTGCAAGTTGTCTGCAGCGAAGGCGAGCTGTCTGGAAGTTTCCATCCCTCCCTGCTGAGCAACTACTAAAAATGTAAGTAAAAGAGGGCCAGGGGTGGGAGGTGGGAGGCCAGCGGACGCAAGGAGAGTTGCTGGCGCGTGTGGGGCCCGGCGGGTGCCTTACCTCCCTTGGGCTGGTCCAGCTGGTGGCCCAGCCGGTGGTCAGCCTGCGCTGTCTCTGCTGCTTGCCAGCTACGCCTCGGCTGGCACAGGGGGCGGCACCATGCATGAGCAGCGCTCCCGGGCAGGGAAAGTCCTTGACTTATGACCGGTTGGGTAGTCCTCAACTTATGACCGGTTGGGTAGTCCTTGACTTACGACCGGTTGGGGGTCGTGGCATTAAAAAGGTTGAGAACCACTGTTCTAGATAAATGTGAATCCTTGGCCATCAAAAATTTGCCGATCCCTAGAACAAACCTATGTGAGCTTACAGAGACATGACCTTGGAGTAAATGGACAGAAGTTCAATGGACACATTGAATGGATATGGGTATGGATATGAAGAGAAATTGTGGGATTTTTCTTTGCTTTTAATAGGGATGGGCCTATTTTCTGACCTTCTGGGGTCATCTCCATAAGATTCTAACCTCAACGTGGCAAAACACCAGCGTTGTTTTCATTAGTTTTTGTCATGATCCAAGGGCACCCAATGTCAGTAGTGGTCACAAGTTGACCCTTGAGCATTTTGGTGTCCCATTTAAGAGCAACTGAAGTTTAATTTTTAATTTCCTAAGTTCACCCAATTGCACACCTTCCTGAGCTCTAGGCAAGTAGCCACCAATTTAGCTGCCAGGAGCTAAGTCAGCAACCTTAATACCTTTGTCAGGACCCCATTAGCAAAGGAATTAAATGCCTTCCACATATTGCACTGACATTTGGCTGCACAGTTAGTATATTAAATAAACAAGCTATTCGGTTAAAAGTTTCCCTTCTTCCCCCTCCCCCTTCCCCCCAGCCATTTTGTCTGTATTTTTCTCCAGCAGTTTGGTACATCAAGGGCTCTGTCAAAAGAAGGTGAAAGTTAGCAGGAGAGAACGTCTGCACTCTCTTTTCATCTTCTTCTGCAAAGTGGTCCATTAATGGTGATGCACTCAGATAGATTCAAAGTTTTAAGGGGGGAAAAAAAACTAAAAATGGAGAAATGAAAGCAAATCTGGGAGCTTTGGAAATAACAATCTGCTGTTATTATTTATTGCTTTAATGTTCCTTGTTTTCTGCTGGGATTGGGTGATAAAGAGGGAAAAATTGCTAAAACAACTACGCAGGCTTTGCAATGACCTGTGTTGAATGGCGTATTTATTCTACTAAAAAGGGGATTAAACTGAATTTCAAGCAGCTGGTTTTGATTAGGATGTGATTTACTTTTTTTCCAACTGCGTTAGAAATTTATCTACCTTAGACCTGAACTGGGGGTGAAAACTTAGTTAAGTATCAATCCTTGTTTTTCCAGGATTCTTTTCTAAATGTAGGTAAAAATTAGACATAGACCTTTATTACAAATGTTCTTTGGGGGGGGGGAAGTGTGTATTTATAAACAAAAATATATTTGCAGTGACCTCTGTTGAATATTGGAATACCAGGTATGGACATTTAAAGTCAATCAGATAAAAATAAAGAGCTCTGGGATGTAAGATAAAAGGCTTTTTTTTATTAATTGCTGAGCTTTCGTTAACAACCTGTTAACATCATCAGAGCAAAGGGCTAAATGAGACGTTTCGACAAAGTCCCATTCGTCATCTTCAGCGTCATCTTCGTGCGAGCAAAGCACGAAGCCAAAGATCCCAGCCTGAAGATGACGAGTGGGACCTCGTCGAAACGTCGCCAAGATACTCTCAATCTTACACAGGAAAAGACCCGAATACACCAAGATCTGCATACCTATACTCGTGAAAATCTACGAAAACAAATATAAATATATTTGTTTTTTGAGGTTTTCGCGGGTGTTTGCATGTAGGTCTTTGGTTATTTGGGTTTTCTCCCACATCAAATTGGAAGTGTCTTGGCGACGTTTCGACGAAGCAGAAAACACCAGCCTGAAGATGACGAATGCGACTTCGTCGAAACGTCGCCAAGACACTTCCAATTTGACGTGGAAGAAAACCCAAATAACCAAAAACATATATATATATATATATATATATATATATATATATATATATATATATATATATATATATATTCCAACTGCATTAGAAATTTGTCTTCGACCTGCAGAAATAAGATGTATTTATTTATTACAAATATTCCTTGAAAGAAAGTTTAGAGTGCACATTTAAATAGATTTGGAATTGGTGTAATTTTCTAAAAATGCAGATTAATATGGGGCAAAACAAGAATATATACTATAAAGGTGGAAAATCAGAAGATATGGCATAATAGACTTAAGGATGGAGTAATTTCCCATCCTTGTTTTTTTTATATATATATATATACAGAAGTAGCTGTTTTGTTTGTAACATTGCCAATCAGTCTGTTTGTTACTATACCCTCCGGTTTTTAAATAACTGCCTGAATTGTTGATTAAATTTAAATATATGTTCTTAGGAATACATTTGCTGATTTTTATATAGATAGTTGTCTGAAAACTCTTCTGCATGATACATAAATAAAGTAACACATTGCGGGTTAAGCTTGAATGATTGTTAGGTTGATTTCATCAAGGCATTTTTTCTCCAAGTGTTTGACTGTGTATCATTTATTTTATTTTTATATTTTAGTTAAATTTGTTGTAGTCCTCTGTATAGTAAGTAGAGCATGGGTGTCAAACTTGATCATGTCACGTGATATATCGTGACGTATTGCAACAATTTTTTCCTTTGTGGAGCCTGGGTGGCCGTGGCCTGCGCGTGACACCCCTGAAGTAGAGGAACTGTCCGAAATCAGAGCTATAGGGCAGGGGTCTGCAACCTTGACAACTTTTAAGCCAGCTATGCTGGCTGAGGAATTCTGGGAGCTGAAGTCCAGAAGTCTTAAAGTTGTCAAGGTTGCAGACCCCTGCTATAGGGCAAGGCTATAAGGCAAGGCTATAGGACAAGGCTATAGGGTAAGGCTGCAGAGCAAGCAAGAATCAAATAACTTAAGCAAATTATAATGTCACTAAGTGATGTTCACAGTATGGGTAGTCCATAACTCAGGACCACAATTACGATCATAATTTCCATTGCTAAGCAAGGCAGTGGTTAAGTGAGTCATGCCCAATTTAAGGACCTTTTGCCAAAGCTGTTAAGTGAATCCCTGCAGGTGTTAAGTGAACCATGCAGTCATTAAGTGAATCTGGCTTCCCTCCCCCCCCCCATTGAGTTTGCTTGTTTGGAAGATGACTGGGAAGATCACAAATGATGATCATATGAACTTGGAACATTGAAACTGTGGTAGATACATGCTGGTTTCCAAACATCCAAATACTGATCACTTGGCCGTGGGTCATAAGTGTGAGGAACCGTCACGTCATTTTTTTCCCAGTGCCCTTGGAACTTTGAATGATTGTAAGTCAAGGACTACCTGTATAGGAAATCTACTTCAGCTCCCCTAGCAAGAGCCGAGGTGGCGCAGCAGTTAGAGTGCAGTACTGCAGGCCACTTTAGCTGACTGTGTTCAGCAGGTCAGCGGTTCAAATCTCACCGGCTCAAGGTTGACTCAGCCTTCCATCCTTCCGAGGTACGTAAAATGAGGACCCAGATTGTTGGGGGCAATGTAAATATATATATATATACATTGCTTACTGGTGTACACCGCTTAGAGAGTGCTTGCACTTAAAGCGGTATATAAGTCTCATAAATAAATAAATAAATAAATAAATAAATAAATAAATAAAGGATTATCTTAGGACCAATTAAGTGGATGAAAACTAGATGGTAACATGGCAATGAAGTAGACCTTTTCCCAGTCTGAAGGTTGATGTTTGCAAAATGTTGCAGGACAGAAGGAATGGTTTATTCCCTTCTCAGGCAAGCAGCCAATATCTCTTCCAGGGCAAGAGGCATTTAGGAGGATTAAAGGGTCTGAGAATGCCCTGCTTTAATCTACTCACTGCTCAATGGAAGTCAAAGTACACACATCCATTTTCCAAGATCCTGTACCCTAACCCAGGGGTCTCCAAACTAGGCAACTTTAAAACTTGTGGAATTGCAACTCCCAGAATTCCCCAGCGATCATGTCAATGTAACCCTGCACCATGGCTGGTTGAGGAATTCTGAGGTTGAAGTTCACAAGTCTTAAAGTTGCTAAGTCTGGAGACCCCCTAACCCTTTTTTCCCATTGTAGTAGCTCTCATTAACGAGACTCTAGCAATCAAGCTTTCTTGGCTGTGACTGGCTGTAAGAGGCTTGACAGATAAAGGACACATTAGAGTGCTTTAAATGAAATATTGATTAGACCACCCTTTGCCTAGTTTGTGCTACTTTCCTTGCCATCCTTCAGTTCGAGAATGAACAGGAAGTTTACTCCACTGAATATCATCTTATGATAAAGCAGTCATTGAGATGCACCTATTGGCTGTCCAATTTCCTATACTAGGGAGCCTCAAGTTGTACAGGTAGTCCTTGACTTACAACAGTTCATTGAGTGACTGTTCAAAATTACAACGGCATTGAAAAAAGTTTTGAAACATGTTTTTGCTGCTGCAGCAATTATTGCTTCTCAGTTTGCCAACAAATTCGGGGGGTGGGGGGGAATGGAATGCAGACTTCAAAGATTAAGAGAGAAGACCATGAGATCCAAGGACAGTTCACCAGATGTCTGGCCAGACCCAGACACATTTTCTCATAACAATGTTTTTCCATTTAATTGGACAATGTGACCTGATCCAGAGGGAGGAGAGAGAATTCCATGCTTTTACTTTATGGTGTTTGGGTGGGGTTTAGCCAAAGCTAGTTTTACTTTCATACGTGCCAAAATGATGTACTCAATAAGAGATCGGAATAAGAAAGGTGCTTGCTTGATTGGATTCATCAGTCGGAACCTTGACAAATGACTTATGACTATTTTTCACACTCGCAACCATTGTAGCATCCTCATAATCTTTTTTTTTTGTAAAATTTTTTATTTTCAACTTTACAATACATAACAATCTTACAAATACTTCAGATAAAAAATAAAACAAATTGATACACACCACATTCGCTCTTGCCCGCCCATTTCCCCCCAAACCGCATCCCACCTCAAACCAACTTACTTCTTTCCCTCTTTTTCTTCACTCACCCCCTCTCCTCCTCCACCTTCCTACTTACTTCTCACCTTCTTCTTCTCCCTCTTGATGTGGTCCAGGGGAAATGCCCGAGCAGTTCCTCTCTCAAAATTAAAACATTAATATTATATACAATTAGACTATTTCTACTTTATCTGAACTACTTAAACTTCAACCCCATCCACCCCCACCCCCCTCCCCCCGACTTCCCAGAGCAAAATACAGGATTATGCAAACATATTAAACATAATCTATTTAAGTTTACTAATTATACAATGAACAAAATCATAAAAACCCTTAACTCTCTTCAAACTTTGAGATCATAAGTTTATAAACAAAATCATTACTCATAGAGTAAGTGAAACTTTGTAGTTCCATATTTCTTCTGAACATATTCTATCCATCTTCTCCATACATTAAAATATTTCTCTTGTGAATGGTCCTTTAAATAAGCAGAAATTTTAGCCATTTCTGCTAAATTAGAAACCTTAAATACCCATTCTTCTAAAGAAGGCAGAGTATCCTTCTTCCAATATTGACCCACCAGTAATCTTGCTGCTGTTATTAAAAGCATCCTCATAATCTTATGGTCAAAGTTCAGACACTTGGCCACTGACTCATATTTATGACAATTGCAGTGTCCCGAGGTCACGTGATTCCCTTTTGCAATCTTCTGAGAAGCAGTCAATGGGGAGGCCAGATTCACTTAACAATCGTGTTACTAACTTTAAACTGCAGTAATTCACTTAACAACTGTGGCAAGAAAGGTCGTAAAATGGGGCAAAGTTCATTTAACAAACATTTCGCTTAATTGTAGCCGTAAGTCAAGGCGTGCCTCTATTGATTCAGGATTAAAAATTGGGGTTCATTAAAAACAAAATTGCTCCTTTGGTATTGCTTGATTCCTGGAATTCATCCAAGAGATTTTCTTGGAAAATGTTGTGGAAATGGTTTGCCATTACCTTGTTCTGAAATATTGCTTCAACTTCCCAAGTTAGTCCAAAGACTTGGAATTCTTCAACTGCTTTATTCTTGAAGATCAACCAAGGTTGATTTGGCATTGCCAGCTTCTGAAACAAGGTTTACATTACAGTATCACTAAAAATAGTAGCTTCAGATATCTCACTTCTCCCAAGAGAGTTTTTACTGAAACTCTTGTATTTTTTTTTTTTTTTTTTGCATCAGACCCTGTTTCACACTAAAACTGTTTGACTGGAAATGATACATAAACTAGATGTTACCCAGGCTTTGATCAGATTTATTTTAATTTGATTTCAAGTTTTGATTAAAAACTTTAAAAATAACTGATCGTACCATCATTAAGTTTCTAAGGAGACTTCTGTGACTTTGTTATGACAGTATAGAAATGAATTAAAAATGGATGTATGAAAAAAAAATAGAACTTCTTTCAACTGCTTGTTCAATGATTTCTCGTGTGGAAGTTGAAAGTTTTAATTTTATCAATATTGCTTTCTTCCCTTCATTTCAGCATGCTAATGTGTTATCCTTTTGACGCTAAGCACAGCAGCATTCCTCGTTCTATTTCGTTTTAGCAATAGAAGTAAAGCCAAGAAAATAAACGGCAGCATATATGTGTTGTGCTAGTGCAAACACAAACTATTTAGACACATATTTTAAATAATTGCAAGCTAAGTAGTTTATTTGTAGCATTGCTCACTAACTTGCCTTTAACTCGCAAGACAGTATTTCTTTACATTTTGAGTTTCTAAAAATCGGCTGGAAATTTGCCTTTTCCGTTGCTTATCTCAACTGTGTATTATTTAAAAATTGGACTTGGGGGGGGGCATTAAATCCATATGTAATTCCAATAGAGTCATATTGCAAATAATTGTGATTTGAATTGCATTTTTTTCTGCATAGATTTTAAATTGCTTTTATGCTGCTTATATATTTATATATAGATACATTTTTATGTATTTTAATTGATTGCATCTTACCTAAAACATCGGTTACTAGGCAATATAAAAATGCAATTCAACATCATCTGTATTTGCATGTCTGTTTCTTTTATTTTTTTTATCAAATGCTTTAATGGAAATGTGCGATTTTATCAGTCACTTACTTCCCTATTAAAATGAAATGTTCAAATAAGTAATGTATAAATAATAAATGCAAATACATTAAACCAACATTCAAAATAAAGCATTTATGGTATAATGCATGCTACATGCCCATATATGCTACCTCCGGTGTTGCAATAGAGATTTCTCATGAAAACAGACATCTCTTGATGCCCTTATCAAGTCAGTGGAAAATTTTCTACTTTTGCAGAGCAGATTGGCGGTATATGGGGCTCTGAGAAAGTGTCACAAAACCAGATACCAGGTAATTTACAGGTAATCCTTAATTTACAACCATTTATTTAGTGACCAGTTGAAGTTACAAAGATAGTGATAAAAGTGACTTATGACCAGCCCACTCAATTTTAACCACTGTAGCATCCCTATGGTCAAAGGATCAAAATTCAAAAGTGCTTGGCAACTAGGATATATTTATAATGGTTGCAATGTCCTGGGGTCATGTGATCTCTCTCTCTCTCTCTCTCTCTTTCTCTCTCTCTCTCTCTCTCTCTGTGTGTGTGTGTGTGTGTGTGTGAGAGAGAGAGAGAGAGAGAGAGAGAGAGAGAGAGAGAGAGAGAGAGAGAGAGAGAGAGAGAGATGCTAATTTTTCTATGGTTGTTCCAGCTATTATGTCATGCAAGCTGTTTCTGAAAACCTAAACAGAACTAAAAAAATACTTTTGTACAACTACAATATCCCTACAATACTCCTAGTCTTTGACCTAATAGATAAAAACAAATCACACTGCTTTTAATTTTCTCCATACTTAATATGTCAGGTATTGCCTGTTCATGAAATTCAAATGCACTATCATTAAATAATCATTATTAAGCTATTTTAATTAGTTTAATGACTTATGGGAAAAGAAGCTCATAGAACTATAGGAATTTGTTCCAGACTGAGAAGCAAAGGCTAAACTTTGCAAGGTTTATTCAACTGAAGTTAAGTGAGTCCAAAGTAGGATGAATCTCCTGTATCTTAACCTTCGTCTTAATATTGCTGAACCTAGGTTTGTTCTATGGACTAATTTTGGAATCCTAGTTTCCCTCGTATCCTCCCACGCGAATTGCCCTGAACTGCCAGTAACATGACCTTAATTTTTTTTTTTTTTTATCATGCAAGCTATGTGAATGGACAATCTTGTTTTCTCTCTGTGTATGGTGATATGTTGAACATTCTTCATTCTGGGGTGGCCTCGTGTGAGTGATAGCCACACCATCTATTTTCATGGGCTCTGAGTAGATTCTCTATTCCTGGCCACAATAGTTAGTTAGTTAGTTAGTTAGTTAGTTAGTTAGTTAGTTAGTTAGTTATTTTCCATCTTTGTTGTTTTTACAATTAAGTCAAGACATTGAACATATCCAACACACCTTCTTCCTATTTTCCCCACCTCCACGTGTGAGGTGAGTTGTGGGGTCCTTGGTGCTCTCTGAGCTTGGTTGTTTTCTTGCAGACATTTCAAGGTGAGGTGGCTTGGGCTGAGAGGGAGTCACTGGCCCACAGTCACCCAGCTGACTCTCATTCCTAAGGTGGACTCTCATTCCTAGAACTCACAGCCACCTGGTAATGATTGGCCCAAAGTCATGCTGCTGGCTTTCATGCCTAAGGTGGGATTAGAACTCACAGTCTCACAGGGAGTTTAAAAATGTATTTGGAAATATTGTGGCATATATTATATATGAGGGGATGGGGCGGAATTAAATGAATATGAGAAGCTAAAACATCTGGAATATACCTTCTATTGTAATGCCACAATTTGAGAGAACATTGAAGTAACAACATGGCGTCTTTAGCGCAGACTTTTACTTATCAATAAATGCATCTGAAGCATTACCTGCACATCATTTGTAAAATAAGCAGGAGACCATTACTCAAGCAAGTAACAATTTTATAGCTATAGGTAGTCCTCAATTTATGTCTGCTAATTTAGTAACCAATTAAAATTACATCTGACCTCCTCAGGGATACTTATGACCCAGTTTGGAAGTTCTGATAACATCCTCTGCACAGTCACATGACTGCCAGTCTGGCACAGTTAGGACCTGGTCCTAAAATTGAATAGTCATGCTTTACAACTGTCGCAATCTATTACCATAATGGACAGGCTCCATTAAAGTCATAAGTCAAGGATTATCTTCGATCTTCTCAAAGATATCTGGGTGGTATAAGTTGATGATGGACAACAGTGTTCTTTGAATCTTGAGCTTCCATCAGAGGATCATCTAAATATCTGAAAGAAAATAATTTAAATCAGTGTTTCTCAGCCTGGACAACTCCAAGTGGCCTAGGTTGAGAAATTCTGATTTAAATAATCCATGAAAGTTGGTTGTCCAACCTGTTTGTGAAAGCTTTCAATGAAGGAGATCCTAAACCTCCATTAACAAGTTGTTCCACTGTTGAACAGAACTTATTGTTGGGAAGTTTTTCCCTACATTTAATATAAAATATGTCTTTATATGATCTTGTTTTGGAAGATCAGCATCAACTGTTGTCCAGCTACTGCCATGAGTTCCTTGGGAAGACTTTTCTCCTACTGTCTTTCTTTGAGGTTGGGTGGCAAGGACAAAATCAAAGGAACTGCCCCAAACTTGCAGAGATAGTTCTGAATTCAGATAGACCTCTCGGCATCTTCTGAATGAAATTTTCTTGAGAGTTTCACCCAAGGACTGTTCCCCGTTCTAAAGCAAGTTCTTTGCTATAAAATTATGAGCTGGCAGAAAAGAAATACATGATAATGTAGTTATATTGTTTTTGTACAGGTTTACTTTTAATAATATGTTTTAGCTGAGTGTTATCACCACCGCCACCCACCCACCCCCCAAAAAACCCCTTTTATTGGTTGATGTAAAATAGCAAATACTCTCATACACCTACATCCCACTCACAAAGCCTTCTGACCATATGATAGACATCTCTCTAGTTCTTCAATAAAAATCTGCTTATCTACCCCTCCAGCCAAATTATTCTAATAGAAGAGATTTTGTAGAAACTATTCAGTAATATGATGGCTTGTTAAAAGTTGTTGGAGGAGAAACAAAGATATGTAGAGTGAAGAAAATTGCACTTGTCACCAGCTAGATCAATACTTTCATCAAGCTATAATCAAGGGTACCCAGCACTGTTTAGAAAGTATAATTAGTTCAGCACAAACCAGCATTTGAATGTGTGCTATGCTTTAAACTGTTTGACTCTATTAACACTGAAACACACCATTGTGTGCTGTGCTTATTATAAAGCTGATTTCTCCATTGTGTGCAAATGATTAATTTCTTCTTTTAAAAAAAAATGTGTTCAGTGAAAACAATTCCTCGTATGCCGTAATTACCCCACAGTCTAGCTTACTATTTCACATGAACAATTGGACCTGGTGTTATCCAATATTAGATCAATCACTCATAATAACCATGAACTATATAATCCATCTCCTAGAGTCTCATCAAGACTGCCAAAGTTTTCACTTACAAAGCACTAGTTAATTCATAGAAATATGTCGCAAATTATTTTTGATGCAGGAGAATAACTGGTAGCTATTGAAGGCTTGGCCTGATATTGCAAATCCTGCCAATAAATAAATAAATTAAGTAAATAAATCCTAAAGTCAACCTTACTTCTGAAGATTCACGGAAATGCCATCCTGAATGGATTGGTATCTCAACTTGAAATAATAGCTGTATCAATACATTTAGCCTTATCTATTGCCCCGTAGTGTTTTAGAGCACTAACAGAATAACAAAGTTGGAAGAGGCCTTGGAGATCTTCTGATTCAAGCCCTTGCTGGTTAGGACTTTGTTTGCCTCTAGGCCAGGGGTCCCCAACCCCCAGTACGTGGGCCAGTATCAGGCCACGGCACGCCAGCAAAAGCGATCCGCACAAACAAGCAAAGCCCCATCCATGGGATGGAGGCAGCACACCCTCCGGTCTGCGGAAAAACCTCTCTCCACGGAACCGGTCCCTGGTGCCCAAAAGTTGGGGACCTCTGCTCTAGGCATTTGCAGATTTGTTGATTGATTATCTTTTCCAGAATCTTTCCCTATACTGATGTCAGGTTGTTATGTCTGTAGTTTCCGGGATCCATTTCCCCCCCTTTTTTTGAAGATGGGAACTACATTAGTCCTTTTCCGGTCATCTGGTAGTTCCCTGGTGCTCCCAGATCTTTAAAAGATATAGTACAGTGGTTCTGAGATCTCCTTGGCCAAAGCCTTCAGAACCTTGGGGGGGGGGGGTGATCCATAGTTGCACTGAACTATGCCAGACATTCTAAAATAAAATTGTAATCATACAAGTACCAAGGATAAACACTCTCTAGGTGGTTTACAATGTAAGCATTATTTGCATATTACCCTCAACAATCTGGGTCCTCATTTTACCAACCTAGGTAGGATGGGAGGCTGAATCAATTCCTGTCAGGATCAAACTCCAGGCTGTGTGCAGTATTTGCCTGCAGTACCGCACTATATATAAAATATAAAATAATGCAAATAATATGGTTTAATTATGTGCCATCAAGTTATTTTAGACTCCTAGCAACCACATAGGTAGATTTTTTTCCTCTATGATATTCTCTAACCTGTTCTTTCAGATCTTACAGTAGTGCATTTAGTAATATGTGTCTGTTAAATAAATAGGGTTGTGCCGGGTTACTGCATTATTTTAAGGATTGTGCTGGATTGTGCTGGGTTACTGCATTATTTAATCTTCAGTGTTATCGCGAGCATGGATATTGTTTCAAGTCAAATTTCTGAAGACTTAATCATAGGTTCTTCCATTATGAAAAGAATATCGATCCCATTGACTTCAGCATTGAACTAGATAACCTCCAAGTCCATTACAAGTCCGTAATTCTATTGATACTGGCCTGATGCTTTAGGGCAGGGGTGTCAAACTCAATTTCATTGAGGCCACATCAGCATTGCAGTTGTGGGTGGGTGTGGCCAGGGTGGGTGCGGCCTACTGTGTGGGCGTAGATGGAGTGGGTGTGGCCTACTGGGTGTGTGTGGCCAGCTCTACATTTGCGTCAAGGGTGCTTGTGGGGGCCTGTGCAGGAGTGGGACAGATCTGAGGGTCTCTGGCAGAAGGGGTGGGACCAGGGCAAGTGCCAAGGCATGGTCCACTGGAGGAGCCTCACTGTTCCTCTCAGGCCATGCAGGAGGGGCTTATGGAGCTAAGACTGAATGCGTTTCAGCATAGATGGCCACCACAAAATTGTACATTGGCTTCCAGCTGGCCTGGGCCAGGGCCAAGGCAGCGGGGGCCGTTCCCTCACTGTTTCCAGGATGGCTTCGTGGGCCACATGAAACCACTTCGCAGGCTGCATCCGGCCCCCAGGCCTTGTGTTTGACATGTCTGCTTTAGAGTATTCCTGGGCCAGAATCTTAAATAGCTTATTCTAAAAATACAGAGAGCTGTCCTCTAAACTTGGGAAAGTGATGTGATAGGTAATCATAGCCATTTGCAGCATGGAATGTCATTTTCCCAATCATCTACCCATTTCTTTAATATTATTTTGAAGTAAGCACAAGGTGATAGAATAACACACACTCTCTAATTTGATATGTCACATAGAGACTATAATAAAGTTAATGCTGACACTTCAGTACTGCTGCTTATTTATCCAGAGACTCAAAATACATAGAAAAAAAATTGCATGCCACTGACAGAATAGAACAGAACAGAATACTGTAGAATAATAGAGTTGGAAGGGATCTTGTAGGTCATCTAGTCTAACCCCCGGCTCAAGCAGGAGACTCTGCACCATTTCTGACAATGGCAGTCCAGTCTCTTTGTGAAAGCTTCCAGTGATGAATCTCCCACAACTTCTAAATGCAATCCGTTCCATTGGTTGATTGTTCTCACTGTCAGAAAATTTCTCCTTATTTCTAGGTTCAATCTCTCTTTGATCAGTTTCTATCCGTTATTCCTTGTCTGGCCTTCAGGTGCTTTGGAAAATAGATTGAACCCCTCCTCTCTGTGACAGTAAAATATTGGAATACTGTCTCCCAAGGTCCTTTTCTTCATTAGACTAGCCATGCCCAGTTCCTGTAACCGTTCTTCATATGTTTTAGCCTCCAGTCATCTTTGTTGTTCTACTCTGTACTTTTTCTAGAGTCTCAATATCTTTTTTATAGTGTGGTGACCAAAACTGGTTGCAGTATTCTAGGTGTGATCTTACTAAGGCTTTATAGAGTGGTATTAGTATGTCACATGATCTTGATTGAATCCCTCTGTTAATGCAACTTAAGATTGCATTGGCTTTTTTGGCTGCTGCCGGACACTGTTGGCTCATATTTAATTGATTGTCCACTAAGACTCCAAGATCCCTCTCACAGTTACTGCTATTAAGCCTGGTTTCACCCAATCTATATGTGTACTTTTGGTTTTTCTTGCCTAAGTGTAAGACTTTACTTTTCTCTACATTGAATTTCATTTTGCTAGGTAGGGCCCAATGTTCAAGTCTGTCAAGATCCATCTGGATCTTGAGCCTATCTATTGTCTCTTATTATGCTGGTCTTTAAATAGTTATACAATACATGTTCTAGGAGGTGGTGTATGAAAAGAACAGGCAGAACTGGGAGGTGGAGTTAAAAGAGTCATCAACCTAGAATTGTTTTGTTCCCACAAATACTCTAAGTCCAATCCCACCTGAATTCCATTGACCCTTATCTGGTGCAAATTTAGCATTGAACTTTAGTTGACTAGATTATTGTATATAGGCTTGAGCAATAAAAAGTCTGAACTGTAATTTAACATATGGCCCTGATTCTTTGTGCCTGATAGGTTTGGGGGCACCAGGCAACCAACATCGTTGGGGAACAAGATAATTTTGGAATTAGTAAATCCTCAAAGAGCAAGAAGATCATTAACTGCCTCATTACTAGAATCCATTTTAGGAAAATCTACCCAATGAAACCTAGGGGAAGAGAAAAGTGGGGGCTTTTACTGTTCTCCATACCACAGCTATACAATTGTTCTCCCATCTAGCCTACCCACCCAATTGCTTTTGCCAGAAGCAAACAGTGCTCCCTTGGTGAACATGGATTCTGTTTAATTAAAGTTGTAAAGAACAGACTATTAATTTATAGTTCAAAATACAAATTGCAAATGATACAGCCAAAAACAAAAGCACACCTCACTAATGGTTCTAGGCTAATGGATGCATTGCAGTGAATTCCTGTGCAGAAATCTGGATTATGTTCTCAAAAATGCCATATTAGTGTAGAGTAATTAGTATTATCTCAGCAAATTCCCAGTGAATTAATAACATCTTGCTGCTAAGTTTAAAGTCTCACCCTGGGTCATTTGCACCTCTGGCATCCAAGCAGCAGTGAGGTCTATGGCTCTTAAGCTATGGATTTTATGTCTCTTTCTTTTTTTCTTTGAGAGAATAGCAGCTGTTTACATTAGAAAACTTGCTTTGTTTAGTTCCATGCATCACAAAGCAATTACAGATTTCCTGGTGCTTGCTCTATTACAGCGAAAAGTAACCAGATTTCTTGTGACATCTTAAAAACTAAGCCATTTATTGCAGCATAAGCTTTAATGGGCTGCAGCCCATGTATCAGATACATGAAACATTACTTTGAGTTATGGTACACATAAACACATACCAGTGGCTTGAAATTAGGGAGAGAAAGAGAAATAATGAAGTTAGCTGTGGAATGTAGACAATGCAGCGAGTAATAATTATCCATTCATCTTCATCACTATCACCATCATCATGATCATCGGCAACAAAGACCTTTAATGAAAAATGTATAATCTGATTTACAGAAGCTAGATTCATACACATGCTTAGCTCATAAATGCAATTTGTTCAGTTTTAGCTTAGCATGTGGCATGATCCTAGAATAGAATAATAGAATAATAACTTTACTGTTACTTTGAATGTACAGTAATCGGCATACATTAAAATGAAACTTCGTCGCATACAGCTCTCAAAGGATCACCACCTCCGATAAACACTACAGAAATGTGACAAAATTAAATAAATAAATACAGAATGATGCATATACCTACATACAGTATATTATACGACACAGAGAAACAACAGTCTAGTTCAGGTTATGTATACATGTGCATGGTGAGAAAAACTCTAATTGTTGTGCTTTGTCAACCAGAGATGATGACTTAGGACAGGGGTAGGCAACCTTGGCTCTTTTATGACTCGTGGACTTCAACTCCCAGAATTCCATGGCTGGCTCAGGAATTCTGGGAGTTGAAGTCCACAAGTCATAAAAGAGCCAAAGTTGCCTACCCCTGACTTAGGACATTGTCTGAACCAAACCAGTTGGATCTGCCAAGCCAATGGGGTCTAGGAAATATTTACAGATAATGAAATACTGTACACCACAGATAAAGAAATGCGGCATAACAATTTGTGTGATCCCGGTGCACACATACAGTATATGTGTCATGGTTCCGGTAGATGAGACCAATTAAAAGAACTTCAAGACAAGGCAATGTTCCTCAAAGAACATTTTTATTTGGCTACAAAATAACGGCACGTACAAAGGTGAACCCAAGACTAAATTCCCCTCCCCTTGGTTACAAAGTTGCAAGTTGCAATTCCCAAGTTTCTAGGAAACTTTCTTTCATCAAAGCTCTCTTGCATTACAGCTGGATGATGCACAGTCTAATTATGAGTTTGTTTTTGTCTGCTAATCGTTTGCTGATGTTGGTTGGCCTCCTACTTGTGTCAACTTGTGTCAACTCTCAGTTGAATCACAAACCAAAATAAAATCAAGCATTCAAATCAAGGGGCTTTTGCAGAGTGGATCTTGGGTAGATCACTAAATCACGCATATTTTCAGAAGTGGTTTCCATTGTCTTTTTCCTAAAGCTGAGAAACTAGGCATAGGCATAAAGCCAACTGGATGAGCCCATCAATCTTTCTCAGCTTGTAGGAAGAAGAGAATGGAGAATCACTTCTGAAAATGTGTGTGTGTGTGTATGTGTGTGTGTGTGTAGACACATGCAAACACACATACCATGGTAGTTAATCTGGTTGGGCTAGGGATTAATGTGCAGAGGATTTATTTTTAAAAAAACTTACATTGTAGAGAAAGAACCAGCTCTGTTTGCTCATTCAATTCCTAACCCCAGTCACTGTTGCTTCTTCCATTGTTGGAGGTGACCATAATATAGATACTAATTCCTCATTTTAAGATTGGTTCTTATCCAGTGGGAGATCAGAGCTGTGTCTTTAATAAAGCAGGGTACAAAATTTCTCCCATACTTTTTCTCCATTATTATTTCTTGGACACCAACTAACATACTTCCTTATAAATAACCTCCCTCCCTCCCCGCCTTTCTTCTGTTCTTCCTTTCTTTCTTTTTCCTTTAGCTGAGCTGCAGTCTGTCTAATAATGCAGATTCTTTTATTGGCCTCGTGCAAAGCTGCAAAATCAGAATATCTGACTAGATGCAGGAAACCAACATTCTCGCTGACTAGCAAAAAGGGGAAAGAAAAGGAAGATGAAGTAATGTGTACATCTCCTTCCCTTTCCATTTAGAGGACTTGTAATGTAGGCAGTATTTCTCCAGCGCTTTCATAATTTTCGAGCAAAAAAAAAAAAAGTGAGACTGATGGGTTCTGATGTAGACATCTATGTGCCGTTCCTCCCCTCCTTAGGGGTATTGCAAAAGCCCTTCCTGGATTTTCTGTTCAGGGTACATTTAAACTGTCTTGGGCACAGAACAGCCTTTTCAGGTACTTTGTGCCCAAATAGAAGCCCTGACGTTGAGTGTTCGCTCATCAACATATTGAGATAATGAGCAAGAGGGAGGCATATCCGTTTTTCCAGTGATGCTTTTCATAGAAGTAAATAAATCTCGGCGATTAAGATTCTGCACTTGTCTTACTAACAGCTCCAACACTCCCTTAAAGCACTGTAGTGTAGAGAAACTGATTGTGTGATTTCCCTTAATATTCTAGTGTAAGATGTAATTGTGTTTGTTACTGGTGGAGCCAAGTGAATCAATCCAACACAGTGCTAGGTTGCATTAACAGAGGGATAGAATCAAGATCACGTGAAGTATTAATACCACTCTACAATGCCTTGGTAAGGCCACACTTGGAATACTGCATCCAGTTTTGGTCATCACGATGTAAAAAAGATGTTGAGACTCTAGAAAGAGTACAGAGAAGAGCAACAAAGATGATTAGGGGACTGGAGGCTAAAACATATAAGGAACGGTTGCTAGAATTGGGTATGTCTAGTTTAACGAAGAGAAGGACAAGGGGGGACATGATAGCAATATTCCAATATCTCAGGGGCTGCCATAAATAAGAGGGAATCAAGCTATTTTCCAAAGCACCTGAAGGCAGGACAAGAAGCAACGGGTGGAAACTAATCAAGGAGAGAAGCAACCTAGAACTAAGGAAGAACTTCCTGACAGTGAGAACAATTAATCAGTGGAACACCCTGCCTCCAGAAGCAGTAAATGCTCCAACACTGGAAGTTTTTAAGAAGAGACTGGACAGCCATTTGTCCAAAATGGTGTAGGGTTTCCTGCCTGAGCAGGGGGTTGGACTAGATGACCTCCAAGGGCCCTTCCAACTTTACTACTATTACTGTTACTAATCCTGCATAGGCTCATAATTCTGCTAATATTTAGAGGGAAAAAATATCAGAAGTTCCTTCAAGAAAGGGCATTTGGTCACACTTTTGGATGATCTCTGGCTTGGCTGGACAAGGGTTACACAACCATCCTTGCCCTACTTGACTTCTTGGCAACTTTTGATCCCATTGATATTCTTCTTCATTGGCTGGAAAGATTAGGGGTGGGCACAATGGCATTGCTTTGGTTTGCCTGCTTCCTTCAGAAATGATTCCAGTCAGGGATGATTGAGCAGAAGAGGTCCTGCCCTCAGATCCTATAAGCAATGGTGAGGATTTAAATATGTGAACAACTGGTTCTCTGTGTGGATGCTGCTTCTGGAAGTCCATTCTGGGCCTGGGCAACAAAAAATTAGCTATCAGTTTTGCCAAACTGGTGGAAACTGGCTAAATCCCACCACTGCCTACAATGTGTGGTGCTGTAGGGGTTTACAATAGTATTGTCTCCTCTCTTATTTAACGTCTACATGAGGCTGCTTGGCGATTGTCTCATTGATCATCATGCAGTGAGATAGCTCTAGCACTTAGACTTATATACTGTTCCATAATGCTGAACAGTTTTCAATTGTCAGCCTATTGCCCCCCAACAATCCGGGTCCTCATTTTACTGACCTCAGAAGGATGAAAGGCTAAGTCAACTTTGAGCCGGTTGGTATTGAACTCCAATGCTGCATTCTACCTACTTCACCACCACAGCTCCTATGATGTTGATAGCCAGTTATACATCTCTGCCTCTGGTGATTTAAGCAGTGCCATAATCCTGGTAAATTCTAATTAGGTAACTTAGATAAATGTCTAATCTTGGTCTCTGTGGGGCTATGAGGGTCTGGATGGGGAACAACAGGCTTCAGCTGAAACTTGGCAAAACTGAGTGGCTTTTGGTTTTGGGATCTACTGGTACACTAGGAGTACAGCTATCTTTGGTGCTAGATGGGGGGAATACTGGGGGAATCTTCCTGGATTCACAACATCTCCTTGAAGAGCAGGTGACAGTCATGGCATGGATGCCCTTTGCACAGTTTCATATTGTGTGTCAGTTGCACCCATTTCTGGATTGGGGGGGGCTCAGTTCACAATCACTGATGCCCTGGTTACTTCCAGGTTGGACTACTGTAATACATTCTATATGGGGCTGCCCTTGAAGAGTATCCAGAAGCTGCAACTAGTGCAGAATGCAACACATGGGCAGTTATGTTTAATACTAGAAAAGCACGTGTCACACCTCTGCTCTGTATTGGCTTCTAGGCCCGGTTCAATGTGCTAGTTAACCTTCATGGCATGGGACCAGGCTATCTGAGGGACCACCTCTTCCCAATTATATCATCCCACCCCATTAGATCTGGCAGAGAAGACAGGTTGTGGATACCCCTCTGCTAGGAACTTACAATTAGTAATTCCCAGGAGATGGGCCTTTTTGTGATGGCATCCTCCTTGTGGGACATTCTCCCCTTTCCTCCCCTCTCAAAGTCACGTTGGCTGTTAATGTTCTGGAGATACCTCGAACACTGGTTATATCACCAGGACTGTGGATTGCAGGGAACTGGAGTTATTTTTTGATGACTCCACTGTTGTGGATAATATATTCATTGTCACAAATGAAGGCGAATAACACGTGTTCCAGGATAATGTTGCAGGATCCAATCTGGGTCAGTCACTGGGATCAGAGGTTTAGTCATATGAGCTTTTGGATTCATGTGGCGCTCATCCTCAGGGAACTTTTCTCCAGCAAAGTTGTGCTTTGGGCTATTCCCTGGCACAAACAGCCAGGGAAGTGATTGAAGCTTGGAAACGGGCCTTTAGTCAGTCAACAAGAGTGCTGATTTACCACCAGCTTATCAAGAACTTAGGAGACGAGAGCTTGGCAGAACAAGGAAACAAGGACATAATAGGCAGCTATCAACACCCCAATCAACATCTCAAAAGCCACATGCAACAGGCACCACATAGATATCACACACAGAACACTCCAAGAGCGAAGTTCCTTGAAGATGGGCTCCAGCATGGAAGCTCAGAAGACTAACTTATGGTCCCAGTGAGCCACCCAGATATTTTAATTTTTAATAATAATTTTCATGTATTTTTTGTACAAAACTATATTGTTTTATATAGTTATTTTATTTGATTGTTCTATACCCCTAGCGCAGGGGTAGGCAACCTTGGCTCTTTTATGACTGGTGGATTTCAACTCCCAGAACCCTTGACCTAGTGTCACTTCTTGGGAGATGGGTAGCCATATCAATTTGGTCAACAAAATAAATAAATAAACCATCAGTTTCTTTGTTTTATTCCAGATTATTACACGAATTTGCGTTAGAGGTTGCCTCAGAAATGATAATTCCAATCTGTTACATTGTCTCATCACAGCAGACAATAAAAGAAAGATGATATTATGAAAGGAATATTATTAATTATGCAATTCAGATGTTCACGTCCTATCTCGATGTCCTTCTTTTTTTTTAATAAAAATAATTTTACTGCAGCTACTGAAGTCTCAAGCTGTGAGCATTATTAGTAGCAATAACTGGAGTTAATGAACACTGGAATTAGAAGTTTAAATTAACTTTATACCGCTTGTTGCAATATGTGTTTATTTCTAGAGTGGGTATAAATGGGGCAACTTTAGCTATCTTGGGGATGTCAGTTGTGGCGTGCCCTCTTTTTCCTGATGAAAATCAGATATCCCAAAATAGGAGATGTTATTATCCATTTTTGAATGGACACCCAGTAGTTGGAAATACTGGCTGTAGTCAAGCATGGGTATCTTGCACATTTTTTAAACATATTTTTTAACCAGTTTTTGCACCAGTTTGATCTAGTGCAGTGTTTCTCAACCTTGACAATTTTAAGGCATGTGGACTTCAACTCCCAGAATTCCACAGCCTGGCTGTGGAATTCTGGGAGTTGAAGTCCACATACCTTAAAATTGTCAAGGTTGAGAAACACTGATCTAGTGGTTAAGGCACTTGGTTAGAAACCAGGCGACAATAAGTTCTAGTTCCACCTTAGACATAAAAACTGGCTGGGTGACTTTGGGCCAATCACCAGGAGACTGTTAGTTCTAGTCCCGCTTTAGGAATGAATGCCAGCTGGGTGACTTTGGCCCAATCACTAGGAGACGGTGAGTTCTAGTCCTGCCTTAGGCAAGAAAAAGATGGCTGGATGACTTTGGGCCAGTCATTCTCTCTCTCTCTCTCTCTAAGTCCAACTCCCCTCACAGGATTGTGTTTGTGGGGGAAAATAGGAAGGAGAAAGTAGTATTAGGTATGTTTGCTGTATGTTTGCTGCCTTAATCTATTTATAAAGATAATAAAGGTGGGCTATAAATCAATATATATAAATAAGCAGAGGCTGGAGCCTATCAGAGAATAGCAATTTGTGTCCTGTGCTGACTTGTGTGTAGACCAGGGGTAGGCAACCTTGGCTCTTTTATGACTCGTGGACTTCAACTCCCAGAATTCTGGGAGTTGAAGTCCACGAGTCATAAAAGAGCCAAGGTTTCCTTCCCCCTGGTATAGACAGTATTAACGTTGAGATCTCCGCGCATTCTGGGATTCTATGAAGCCAATATTCAGATGTTTTCCAGACACCAATTGAATTAAATTCATGGGGTGAGGTGGAGTATTGAATGTAGGCACCAACCATTCATCAACCTCTTCACTGTCCAGCTGCCATGGTAGTTAAGCCAAGGCTGCCATGGTAGTTAATCTGGGCTGATTAGGGATTAATGTGCAGTGGGTTTATAAACAGAAATTTAAAAAGCTTTCTTTGTCACCGCTACCCACATCAATTTTGGACATTCTCAAATCTGTAGGCATGCTAAGGGGATTTGTCAAAGTAGAGTGCCTTATGTCCTTCTGGAGTCTCTTCTCTTCAAACTGAGGAACATAGCATGAGTTTGCATGTATTCCTTGGCCAAGTTCTTTCTGAATGACTTTTCCTGGAGTCAGCATTCATAGGCTTATGTTGTAGAGAAAGAACAAGCCCTGTTTGTGCATCCAGATCCAAACCCCAGTCTCTGTTACTTCAGTTGCTGGAAGTGACCACAATATTGCAGGTGTTCAGTCTATATCAAACAGTCAGTTTTGTTTAATAGGTTTTCTTTTCAATATAAATATGATTTTAATGTGTCAAAACAAATCATCCCAGCTTTGCTCTGATGTAGGTAAGTGCTTGAAAGACAGGAAGGAATTTTTTTTGTGAAAAAATATAAAGGACAGATCAATTTACATGTTTAAACTGGGAGGGGGTAGATCGTTTTAAAATCTTCAAATCTTTATCATTTTTATAAATAATTCAGGGTGGCAAACATAACTAATTTTTTTTCCCATGGCAACAGCCCTGTGAGTTTGGGTTGGGTTGTGAATGACACATTTCCATTATATAAATCTGGGTTAATGGGATCCTTGGTGCTCTCTGAGCTTGGTTGTTTTCTTGGAGATGTTTCATTACCCAACTAGGTAACATCATCAGTGGGAGTAAGGTTTGCTTCTCTGTTTATATACAAGTGACTGGCCCTGCCAACACAGTTTTCTTGGTGGTTCCTTAATTAAGCTGTTGTTTGTTGTCTGATTGTTTTTCTGAGTTGGTAGTTCCTTGATTGTGGTATTGTTTAGTGCTTGATTGTTAGTCTGGCATTAGTTCTGCTGAGAAAATCTGGGTTTTTCTCAACATGTGACCCAGAGATTCATGATCACATATCCCAAATGTTGAAGGAAAAGTCTTCATCATGGTTCAGTCCAAGCTGGGAATAAACAAATGGCAACTGCTTTAGAAAGAAGGTTGCAGTTTATTGAAGAGGAGAGCCAGACAGAAAGATAGCTCTGGAAAAAAAGAGAGTGAGCACATGTAGGGAATGGGTTTTTATACCCTCTGGAGCCTTTTGTTTAGAGCTGTTCCTGTGGCATGAACTTTGACCTGAGTCTGAGTGTGCCTTTCTGGTATTCTGATGGTGGTGGGTTAATCCTATTATGTCCCAAAGGTCATATGCTGCTTCCCTGGGGCTGTGGCTGATGACTCTTAGATTTTTGGTGTTGATTCTAGGGATCTTTCTTCCTAATCCCAGTTTCCTGATTCCAGTCTTTCTGACAAGATTATCACATCTGCATTTCTGCAGACTTGGTTTCTGGTTTTTTTTGGGGTGGGGGTGGTTTCTGCCTTTAAATCCTTTAGGGAAATATATTCTGTCTTTTAAATATTTCCAAAAATATTTCTTTCTCTGGGGTGGGCTGACTTTCCACACAAGTTAAAAGAAAAATAATAGAATGGCATAGCAGTCCAGTCCGGAGGGTGGGGGGAGAGACACATAGAGAGAGACAGACTTACTTGCCTGATATAACAACTTTTCCAGGTTGTTCCAGGTGAACAGCACACATCCATTTTTCTCTTTGGTGATATTAACAGCATTTAGGTGGATCAATAAAAATCTATTCGGTTTTACTATCTGTTTTTGCTTGCAGACTTCCAGTTGGTTGCTCTTTTATAGATTTTCTCATTTTTTTTTCCTCAGTGAAAATGTTTACTGGGCCGCTTAGTCTCGGGTTTAACTTTCCTTTTTCAATGTGATGGGGGAAGAGACGGGATATTGTTGTTCTTGTCTTTTCTGAAACATTTTCTATGATGTCTGGGGCATTCCTAGAAGAACTGTAGGAAGAGAGATCTCTATAAGAAAATCCCCAGGCCCCTGTTGAGAGCAGACTGACTTTTAACTTTGAAACAAAAGAAATATAAATCGCATTAGCTGCCTCAAATAGGGTAAGGCAAAGACAAAAAACTCAGTTTGATGGCATGTCCTATCTATTTACATTTAAATGAACCGTCATAGATTCTAAATAATTTCCCTTTATATTTGTGTAAATGTAACCTATTGAAAGTTAAAATTTCTTCTCAAGGTTTGCAAAAGATTTGGGGGCTTTGAGGGTCCAGATTAACGGATTTTAACTAGTTCATTGTCTGATCATTTAACCGCTGGGCATGTATGTTAGGACTCTTGGGGTAAACATTAAAATCTTGCTTTTAATTGGTTTAATCTCAAGGGTTTTCTCAGAACAATATGTTTGTTGGTAAGGCACTCTGAGCTGGTACTAATCTTGTTAGCTTCCACAGTAGGAGCACTGCACTGTTTGATCCTGTTAGCTTCCACAATAGGAGCATTGCACTGTTCGATACAGGAATATTGCAATGTGCACTTTGGCTAACTTTGGAAACGATGCTCTGAGTTACCTATTTTGGTCATAAGAGAATTGTGGTTGTGCAGATTGAGCAGTAGGGGAACAAAGATGTATCCCTTTCTTGTTCCTCTTTGACTTATAATCCCTTTAGTGTAGTCATCTATCCCAGTATTTTTGAGTTAGCTGTACAGCTTTGTTCTAAGAGATAATATCAAATGCAAACTTGAAATCAGTAGCTGCAGTGTATAATGCAAAGGTAGGCTTGGTATTTTTCAGCCAGATGTGGAGGAGGAGGAGGAGGAGGAGGAGGAGGAGGAGGAGGAGGAGGAGGAGGAGGAGGAGGAGGAGGAGGAGGAGGAGGAGGAGGAGGAAAAAGCATGGTCAAAATTGAGCATCTAACTCTGAAACTTGCTTACTCATATGCCAAATTATCTTTTGCGTTGACCCAGTCACACAGTTCATTTTATAAATGTTTAGCATAATAAAGCTTACTTATTGGGGTTTTATTTTATTGCTAAATTGCCCAGATTGGCTAAAAGTGTCATAGAAAAAACCATTAAAAAAGAATCGGTCCATTGATGAAATAAATGACAATGGGAGAAACATCCATTTCTTTTTAAACACGGCTGCTGGAGCAGGAAGAATTTAATTCTGTGTGTATGTCCATTTGCAAAGTTGCGAGGAGTCCTCTGTCTCTTCCCTCTCTCCTTTTGGCTCTCTTGTCAGTCCCAAATTCTCTCTTGAATGACTTGGTGCCAAGTTGCATGAGTAATTCTAGCCACCGGAAGAATCGGAGAGCTATGCATTATAAATGAGCTGGACCCTTATATCCCCGCAGAGAGCTCTGATCAGAACAATAATATTGCCAAGGCAGTCACCTGTCTGCACTAAGTCAGCAGAGCACGGTCTCCAGAGATGGCTGAAGAACAGACAGGCTTCAAATGAGGTTGCTTTAGCAGCCAGCTGACCTCCAGTTCCACTACTTAAATTTGATCAGTAACCATCTGTTGGATGCCAAACTACAAGGCACTTTATTTTTATTTTATTTTTATCGCCTGTCAGGGATGATGCAGAGAATCTCACCAGGGAAATAAAACTATGCACTGCTGATTGGAGGGATGATGTCTGTCATTTAGAGACAGCACCACCGGAAGTCTGAGTTATGTCTGATTGGCTTCTACATTACGGCCGTTGTCCACTGCATCTTAATAGAATCAGGATTTAGGGAAAGAGGATCTAATTCTTGGCTCCTACTTAAGACAGGGAGAGAACAGTTTTAATGGAAACCAAACCATCTATCCATTTGTCTAACAGAATAACAGTTGGAAGGGACCTTGGAGGTCTTTTAATCCAATCCCCTGATCCAGCAGGAAACCCTATACAATTTCAGACAAATGATTCTCCAATCTCTTCATAAAAACTTCCAATGTTGGAGCATTCAGAACTTCTAGAGGCAAGCCATTCCACTGATTAATTGTTCTAACTGGCAGGAAATTTCTTCTTAGTTCTAGGTTGCTTCTCTCCTTGATGAGTTTTCATCTTGTCCTGCCTTCAGGTGCTTTGGAGAATAGAATAGAATAGAATAGAATAGAATAGAATAGAATAGAACCATGGATGTCGTCTAGTCCAGCCCCCTGCTCATGCAGGAGAACCTATACTATTTCAAACAAGGGACTGTCCAGTCTCTTCTTAAAAATTTCCAGTGTTGGAGCATTCACCGCTTCTGGAGGCAGATTGTTCCACTGGTTAATTGTTCTAACTGTCAGGAAATTTCTCCTTAGTTCTAGGTTGCTTCTCTCTTTGGTTAGTTTCCATCTGTTGCTTTTTGTCCTGCCTTCAGGCGCTTTGGAGAATAGCTTGACTCCCTCTTCTTTGGGGCAGACCCTGAGATATTGGAACATTGCTATCATGTCCCCCCTCGTCCTTCTCTTCATTAGACTAGACATACCCAATTCCAGCAACCGTTCCTCATATGTTTTAGCCTCCAGTCCCCTGATCATCTTTGTTGCTCTTCTCTGTATAGGATCTCCTGCCTGCGCAGGAGGTTGGACTAGAAGACCTTCCATGTCCCTTCCAACTCTATTATTCTGTATTATGTTAAGTATTCTATTCTATCCCAATATTGCCTCTGCTAACTCTAAGCAGTTCCCTGGGATGCAAAGCAGCAGTGTATACTATGCAGAAAGGATTGTACTTGAACCTATGACATGTTGGGTGTACAGGACATCCTTGATTTAGAACCATTCATCTGGTGAATGTTCAAAGTTACAACAGCACTGAAAAAAGTGACCTAGGACCATTTTTCACACTTGCAACTGTTGCAGCATCCCCATGGTCATGTGATCAAAATTTGTACGTTTGGCAACTGGTTCATATTTATGACGGTTGCAGTGTCCCAGGATCATGTGATAATCTTTTGCGAGAAAGGTTGTCAAGTGGAGAAAAGTCACTTTGTAACTCTCTCACTTAGCAACGGAAATTTTGAGCTCAGTTGTGGTTGTGAGTCGAGGACCACCTGTATAGCAGGGTTTTACCACTGAACTGCTGTTATTTTATTTTTTGTAACCTGCTGGCTAGGAAGTTGTAAGCTAATAAATCCCGACTTTAAGGCAGGGATATTTAGCATTTTTACTGGCAGGGATCACTTTTAAAAGATTAGTGTGAGCAACAGGAAGTCACCGAGATAAGGTGATTATAACATGATATCACACAAAACACTGTGGATTTATTTGTGGGCAGGTGATCCTGAGAATCTCCCTGCAATTTGACATATCTTAAGGCCATTTCAAACCTTAGCATAAACCGTTTGTTTTTTGTGCTAAGATTCAAAGGTTTTGTAGTGAATTTAGAGTGGTCCAAAGGAGGGGAAGGGAGAGAAGGTGATCATGGTTGCTGCCTGTAGATTAAGTAGGTTGCCCAAGGGTGTGGGTCAAGAAGAATGCATGGGGGTCGGAGGGATTTGTCAGATGTGCCACCCTGGTTGGTGATGATGCTTGGGTGAATGGCATGGATTGGATTGTTTCTGTGGTCCTCTTGATTCACTTCCAAAGTATCTTTAAAAAAAAAAATCCATCTAAACCTTTCTGCATTTTCTCTGCCTTTTTTTTTTTTAATCTTAAGAGTTCCTTCTGCTTTTTGATTGCATTCTTTGCAACTCTCTTTTTTGTCTCTTTATTCAGGACAGAAGACTCTCGTCTTCTCTTTTTTGCAGCTATCGTTCTGCTACATACATCTTCCTTCATCCAGTTCCTTTCATTTCATTCACTTTTCATTTCATAACTCCACCAAGCATCCTTTTTCATACTTTCCATTTGTGTAAACTATAAACTTCTGTAAAATAATTACAGAAGCAAGTAATTCCCAAACTTCTTTACTCCCATTCTATCTTCTATTATATATACATTATTATTTAATCCAGAAACCCCAGTAGCCCTTCGCTTTTTCTGTTCTTTCTCATCTTATTCTTGCCTATCCATTTATTTACTGTAAAGAAAAATTGTATGCAGAGCAAAGAAGGCTGTGATACTTTTTTTTATGGCCAACACGGTCCTTGGCTGCATTAATAGAGGGATAGAATGAAGAGCACGTGAAGTGTTAATACCACTTTATAATGGCTTAGCAAGACCACACTTGGAATATTAAATCCAGTTTTGGTAGCCACAATACATAAAAAAAAAGATGTTGAGACTCTAGAAAAGAGTTCAGAGAAGAGCAACAAAGATGATTAGGGGATCTATCTGTCTGTCTGGCATATTTATTTATTATAAATATATTTCTATTTATTTAGCCATACGCAAAATAAAATAAAAATTACGGTAGCTGTACCGATCTTTTACATTTTGGTTTAGAATCAACTTACAGCATGTTTGGTTGGTCTTAACTGCTAACCAATATATCTAAGTCATCTTAATTGACCTTCTGTAATCGGAATGATTGTTAAGGGATAAGAAGTGTGTTGTACAAAGTACAGCCTCCCAATTCTACTGAGAGATGTGGTCATGCTGAACTCATTCTCCATAGTTTTGTGAAAAAGTTCTCCGTATAAATAAAAACCAAAGCTACAAATGTGTATTTTAAAGGAAGCATTCTAGGCAAAACGCATACGTTAGGGAAAAGTACACCCAAAGATGCATTACATAAGCTCAGAAAACTTCCAAAAAGTTTAAGCATAGCAAATACAGCCAATCCTGTTAAAGTTACAGATAGAAACCAGGAGACTAAGTTCTAATCCTGCCTTAGGCATGAAGCCAGCTGGGGTGATTCTCTTTCAGCCTTAGGAGGAAGCCAAAGGCAAACCACTTCTGAAAATGTTGCCAAGAAAATTTCAGGGACTTGTCCAGGCAGTCCCCAGGAGTCAAAACTGATTTGAAGGGTGAAAAAAAAACATTTTTTTAAACATAGCAAGCTGAATTTAATGATGGTTGTTAAACAGTGTGTAAGTTTTATTCTTGAAATCATGAACTACAGTAAAGCCACAGCAGAAACAAATGGATGTCCAGTAAAAAAAAAAAGGGGGGGTATTAAGAGATGTCCTCACTTCTCTCTCTATCTCTCTCTCTCTCCCTCCCTCCCTCCCTCCCTTTCTTCCTTTCTTTCCTACTTTACATGATTTAATAAATTTACCTTAGAAAATGTAAGGAAATGATTTCCAAACCATTATATCTCTTTTAAATGTATTGAGCTGATTATCAGTTTGTTTCTAGATAGAATATAAAGTGCTAGTTATTCTCTTTAAGTTTGGTTGTTTTCTTGCAGATGTTTCATTGCAGATGTTCCATTACCCAACTAGATATCATCGGTGCTAAGTAGGAAGCGGGGATAGGTCTCATTTTATATTCTATCTAGTGGCTTGCCCTGTCAGTATTGGTGGGAGTGGTTTTACTAATTCTTTGATTAGATTGTTGTTTACTGTTGGCTTGTTGGTAGTTCCTTGAATGAGGTACTCTTTACTTTCATGTTGAAAAAGCTTGGCCAGATGTAATGGTTAGAAATGATGGAATGTAGTCTGGATTCCCAGGAGGGAGGGGGTGCCTTCCAGATGAGCTAGAGACAACTCACTTCAGATAGTTGTGTGAGAGAATGAGGATGAAGATGGCTCCTCCCTAATAATTTCCAGAATATATGCCTGATGGTGATGTTAGTACGCTTAAGAGTGGCAAGATTCTGTCTATGGGTGAGGAACAATAAAAAAAAATTTGCTTAGAAAAGTGACAACATCTATTTCTTGGCTTTTGGAGCCTGACATTAAGAGTGGTAAACTATGAGCTCCTACATGTACTGTGAATCATTGTAAAAAAGCATCGTACAAAGTTACAAAGTTAGGCTGTCATATCTGAACAAAGGAGAAAGGACAAGATGACAGTAAGAGCTCAAGGATACCACAGAAGTCAAACGTCACATTGGGGATTAATAGTTGGTGACAGCATAATAATCAGAAGAGGAGAGGTTAAAATGTGAATCTGAAGGGATAAGATCAGAGAGCTTGGATGAAGATAAAGGAGATGGCTGGAGGAGAAGATAAGGGACAAACAAGAAGGGTCACAGCTGACAGCCAACCACAGAGATAGACAACTCGGTAGTCTCCAGATCTTTTTAATTCCAGCATCCACAATCTCTTTACAGTAGCCAAGAAAATGGGACTGATGCATGTTAAAGATCAAAACATCTGGATACTACCTAATTGTTCTAGATATTCTAGAACAAAGCTCTTTATGTCAGCTCCCATTTCTATTGCTGAAATAAATTCCTTTGTGGGTCACCCCTTGCTGTGTTCTTGTAAAGAGGGCAGAGGTGAGGATCCATAAGAAATTTAAATAATAACAAATATCATATAAATAATTAGCACTAGTAACAGCAACTGAATAACCTTAAATCTAGAGTCCAACCAATAAATTAATGTATGGCATTTTTGTCCTTGGATTTAGCTGGCTCTTTTCTATTCCAGTGCTTAAATATTGTATTAATTTTTCAAGCCACGATGTGTCAAAACATCCAAATACAGGTAGTTCTTGGTTACCGGCCATTCAGCAACTGTTCAAATTTATAGCAGTGTTGTACAAATGGTAGGTACACCCAGTCCTGAAGTTATGGACATTGTAGCTCCTTTGGTGATATTCTGGTACTTGGCACCTGCTCAAACTTACAACTGTAAGGGAACATTAGCTGTCCTACTTGCATGTTCTCCCCCCCCCCTTTTGGATTTTGGCTAGCCTTCACTATTTATCTCTGATAATGTCAGGCACAAGAGATTGAGACTGTGTGTTAAGTTACAGCACAGGAGATTTATTATTTCAAGCTTATATACAAGAATCTAGTCAACTAATGGTCAGCATTAAATTGGTGCTAGATAAGGGTCAACATAATTCAAGGGTAGGCTGGACTTGGATCTTTGTGGCAACATAAGGACTCTAAGCTGATGACATGTTTAACTCCACCCCCAACTCTACCTGCTCTTCTCCTACAGATAGCTCTTCACCACCTTTTTCTTCCTGCTGTTGAAAAGGCATGCCAATTCTGACCCACCACAAAACATTTGGCTTTTTTCCCAAGGCCGCACACAAACTTTGTCCAAATCTCATGCAGCCTTCTCATGAGGCTTTGAAGTCTTCCTTGAACTCTCAGTAGATACATTTTCTTGGGTAAGAAGTGAATGCTATTTCATAGTTTTCATACAGTCCAAAATCTTACAACCCATAACAGGTCAAAACAATATTTTTTTTAAAAAGAAAAGAAATATTGGATTATGAGAAACTAAACCTGGGGAAATGTTATATACTGAAAAGGAAGAACAGCACTGGATTGTCTGAATCACTGTGATTAATGATGAGGGATTTATCCCAGCCTCTGATGGTCCGATTATCCAAACCTTTGTAATAAACAGAGGTATCATGTATCATCTGTTTGTGATACAGTTCTGCTTGATAGTTTTAATGCAGAAAGGTTTCCAACTTTCTAGGCTAAATGAAGTCTATTGATTGAGGCAAATCTCATACTGAACCCTGAGAAACAATGGCCTTTTCCAGTTCTGAAAATTTCCAATAATGAAAGCAACAAACTAGAAATTGCTAACAGTGCCAATGGTGGAAGTTTGTGGTTGAAATGTGCCAGACATGTTTTGTTCTTTTGAAACTGGATAGACTAAAACCGTTAACATTATTATGCAATGTTTACAAGTCTGAAAGTACAGATTTCCCGCTGTCCTTTAGAAGCCTGAGAACTTAGCCTCTTGCCCTACCCATTAAGCAGCTGTGGGATGTGCTGTCTCTTATTTGATAATTTCCTAGGCAGCCTCTCTTCACCCCATCTTCCAAGGTCTTTCATAAATATCATTAGACCTCCTTTGGATATGGTAGGGTCTCTGCCACTGTACCAATTCAGTTCCTGCTACTGATCAGTGCCAAGTAGTTCTTAATTTGCAATCATTTATCTAATGATCGTTCAAAGTTATGATGGCGCTGAAAAATTGGCAATTATTCTTCACACTCATGACTGTCTCAGCAACCCCACAGTTACATCGTCAAAATTTAGGTGCTTGACAACCAGCATGTATTTATGATGGTTGTGGTGTCCTGGACTTACATGATTGCCATATATGACTTTTCTAGGGATCTTCCTATAGGAAAAATGGTCATAAAATTACTCACTTAATAATCGCATCACCTAACAACAGAAGTTCTGCTCCCATTTGTGATCGTAGGTTGAGGACTACCTGTAACTTGCTATTTGGGTAATTATTGTTTGCCCTGGGATTTTCTCTGTTAGAAAACTTCATCTACCCATCCCTGGAGAGAACTGTCAGTTCTCATGCCTTGTCCATTGAAAACTCCTGGGTGTGATGGATTTGCTAGTTTTAAAACTATTTCAACGTTTGTGTTGTGCAAATATTTACAAAAGCGGGTAGCGAGTCCTATAGCTCAGCTGGTCATTCATGCAGGACCTGCATTGCCCATTGGTATGGAACAGATCTGGAAGACTTCTGTATCTGTTTCCCGTAATAGGAATCTAGGGATGGCTTGAAATTCTTTGTTAATGCATACAGCCTGCTTCTCCAGCTTATAAATAAAAGATTTAGATGAAGCAGATGGACATGTCCATAGAGCTGATCAAGTGGGTATAGCCACGGAGGGTTCTTCAAAAGAAAATCATAGTTAAATAACATGGGATGAGAAAAAGACAGCTTTTTATCAATGAATCTCCAGTTTTCCTAAATCTCTGCATCTATCTATCTATATGCACCTTTACCTGCAATAAAACTATTTTCTAATCAATTTTGTGCTAAAATACTTCTTTCTGAGTTTTTTTTCCTTTAAAGATATAGAGAATTGCTTAAATTGATTACTTAGGATTCCTTTTATGCTTTAAGACCATTTTCTAAAGGAACATGAACATAGAGAGACTAGAAGTATTTCAATTTCCTTCCTTCCTTCCTTCCTTCCTTCCTTCCTTCCTTCCTTCCTTCCTTCCTTCCTTCCTTCCTTCCTTCCTTCCTTCCTTCCTTCCTTCTTTCCTTCCTTCCCCACTATGTATTGGATATTTCCTGCAGACAATCTGCTGATGTGCCATTACTTTCATTGTAAAATTCTACAGCCAGATGATTCTGGAGTTTTAGTCCTATTTTTAGTGTAAGCAACTTCACAAAGATTGATGTCTTTTAATTAGAGGCTGTTACATATTCATTTTAAAGGGTATCTACATTATTACTTAAAAATAGAATGTATGCTTTATTTAAATAAGAAGCGACAAACCATTTGACTTACTTTATTATAATCCCATAGATCTTTTTTTAATCTCCTCAAATCAGCTCTGTAAAATAACTGACAGAGATTACTATCTATGGTTGAGCTGGGATTTGAACTCAGTCTTTTAAAGTTCATATACATTTCTCTCCTGCTGAAGATATAGGGCAAAGCTAGTTTGTTAGCCAGTTATGCTTCAGTGTCTAATTCCTGAGAACTATTAAATATCTCTGGATGTAGGAGATGATGCTGAACCCAAGGGTGGGGTCAAATATAACATTAGTTTGGAATCACTACACCCATGTAATAGACCTAAGTCCAGGCCCCCTTGAAATCCATTGACTCTTATCTGGCACCAACTTTCCTTGATTATTAGTTGATCAGAATCTTGTGTATAATAGCATGTAATAAACTCATGGTATTTTGGAACTCTATTCTGGCTCCTGGTTTCTTGTATCTGACACTGGATTCTGTAATTTAAAAGATTAAAGTAAGAGGTGAGAGGAATTTCACTGTGATCCAGCAAGGTACTTTTGCTCTTGAGTAAAACAGCATAGATTTGTGTTAATTGAACATGGATTAGTGCTACCTTGATCATTAAGACAGCTCAATCGTGTATTCTGTAGGTATTAAATCAAAGCAAATCAGCGACCCGTAAATTCTCAGCTGAAAATTGGAGGCTCTTGAAGATTTCAGACTTCAAAAACATTAACTCTGGTCCACCAGACCAGAGTGGCAAAATTTCACATAGAAAGTGATATCAAACTTTCCAAATTTCTTGGGAGAAACGCTGACAGTGTGGATGGTTGTGAAAATGATCTGGTTTTGTTTTTTCTTTATTGGTAGAAAGTAGGATTCTTGGGAAATTTAAAAATGCCTCTGATAACAGGAGCATAATAAGCGTTAGGTGGAAAGTACAGGTAATCCTAGAATTGCGGCCACAATTGGGTCCCACATTTCTGTTGTTACGTGAAGCCTTTGTTAAGCAAGTTTTTGCCCCATTTTATGACCGTTCTTGCCACAGTTGTGAAGTGAGGCACTGCAGTTCTTAAATTAGTGACACAGTTGTTAAGTGAATCTGGCTTCCCCCTTGACTTTGCTTGTCAAAAGGTCGCAAGAGGGGATCACACATGACCATGGGACACTGCAACCGTCATAAATAGAAACCAGTTTCCAAGCATCTGAATTTTGATCACATGATCATGGGAATGTTGCAATGGCCATAAGTGTGAAAAACGGTCATAACTCACTTTTTTCAGTGCCATTGTAACTTTCAACAGTCACTAAGTAAACTACTGTAACTTAAGGACTACCTGTAGTATCTCAGTTTGCCCATGAAAACCTTGTTGGATGTCTCCATGATCTTTTTTTTTCTTCAAAAGGTAACTGGACTGGTTTTTTTTTCCTTTGAGGAAAAAAAAGAAAACATTTCACTTCTCATTCAAGAAGCTTCATCTGATGGCGTGAGGATGGAAGGATAAGTTCCAACAGTTGAGGCTCGATGGTGGGGAGATGGAAGGAGAAGTTCTGACAGAAAGAATGGTGGGAATGGAAGGATTGTATTTCTTTGCAGTCATCTGGTCATTAGCACTCTCTCTGAAAGCTGTTGAGGCCACTTGGGGTTTTATCTGTGCCCTCAGGGTCACATGAATCGGAGGAAATTGGTTGTGGAATCTTCTTGGAACTGCTGCAAGGGCTGTGTGATAAACTGAGATAGTTGGTGTCTTATGCCTCCCCCTCTGACGATGGAGGGGCCTTCAATTCTAACATAGGTGGATTCTTTTACCCAGTGATGGCGAACCTTTTAGAGACCGAGTGCCCAACCCCCCCGCCACCACACTGTCCCCGCCCCATGGGCCACCCACCATTTCCATGGCCTGCTGCAGATTGTCCAGGTGACCCAGCAGCACCATGGTGGCCACGCACTCTGTCCACACCCTGCAGCATCATCTGCACGTGACGGGACACAAGGGCAGAGACTTGTCCCCACGCCTGGCTGCCATATCCTTGGTTGCGCTGCTCTGCACGGGCCGTGCCCAGGGGCGACTCTCCTTCAGGGGGCTGCTGGTGAGGAGGGGGCCATGTGGGGAGGCGGGACTGGGGTGATGGCGCATGTGCCCAGAGAGAGGGCTTTGAGTGCCACCTCTGGCACATGTGCCATAGGTTTGCCACCACTGTTTTTACCCCTCTTTCAAACCAGCGATCCTCTCTTCTCCAAAATGTGGACGTTTCTTCTTGTTGTATGTCAGAAGAGAAGCAAAGGCGACTGCTCAGTTCCCGATGCTTTGATATTCTGTACAGGCCATTTCTTTTTATATCCCCAATTTGCCCTGAGTTTCTCACTGAACATTTTGCCTTCCAGGTATCAGTACCAAACAGAGCCATTAGTTAGGTATGGAATATGAATTCCAGGCTTCGCATAAGCTAAATTGCTTAGGTGGTACTTAAGAATGTACGTTTCCCCCATCTGTTACCATCGTTTGGCACTTGGTCCGGGAACAGTTCAGCATTGAAACATTACGCCACTGAGTTTCTACATTTGGAGTGCCAGGTGGAATGAAACAGTTCCTCAAAGGATGGGCACGAGTTGTTAAACGGCACTAAAAATTCAGAAATGGTGGCAGCCTTTGTTTTTTAAGGGACTTTGATCTGTCATCAATCAGCTCCTGAGAGCTCTCCATATGTCAACAAATTGATCTTGATCTTTATGGAAATCTATTTGGAGACCCTGCTGTATGATTATCTGCCTTCCAGTCTGACAAATGGAGTGCATTTCTCATAATTAGGCAGACTTTTTTTTTCTGTCTGCACCATTTATCCCATGAGGACATATGTCTGTTTCCATAGGCCAACTTGTCAGTCTGCGTCTGACTATTTTCCATTTTGTATAGTGCATGTTGCGCCGTTCTTGTGAAACACCAGAATGGGACACCCCCATTCTTTCCCTTTTATTCCAATGGGCTTTTGTGAGTCCTTATTTTTCTGAGATCTCTCTGACCCTTTCGTATTGATCACTACATCGACTATACTAATCAATATGCTATTGATTATTAATAGTAAAATATAGTCATTGCTATTTCTGTATTAGACCTCAGGATTTCTCAGTGAGGCTTAAATTGTTGGATGATGTCAGTTTGGGTCAAGTCTTTGATTGGGTAGCATGAAAAAATGGAGGAGAAAGTGATTCAGCTTAGGTCTAAAGGCATTTTGGCAGGCAGAAATTAACTTCTCCATACTGTTTGTCTGGCATCTGCCATGTACTGAGATCAGAACTAGGGGATCCTGTAAAACTTTGGACTTTATTGAATGTTATCACTCAAGGGTCCAATGCCGATGTTTAGAGCAGCAAGAATTCCTGAAAATGCAGTTCAGCTTTATCTGGAGCCATTTTGCCACCTTGAGTCACCATGTGCGAATAGGTGGCAATATAAAATTTAAAAATAAAAATAAAATAAATCAAATAAATTTTGCCCACCTGATTTAAATGGTGTCATTCCAAGTAGCAAAGAGATGTTACTGTCACATTTAAATAAGCTTTATTTTGAGTAACAGGATAACAGAGTTGAAAGGAACCTTGGAGGTCTTCTAGTCCAAGACAAGTGGGAGACCCTATACCAGGGGTGTCAAACTGCCATCCTGCGGGCTGGATGCATCATAGCAAAACCACGCCCACCCCATTGCCGGCAATGGCAAAAAAAGTTGTGATACTTTGCGACACATCACGTGATTTTGCACGTTTGACACCCCTGCCCTATACCATTTCAGAAAAATAGTTGACCAATCTCTTCTTAAAATCCTTAAGTGCTGGAGCACCCACAACTTTGGAGGCCAGCTATTCCACTGATTAACTGTTCTCACTGTCAGGAAATTTCTCCTTAATTCTAGGCTGGTTCTCTCCTTGATTAGTTTCCATCCATTCCTTCTTGTCCTGCCTTCAGGTGCTTTGGAGAATAGGTTGACCTCTTCTTATTTGTGGTGGCTCCTCAAATATTGGAACATTGCTATCATGTCACATCTAGTCCTTCTTTTCATTAAACTACACATGGTTCCTGCAACCGTTCTTCATATGTTTTAGCGTCCAGTCCCCTAATACTTTTTGTTGCTTAATGATGATGATGATGATGGATGGGACCTTAGAGGTCATCTAGTCCAACCCCCTGCTCAGGCAGGAAACCCTATACCATTTCAGACAAATGGCTGTCCAGTCTCTTCCTAAAAGCTTCCGGTGTTGGAGCATTCACAGCTTCTGGAGGCAGGTTGTTTCACTGGTTAATTGTTCTAACTGTCAGGAAGTTTCTCCTTAGTTCTAGGTTGCTTCTCTCTTTGGTTAGTTTCTATCTGTTGCTTCTTGTCCTGCCTTCAGGTGCTTTGGAGAATAGCTTGACTCCCTCTTCTTTGTGGCAGCCCTCTTCTCTGCATTCTTTCTAAACTCTCACATACAATGCAAATATGTGTGCATGAATGATGCTACAGAAAAATTCTGAGATCTCCCTCTTCAGATATAAATGATCTGGCTTCCCGCCATGGTGCCCGATAACATATTAATTAAAGATTTGCCGGCATATATTTTATGCATCTTTCTCTCATCCTCTCCTCATTATGTCTTCTGTATATAATTTCTGTGTGTTAGCTAATGCACAGAACTTCTTGTATTAAACTAGGGAGTTGCAATTGTTTCTTTAACGTAGCATCCTAATTGTCTCAGGCTGTCTAAAGGATAAACAGCAGCAAACAAGCAGGTTAGTTTAGATTGAAAGAGAGATTTTTTTCTGGAAAGGGCTAGAGAAGCACCAAGTGAACATCAGCTGAACTTACATACAGTTCATTTTCCTTTTATATTAAAAACTGTCACATCACTGCATTTCATCTTTAGCTATGTTGAGTTTTCCTGTCGTGTTCGATGTTCCCATCTCTTCATTAGCTTTTATTTTACAAACTCTCATTTCGGGCTAACATTCAGATTACAAATGACTGTTGTATGACAACGTGTGTCAGAAAGAAAAAAAAATAACTGTGTAGATCAAGGGCTTTCAGGTATTTTCAGGCCACGGAACAGGCTCATTTAAAAATAGTAGTAATAAATTCCTAGAAGCCCTAATTAAGAGGCAAACCGGCTGTGATCGAAAATTGGTTGCATTCCAGTGATTGTGTGTTTTATGCCCCTTAAGTCTCTTATAGAACCCTATTAAATTCTCACTGGGGTGCATGGAACCCAGTTTGAAAACCACGTGGTAGGGGAACATATATGTATAAGGGTATGTGGGCATGAACGTAGATAAAAAGCAGAAGTTGCTACAGTGATGTTTCATGATCCATACATTTTAATAGCATACTTAGAAAGAATCATATTTAGCAAACCCAATTGCCTCCATTTGTAGTTTGCTGTCATGCTTCTCCTGAGCTATGGACAGTTACATATTATTACAACTTATTTATTCTTTTTAATTCAGCCACTTTAATACAATATTCTTGAACACTATAATCCTGATCAACAAAGGCACCGGGCTAAAAAAAACAGGAGGCCCTGAGTTCTAGTCCTGCTTTGGGTGCAAAGCCAACTGGTTCATCTTGAGCCAGACACTCTCTCTTGGCCCTAGTCAGGAAGCAATGGCAAACCACTTCTGAAAAACCTTGCCAAAAAACCCTGCAGAGATTTGTCCAGGTAGTCTCTGAGGATCAGCCATAGTTGAACAGAGAATAAATAAATAAATGAATACGTACGTATGTACATACGTACGTACATACATACATACATATGTAAACAAACTTGGCCTGGCCTACAGTGGACATTTTGATACATTTTTTGCTAGCTCAAAATCCTACTCAGTAAAGTCAGATTCCTTCAGATAGGTTTGATGGTATTCAAACTTGCAGAATAACCAATGGAATTAGAATGAAGCTGGATGTTCTGTTGCTTGTGTTCCTGTAAGACGCTAAGAAAAAGACACAGCCATGTCTTGAGCAGAGGTTTGAAGCTGCAGGACACAGCTTGACAAACTCTGAGTTTATTGCTTCTTATATACTTGTTACATACACCAGCTTAACTATTAGATACTGACAAAGGTTTCTTATTGGAAAATGTCTTCATGTAAGCAACTATTTCCTAGTAACACATTACATGATCAAAGACCAGGTAAAGAACAAACAGGAGAAAAACTAACAAAAGCAGGAAAAGATAGGAGAAGGAACTAAGCATATTATCTGTTTAGGTAGGTGAGGCATTAAGTCAAAAGTGCATGACCTTCTGGCTGCTTCATTGGGACAAAGAGTATCAAAAGGTTATGAGGTTTTGGGGGGGGAAGCACGGCAGTTTGCTGCGCGTGCATTTTCCCCCACATGTTCCAGGATGAAATATCAATAACTTTGGCCCTGGATCTAATCTATTATGTAAAGACTGTTGCTGTCCAGTTGTATACAACTCTATGGGATGGTGCTCATCTCTTTTTCTTAGCTGAGGGAGCCAGATCATCCAAAGATCTCTGTGGGTCATGTGGCTGGCATGACTATACGCCAAGGTATATGGAACACTGTTACCTTCCCACCAAAGTACTACCTATTTATCTATTCAATAGTAGTAACTGTGAGAGGGATCTCGGAGTCCTAGTGGACAATCATTTAAATATGAGTCAGCAGTTTGCTGCAGCTGCCAAAAAGGCCAATACAGTGGTGGGCTGCATTAACAGAGGGATAGAATCAAGATCATGTGAAGTATTAATACCACTTTACAATGCCTTGGTAAGGCCACACTTGGAATACTACATCCAGTTTTGGTCACCACAATGTAAAAAAGATGTTGAGACTCTAGAAAGAGTACAGAGAAGAGCAACAAAGATGATTAGGGGACTGGAGGCTAAAACATAAAAGGAACGGCTGCTGGAATTGGGTATGTCTAGTTTAATGAAGAGAAGGATGGTGTTCCAATAACTCAGGTCCTGCCACAAAGAAGAGGGAGTCAAGCTATTCTCCAAAGTGCCTGAAGGCAGGACAAGAAACAGTGGATGGAAACTAACCAAGGAGAGAAGCAACCTAGAACTAAGGAGAAATTTCCTGACAATTAGAACAACTAACCAGTGGAACAACTTGCCTCCAGAAGCAGTGAACGCTCCAACACTGGAAGTTTTTAAGAAGAGACTGGACAGCCATTTGTCCAAAATGGTATAGGGTTTCCTGTCTGAGCAGGGGATTGGACTAGATGACCTCCAAGGTCCCTTCTAACTTTTTATTATTATTATGGATCATCGCACAGTCAGCCAGATGTTCAGACTGGATTTGGCATTTTGTCTACCTATCGAGTCCTTACCCAGGACCTGGGATAGGCAGATGTGGATGTTTGATGGTATTACAGGTATCGTCGCAGGATGGAAGCAGTTCCTAATAAGGCCGCCTTTTGCAATTGACTAATAGCGAATTTGTCAATGCCAATGGTGTTCAAGTGGTGCTCCAGTTGTTTTGGGATTGCACCCAAGGAGCCTATGACTATTGGTACTACCCTTGCTTGCTTTTGCCACAGTCTTTCTATTTCTATTTGTAGGTCTTTGTATTTTGTTATCTTCTCCAGTTTTTTCTTGTCTATTCTGCCATCTCCAGGCACTGCCACGTCCACTATCCAGACTTTTTTGTCTTTCTTATCGACAATTGTTAAGTGTGGGGTGTTATTTGCAGGTGCTTGTCTGTCGGGGCAAGTAACAGGAGCTTACCCTATAGCACAATGCTCAGGTCTCAAACCTGGGCTGTCAGCTGTTTTCCAGCTGACAAGTTCAGTTCTTTAACCACGGAGCCATCATACTTCCATATCTACTAGGTAGAGCACCCTATTAAGAGCATCCTCCATATTCTATAAGTCAGTATATGAGAGTAAGGAAGTCTTTCTTTTTCTTTAAATTTCTCTTTCTCTATTGAACTCAGAATTTGAAAGCCACAAAACTCTTACATTTTTCACTGAAGATATAAGAATGTGGTTCTAAACTCATTTACTTGAAAATTAATCCCATTGAAGTCAACGAATCTTATTTCTGTTTGATATTCATAGGATTCCACTTAAATACAGATTAATCCATCCTTTTTTGTTTTAGAAAAAAAGGGGGGCGTAATCAAAATACATTGTGCAGAAGCATATCTGATCCATTGGGTATTAATGGATAATTTCACTTCTGGCATATAGACACTAAACTCTGTTTTACTTGTAGAAATGTTGCTAAAATGCTCTAGTTTTTCCCATTCCTGGTTATAATACGGATGGGTGCAAATTTTATTACACGTAAAATGTCTGTCTTTTACTACATTGTTCTTTTATCACATTCTGAATTGTATTTTTATTTTCTTTGGTGATGATAATATTCTTATCGTAAGTTGGCCGCAGACATAATAAGAAATGTTTGTTGATTTTCATAAGAATGGAATATACCCTGAAAATTTATTACTTTCTCCATTCTTGAATGTGGAAAACACAGTCTCCATCAAATATAGTTTCCTGTTTTTATCCCAACCTTCTCCAACCATCTAAAACCAGGGTGAAAATTTCAGTCCTCCTGACTCTGCTGGTCCCCATATCATTCCCACAACCCTGGATATTCCTGGATTTCTTTTCTAGCTTAATCTCAAACTAGAAAAGAAATCCAGGAATATCGAAAATAAACCACATTGAGACTCTTGATTGCTGAAATGTCGTCTGTTGCATCCTGACAAAATCAGCAGAGCCTCCGAGGTGAGGGGTCAAAAAAGTAATATTGCAGTTGTGGTAACAGGATCAGGAGCCTTCACTGGGTGTACAGGTAGTCCTTGACTTAACAACCACTTATTTAGTGACCGTTTGAAGTTACAAAGGCACACACCAAAAAAGTGACTTATGAACTATCCTCACTCTTAAAACCATTGCAGCATCTCCATGGTCATGTGATCAAAATTTGGATGCTTGGCAATTGTTTCTTATTTATGACAATTGTCGTGTCCTGGGATCATGTGATCGTTGTTGTTTTTTTGCAACCTTCTGATAAGCAAAAATCAATGAGGAAGCCAAATTCACTTTACAACTGTATTACTAACTTCGCTACTGCAGTGATTCACTTAACAATTGTGGCAAGAAAGGTCATAAAGTGAGCAAAACTCAGTTAGCAACTACCTTGCTTAGCAACAAAAAAATTGGGCTCAGTTATAACTCGAGGACTACCTGTGTCAACTTCAAATAAGTGTCCAAAAAGGCAGGCCTGGGATTGCACTGTTACAATGGTATGTATATGAATTTAATAAATAAGTACATAAATCTTAACTTTTCTTATCTTCCCTATACAGATTCCTTGATACTCTATTCATACTAAGATGATCATCACTAAGATAATCAAAGGTCTGGAGACTAAAACATACAAAGAATGGCTGCTGGACTTGGGTTTGGCTAGTCTAAAGGAAAGAAGAACTAGGGGTGACATGATAGCCGTATTCCAGTATTTGAGGGGCTGCTACAAAGAAGAGGGGGTCAAATTATTTTCCAAAGCACCAGAAGGCAAGACAAGAAAAAATGGATGGAAATTAATCAAGGCGAGGAGCAACCTAGAACGAAGGAAACATTTCCTAAGGGTGAGAACAATTAACCAGTAGAATGGCTGGTCTTCAGTTGACCAGCCATTCTACTAGTTAATTGTTCTCATATGTTGTGAGTGCTCCATTACTGGAGGCTTTTAAGAAGAGACTGGACAGCCTTTGTCTGAAATGGTATAGGGTCTCCTGCTTAAGCAGGGGGTTGGACTAGAACAGGGGTTCTCAACCTTGACAACTTTAAGACTTGTGGACTTCAACTCCCAGAATTCCTCACCCAGCTTTGCTGGCTGAGGAATTCTGGGAGTTGAAGTCCACAAGTCTTAAAGTTGTCAAGGTTGAGAACCCCTGGACTAGAAGATCTCCAAGGTCCTTCCAACTCTGTTATTCTATGCTATTCTAAGTACATATGCAAAACTCTGCCCCAGTTGAGTAGATGAATAAAGGTGAGCCAGGTTCATTCCCAGATCTATGTATTAGAAGTGGGTCTTGAAACAGTGTCCACTGGGTAGGCTTAGCATCCATTTTTCCTTCAAGGCTGTACTGAATGAAGTCTCAAGCTGACATGGAGGAAAACAGTTTGTTTATACAATAATAAGAAGCAATCCCATGGCACGGAAAGCTGCCAATAAAAATGCATTTGTTGTTTCTGCTGACACTTAGCACAATATTATGAACGGAAGTCTTAGTTTTGGCATAGCGACAAAGCCTGTAATATGCCTTCTTGGATTTAGCACACAGGAGAGGGTGCAGGAAAAATAAAACTAGGGCTGCCGGAGAGGAAATATGTGTGTATACCGATTTAAAGTCAGGGATTGGCTTACAGGAACTGTAGATCCACTGATGGGAGCTGAAGTCTTGCTGATAAAATAATAATACTAATAATGGATTTCCCATAGCAGTGGCACATAGTGATAGGAACTAATTGGCCTGCTGACAACCCTGCATTCCTTTTAGGATCATTTATTGAAGAGCCAATGAGCCTGAGCTGTCTCCCCCACACGGAGGTTGCAATTAAGATGCAATTAATCGGACACCTGATTAGCACAGTCAGAAGAAATGTCTCATCTCCCTCCATTCTCCCAGTCTGATGTAATTGCTTCTTTTCTTTATTATTAGACGATTAGAACCAAAACTTTCGAATTATCTGAAAGCTCTGACAGGAAAAATGGAATGTATGAATGACCTTAAGGAAAAGACAGGAGGAGAAACTGCCTTGGAAACAATCAGATAACAGAGGCAAGAGCCCACAGTCACTGAATGGACAGTGAAAATAATAATTAGAAAACACCTGCCCAAACACAGGCAGTCCTCGACTTACGTCCGCAATGAAGCCCCACATTTCTGTCGTTAAGTGAGATGTTTGCCAAATGAGCTTTGCTCCATTTTACAACCTTTCTTGCCACAGTTATGAAGAGAATCACTGCAGTTGGTAAGCTAGTAACATGGTTGTTAAGCGAATCTGGCCTCCCCATTAATTTTCCTTGTCAGAAGGTCGCAAAAGGGGATCACATGACCTTGGGACACAGCAGTGGTCATAAATATGGACCCAGTTGCCAAGCATTTGAATTTTGATCCCATGATCGTAACTGGGGAAAAACAGTCATAAGTCACAGTTTTCAGTGTCGTCGTAACTGAACGAACTGTTGTAAGTTGAGGACTACCTATAGATCAAATGGTTAAAAGTAGAAGTGGGAAGTTTGTACCTCAGACTTGTAAGATGCTGTTAATGTAGCCTTAACAATAAAGTAGAATTAGTTCATCTTGTTGAGTTTCCTGTCTGGTTTACCTGGGAAGGTTGACAGATGGATCAATATAGGACTCATATAAGTTTCTTAATTCCATTGTGCTGCAAGCTGCAGGTCATAAGCTAGTTTGCCGTCTTAGATTCGAGATTAGTATCCTTGTGCATTACCACTTTGCAAAACTTTCAGTTACCTGGGAGACTGGAGTTGCAAATTAGTAGTCTGGTACTGATGTTTCATGGCTCCAAACTCCAAAGTTATTGTAGGAATCTTTCCTCTCTGGTGCCATGATAGAGGAACTTTTGCTTTGTGAATTTCTAGCATATGTGGGTCTCTAGACTGACATACCATGATACAAAATAAATAAATTGCAAACATCCTTTCTGGGTTCCTGTCAAAATCCTATGGCTCTCTGATGTAAGAGAAGAGCAGGCAGAGCTGGTGGGCGGCATTAAATGCATCATAAGCTTAGAATCCTTACATTGCCACAAACAATGCAAGTCCAGCCCAACCCTTATCTATGGTCAATTTAGTGCTGACCATTAGTTGACTAGATGCTTGTATATAGGCTTGAATAAATCTTCTCTACTCTATGATTCTGATCTTTTGTGCCTGACACCAGTTGTTAATCAGATCCCAACTACTAATCAATTCAGCCATCATGGACAGCACTGAGTATGATAAAAGTTATAGCGCATTTGTTTACTTAATTATTTATATCTCTTCTTTAGCAGTGCTTTTTTTCTTAAAAAAAAAAAGGTGCTGGAACTCACACATGTCATACAACCTGCCTTGCCTACCTTACAAGGTTCCATCCAAAAAAGGTGCCGGAACTCTGTTCTTTAGTATTTGTTAATAAACAATTCAAGGTGGCAAACATATCTAATAGTCCTTCCTCTACCTATTTCCCCCACAACAACAACAACAAGCCTGTGAGATGAATTGGGTGAGAGAAAGTAAAATACCCACCGTCCCCCAGCTGGCTTTCATGGCTAAGGCAGGATTAGAATTCACGGTCTCCTGGTTTCTAGGAGTTGATGCCTTAACCACTAGACCAGGGGTAGGCAACCTTGGCTCTTTTATGACTTGTGGACTTCAACTCCCAGCTATGCTGGCTCAGGAATTCTGGGAGTTGAAGTCCATGAGTCATAAAAGAGCCAAGGTTGCCTACCCCTGCACTAGACCAAACTGATTCTTCCATTCCTTTGAAGAATCTTGCTGCTTCACTTCAAAACATGGCAGGGCAGATGATTGGAGCGATGTTAAATAAGACCTTATTTTGTCATTAGGACCTTCCTGGTATTCTCTTCCTGAAAACATTAGGCCATTGTTTCTCAACCTTGACAATTTTAAGGCATGCGGTGCTGGCTGTGGAATTCTGGGAGTTGAAGTCCACATGCCTTAAAATTGTCAAGGTTCAGAGATCACACTGGCTTTCCTGGTGTTCTGCTGGAATATCATTACTGGTCATCCCAGTAAAGCAGTTAAAAACGGACTTCCCTGCTAGCCTGCATATAAAAGAACACACTGCCTTTTGCTGACAATAGAACAACTGTCCTTTTCTTCTTGTTAATGGCTTGGTGGCCAAATGTCAAACACGTTGTTAAGGGAATAATAGATGACTAATGTTGGACTTGTATTGGAAAAAATCAAAAGAAGAGAGGGAGGCTGGTTTTATCAAGGTTTCCCACAGAGACAAGCTACGGTGAATGTATTTCTCAATGTGTTAGGCCTAATAAGAGCATTTACTTATTTATACATAAGAGCTGAAAGTGGTTCACTGAAAAAAAGAGAGGAGGGGAGGGTAGAATGGGAAGTGTAATTACCATAATTTTTTCCCCAGCTTTCTTTACTCAATACCGAAAAGAGAAAGAGAAAGGATTTAGAAAGACCTGAAAAAAAAGGGGGGGGGGAATTGAATACATTTTAGCTAAAATTGATAGCTCTTTTTTATTTTATTTCATTTTTTCTTTGTGGAGGGGAAAAAAAAAAGCACTGTGATTTAATGTTGAGGCTTGCAAAGAATTCTTACTGCCAGAACTAATGCATTCATTGGAAGAGGAAGACTTGGATTCAAATTAATGAGAACACGCAAACCAGCGCTCTAGTTTTAAGCTGTGTTTCCTTTGAGTTCCTTTGATCGTTAGCTCTGTGCGTGTTACAGGGTTATTGCAAGGAAACAAATATGTTAGCCCAGTGTATCTCAGTTGGGAAATTGAGTTTCCGTCAATTCCCCCGATGCATGTAGATCTCTTATCTCAATGCACGGGGTTAAAATAGCAATTTCCTGGGATGTGGTGGTGAATAAGAAACAACCTGTTCTTCGGCAGTAAGACTGGAAAGGTTTGTAGCAGAACCAAAAAAAAGCTTTTTTTTTAAGAAAACCAAAAATATAGGAATTTTCACTGCAACTTCTCAGTCAAAAACCTTGAGAGCAGTTGCCATTTACTAAAAACCTAATAATGGTGGAAATAAGAGTATGATAAACATGATAAAAATCCAGCAAGCTTTGAATTAGGCAATGCTTGAAAAGGCATCTACAGATAAAACATATTTGTGTATGGAACTGAGCAGACGTCAATTCAAAGCCAGATGAATCTTCCCGAGGAAATAATTTCATCAGGGCCATGAGTATGTTTTTTTAAAAAAACCTTTCCATACACAATTGCACTTATCTCTGAAAGTGGGGATGATTTTGAAAAGGCCTCTGATACTGGATGTTAATAACAGAGCAAGTTATTGTAAGATGACTATTTTAAATATCTAAAGCTCAAGTTCTTCGAAACTATGTAGATAGATAGGCATGTACTGTATTTATACCACATGTTGGGCATGCAAATTTTGGAGAGCCAGTATTGTGTAGTGGTTAAGGTGTTAGCCTAGAAACCAGGAGACTATGGGTTCTAGTTCCTGTTGGAAGTCAGCACCCACCCATCCTCCTAGATAAGGAAATATTTGGGGGGGGGATATTAAAAAGGACAGAATATTATATTTCCCCGAGGAATAATAAAAGGACTAATAAAAAAACTTAGGCCAGTGTTTCCCAAACTTGACAATTTTAAGGCATGTGGACTTCAACTCCCAGAATTCCACAGCCAGCAGGCTGTGGAATTCTGGGAGTTGAAGTCCACATGCCTTAAAATTGTCAAGTTTGGGAAACACTGCCTTAGGCGAAGTCTCCCTCTCCCAAGCAGAAACCAAGTAGGGCAGCTTTTCAGTTTTAGGCATGAAAGCTGGCTGGGCCAATCACCAGGAGACGGTGAGTTCTAGTCCCACCCATGAAAACTGGCTGAGTCAATCATCCGGAGACAGTGAGTTCTAGTCCCACCCTAGACACGAAAGCCACAATGTGACTTTGGGCCAGTCACTCTCTTTCAGTCCAACTTACCTCAGAAGGCTGTGAGGAAAATAGGAGGAGAAGGGAGTATTCGCCGCCTTGAGTTACTTATAAAGTAATAAAGGTAGGATGAAAAACTCAACTTATACCTAATATGCATGTGTATATAGGGGTAATTGAGACACCTGCTCCTTAAAAATATCCAGTTTTTTTTAAAAAGCTTCCATTTATGTAGGGTTATGAAATTGCTTAAAAGTGGTCATTATTAGGGAAAAATAGAACCAACTGTCAGGGTTGGCTTGAAGAACGTAGTTGAGTCACAAACTGGGAATCAGGAATCAATATAGAACAGAGGTCCCCAACCTTTTGAGCACCAGGGATCAGTTCAGTGGAGAGAGGTTTTTCTGTGGACCGGAGAATGCGTAGTTTCATGTACTGCCTGCATCCCGCAGATGGGGATTTGCTTATTTGCGCGGACTGGTTTCTGGCATGCCTCAGCCTAGTGCCGTTCCACGGACCAGGGGTTGGGGATCCCTGATCTACAAGTTCCCATTGAACAACTGTCCCTGAAAACCTTATTTTATAAGTATGATCCTAGAACACTTGAAAATGTTCATATTTCTTCAGCCTAAGAAGGACTGATGACCTCTGATAATAATAATAGGAGCCTTGGCTGCAATTTCAAAACATTTGGAGCACCATTTGAACACAATTAAAACACCCTTTTTACAATCCTGTAAACCCATAACTGGGGACGGAGTCGGGGCAATTAGCTGGAGCTGAGTGTTTACTGGCCAGATGCCCTTCCTGATGCCACACGGAGTTCACAGCAGATATTTTCTTTCTTTGTGAGAGAAGCATCTGCTGCTACCAGGATTGAACTCTCAACCTTCCAAGTGGGAGGCAAGCACCTTCACCACTAGGCCACCGTGCTGCTTGCCATTTGAACACCGTTAGCATCGTCAAAATCCCCACCAGTCAATTGCAAAAGGCAGCTTTACTTGGAGCAGCTGACAGCTATCCTGCTGGCAGCAATTTTCTAGAGCTTCAGCACAAAGTCTTCCACTGCAGTTCCTGAAGATGTGAAGAATAAGATTTGAACTGCAATGATAGCAGTGTTCCAATATTTGAGGGGCTGCTACAAAAAAGAGGGGGGTCAACCTATTTTCCAAAGTACCCAAAGGCAAGACAAAGAAATAATAGATGCAAACTAATCAAGGAGAGAAGCAACCTAGAACTAAGGAGACAGTTCCCAACAGTGAGAACAATTAATCAGTGGAACGGCGTGCCTTCAGAAGTTGTAGGTGCTCCATCACTGGAGGCTTTTAAGAAGAGATTGGGCAGCCACTTGTCTGGAATGGTGGGGTCTCCTGCTTGAGTGGGAGGGTTGGACAAGAAGACCCCCAAGATCCCTTCCAACTCTATTATTCTGCAATTCTGCTTTCAATAATACCTTTAATGCTATTAAACAACAGCATGTATGTATCTGAGGTTTTTGGGAAAGACTCGATAGGTGGATTGAAATGCCAGATCCATCAGAGTGATTATATGCCCTACAATAATAACAATGATAATGCAAGATAAATTGACCACTGAACTCTGTTTGGGAGCATTTTTACCTTTTTTAATGTCAACCTGTTAATAATATTTGATGACAGTATTATTTGAGTGAGAGGATACCTGGGCATAATTAATCTTTGGTCAACTTGAAAAATTATTTAGAAGGGAAAGGAAATATTGGGGCAGAGTGGGGTGGGGATGTCTCATATTATCGATAAAGTAGGAAAGGAGCAGGTTGAAAATAAGATTTCTTTGGGTCTGACTGTCCCTGTCTCATTTATTTTCTGTTATAATACCCCTCATTATATTAGAATTTAGCTACCAACAAGCTTTTCAAATTGGTGACAAAGAGGTGTGTAGGGGTAGAGCTAAAAAAAACAAACAAACAATGAAACAAATAAAGCAATCACCGGCAGTCATTCTAAACAAGCAATTTATCCGCTAGGCAGGAGAAATCAGGAGTTTGAAAAACTGCATTGAAATGGGAGGGGGGAAGTCACACAAAGTCAGAACAAAACACACACAATGCGAATCAAAAAGAAATAATTGCACCGACTGTTAAAATTGCCTGTTTTCTTTACTTTTGTCAGTGTACGATAAGTGGTAGGTATTTATTTGAAACTTTAATCATAAGGGATTGTCAAGAGAAACCAGGAAGAAGTACAGCTTTGATGACTGTTTATAATTGTCAGAGGGTAAGATGTGTGTAGAAGGGAACTCTTTAGATGTGTGTTGTTGTTTCTCCCCTCCCCCCTTTAAAAGCCAACAGGATAAAAGCAATAATAACACTGGATATAGACAGACAAGAGATTATTTTTTATTGGACTGAAGGTGAAAAAGTGGCATTAGCCAGGATTCATGGAGATTGTATACTGGAAAATAAATTCTTTATGTGTCAGTAATGGTGCTCCTTGCCTTATTTGAGCTAGCTGGTCAAAATGGCTCCCTGTTGACTACATGTTGATGAAATACATTGGTGAAAAAAATGCAGAGTCGGTAGGCTGTACCTTCCTCATTTCCTTTGCATTAACTTTTGTTAATGCAGTTCCACCTCAGAGTTTGAGGAAAGCTGAAATTATGTGATGGAATTTTCTCTATTAAGTCAAGCATTCTCAGGAATGGGCACAATTCACAGAGAAGCCATTAACAGACCAGATAGGGTTTAATTCTGTTTAAACAGAGTTGGTTCTGGGCTTGAACTTAACATTTCCAATAAAACTGATCTAGTTTGTCATAGGGTTGCAGTAATCTGGAATGTTAGCCTTTGATCATCATAACATGGTCGCAAAGGTTTAAAGTGCCTATCTCTGCAGTGCTTAATAGTTCTTTGGATTTTTGCAACCCCGACATAGCATAGAGTAACATAGCATTAAAAGTATGTTCTCTAATTTGAGTGGAATCACTCTTGCAGTTAGTACAGGAAGGGGGAAGAACTTATGTTTACTGAGAAAAAATATTAAAACTATTAACTCCTACAATTTTAGAAGGCTCCAAGATGGTGAGAGAGCTGGTTTAACCAAATATAGACAGTCCCCAACTTACAACCACTAGTTTAGTGACTAAATTGGCTTACAACTGATCCTTGCACCCACAACCATCACCGTATCCCCATAGTTACAAAGTTTGAGCACTTGGCAACCAGCATGTATTTATGAAGCTTGCATAGCCCAGAGTCATGTAATCACCACTTCCCTAGCCAGATTTGGCTAACAGCCACCTCATTTACTTTACAATTGTAGTGTTTTGCTTAACAACCATGGAAAAAAAAGTTGCAAAATTGCCCATGACTCACTTAACAGCCACTTTACTTAACAATAGAAACTTTGGTCTAAACTGTAGCCGCAAGTCAAGTGCTACCCTCTAAAACAGGGGTAGGCAATCTTGGCTCTTTTATGACTCGTGGACTTCAACTACCACAATTCCTGAGCCAGCCATGCTGGAGTTGAAGTCCACGAGTCATAAAAGAGCCAAGGTTGCCTACCCCTGCTCTAAAAGGACCATTAACAAATCTGTTCTTGATTATTCTCCCTTCCTTCTCTTTTAATCTCTGAAAACTTTGTGCCTTCTATTTGTTTTTCAACAACACACTGTTGTAATTTTTATCCATGCAAGATTTTTGATCTTATCTTCTGGAGCTACATTTCTCTGTATAATTCCATATTCAATTTCTTCTCCATGTTATTGACTTGTTTGTATTACTGCTACTACTACTACTATTACCACTACTACTACTACTACTGTTGATCATCACACAGTCAGACAGATGTTCAGACTGGATTTGGCACTTTTGTCCACCTATCGAGTCCTTCCCAAGGACCTGGGATAGGCAGATGTGGATGTTTGATGGTATTACAGATATCGTCGCAGGATGGAAGCTGTTCCTAGTAAGGCCGCCTTTTGCAATTGACTGATGGAGAATTTGTCAATGCCAATGATGTTCAAGTGGTGCTCCAGTTGTTTTGGGTTAAGGTGTTGTACTAGAAACCAGAAGATGGTGAGTTCTAGTCCCACTTTAGGCAAGGAAGCTGGCTGGATGACTTTGGGCCAGTCTCTCTCAGTACCTCATAGGGTTGTAGTTGTGGGGAAAATAAGAGGAGGAAGGAGATTAGGAATGTTTGCCTCTTTGAGTTCCTTATAAAATAATAAAGGGTTAAAAAAAAAAAACAAATAACATCAGTGAAGACCTGTGGATCCACTTCTCAGAGCAGATACTTGCAGCTGGAATTTTCAGATCTCTGTAAACAGTGGAATCATGAAAATGCAGAGGATTGAGCAAAAGCAGGCTGCTTTGCCTTACCTGTTGAATGTTTAATGGTTAAATATTAGCAGAACTTAGTGTTTAGCCCCACTGAGATTTGTTTAGTCCTTTCTTTGCTTTTGATTTATTCCTTATCCTTCTATTTGAAATACAGGGGGGCAACAAAGCTTTGCAACAATAACATTTGAAGTGCCCAAGAAAATACATGCCTTTTCCCCCTGCCTTCGGCCTATTGTAAAGGATCTGAAACTGTTGTTAAATATAACACTCAGCTGGATTTCTCTTGTACAGTCTTTTCTAATATTCAGAATAACATCTCTCTCTCTCTTTCACAACAGATGAATGCCCTCAGAGTGGTTAAAAGCAACATTTTGTAGAAGGCAAGATGTTAACCCTGCAAGCCTTGGTAATTACATTTTGCTGTACCTGAATTCTCATTGGTATTTCATCAGGGAATAATGGTTTTCTCTGATTTCCACCTCCAAACTATTATTCACACTTAGTAAATGCTATCAAGCAGCTCTCTCTCTCTCTCTCTTTCTCTGTATGTGTGTGTGTGTTTGTGTGTGTGAACACAGGTCTAGCATTTGCATGTTGGAACTGAGATTTAACGCAACTGACACTTGTTTCAAATAGTAATTACGTATCCTAATTAGCATGACACATAGGTGTATCCCTTTTTCTTCTTAAATAAGACAAGATAAGAATCTATCAATCTTACATGGACATCCATAAACATGGTAGTTATCTAGAATAACAGAGTTGGAAGACCTTGGAGGTTTTCATTAAACCAAAGTGACAGTGTTCCAATATTTGAGGGGTTGTCACAAAGAGGAGGGGGTCAACCTATATTACAAAGCACCAGAAGACAGGAAAAGAAGAATGGATGGAAACTAATCAAAGAGAGAACCAACCTAGAGATAAGGAGAAATCTCCTGACACAATTAATCAGTGGAATAGCTTGCCTCCAGAAGTTGTGGGTGCTCCAACACTGGAGGTTTTTAAGAAGATATTGGACAGCCATTTGTCTGAAATGGTATAGAGTCTCTTGCTTTAGCACAGGGTTGGACTAGAAGATCTTAAAGGTCTCTTGAAACAGGGATCCCCAACCCCCGGTCCGTGGACCAGTACCAGGCCACAGCATGCCAGCAACCAATTCGTACAAACAATTAAAGCCCCATCCATGGGATGCAGGCAGCACACAAAACCACGCACCCTCCTGTCCATGGAAAAACTTCTCTCCATGGAACCAGTCCCTGGTGCCCAAAAAGTTGGTGATCTCTGCCTTGCAACTCTGTTCAAAGTTTTACAATTCCCTTTAACTTGTCATCAACTCAAAAAATTTAATTTATTTTTTAAAAAATCATGTTCTGCCCGACTGGTTTGGGAGAAAGGAGCAACTAGCTCTGTTGACTTGCAGGTATGAAATTGAAGAATGGTTCCTAAATACGAACATAAGAATAAGAACAATATGTGATGAAGCCAAACATTGTGAGAATAAGTAGAAAGCTTAGTGGACCTTTGTAGGATTGTTTAAAATATAAAGATGAGAGATATCCTTTGGCTGTTTAATGTATTTACAGATAAATCTATATCAAATACTTGTGGGTGTACTAAACTTTAGAACATAAATATACATTCGCTTTTGCATGCAGATAGTGGCATGATGTTGTGTGAGAATCTGAACAATCACAAAAAATGTTAGTTTGCACAATGCAACAAGGAATACAGATCTGAAAAGTAATGTATCAAAGTCCAAAGGAGTTGTACTCTATACGAAAAACGAAAGGAACAATTTCAAGTTATATTTTATTTTTGAAAAACTAAAGCAAATAGATAAGTCTGCGTTATGTTAGCAATTACTCAAGGTACAGAAACGGGCGGGAAAATTTTAAAATGTGCAAATGCCGGTTGAAAGGTAACATGTAGTAGATGGCCTTTTGTGAGGAATAAACGTTTGTAAAAATGTCTATGAATAAGAGCCCTTGCCCAGTTTGATATATATATAAGAGAGAGAGAGAGAGAGAAAAGATAAAAGTAAGTTGAATGCAGGGGAAAGATTATTTTCTGTATGGTTAAACATGAAGAGCGATGGGAAAGAATGAAGAGATGTCAAATGAACGGTGGTTTGAATACGAAAATGAATTATCAATGTGAAAGAAGTATGTTGACATGGTTTAGAGAGAATAAATGAAGACTGAATCACAAAATGAACATGTGAAGGAAGGAAGAATAAGCTGAGGGGAAGGAGAAGTCCAAGAAATTCATAGTTGGATGAAGCTGGACAAAAGATTTATTCTGTTTTCTTCACCTTTTGAGGAGTTCTTAATACTTGATTCGTGTGTAATACATTGATGAAATTCTGTATAAGAAAGAGAGGGAAGTAGAAAAAAATAGCATTATATGGATAGTCCTCAACTTACAACCACAATTTTCTTGGGGAAAAAAGTTTCTAAATAAAAGGGTATCAGAATTGTCGAGCCATGTAAATATAAATTGACATGAATTTAGATTTACTGTGGATTGGAAAAAAAGGAGTTGGAAATGTATGTGCATGTGTGGTGATCTTGAATCCATAGTTGAATAGGGACATAATTGTGTACATTCACATTCTTAATGCAAGAAATAGAATAGAATAGAATAGAATAGAATAGAATAGAATAGAATAGAATAGAATAGAATAGAATAGAATAGAATAGAATAGAATTAGAAGGGACCTTAGAGGTCTTCTAGTCCAGCACCCTGCTCAAGCAGGAGAACCTATACCATCTCAGACTGGTGATTGTCCAGTCTCTTCTTGAAAATTTCCAGTGATGGAGCGCCCACGATTTCTGGGGGTAAGCTGTTCCAATGGTTGATTGTCCTCACTGTCAGGAAGTTTCTCCTTAATTCCAAGTTGCTTCTCTCTTCAATCAACCATTATTTCTCGTCCTTCCCTCTGGTGCTCTAGTGAACAACCTGACCCCCTCTTCCTTGTGGCAGCCCCTCAGATACTAGAATACTGCTATCATGTCTCCCCTATTTCTTCTTTTCTTTAGACTAGCCAAACCCATGTTCCGCAGCCGTTCTTCATATGTTTTAGTCTCCAGGCCTTTGATCATCTTGGTTGCTTTTCTCTGAATTTTTTCCAAACTCTCAACATCTTTTTTGTGATATTGTGACCAAAATTGGCTGCATTATTCGAGATGTGGTCTTACTAGCGCTTTATAAAGTGGTACTAATACTTCACATGATTTGAGAGGGTGAACGTCAAATGCAAATGTGCATTCACATAAAGTTTGTTTCTGTCCCAATCTGACATTTGGGAACATTGCAAAGATGCCCCACAGTGGTACCTTGGTACTCCTCTATTTGGTTCTAGAAGGCACGATGAGTATCAAAAACACTGAGTACCAAATACATTTTTTCCATAAGGAATAATATAGTGAGTTGCAAGGCAGCCGACACTGACAAGTTCTAGCTTGTGCATTGAGTACCAAACAATGAGTACCGGGGCAAAAATTTCACATCAGAATGTATTGAGTACTAAATGCAATGAGTTTTAAACCAGTTGAGTACCAAGGTGCCACTGTACTTAAGCGGAAGCTAAAGTCCAAACTGAAAATTATTTAAAAGGGGCAACCATAAATAGTTATAACTTTCTTTTTTTTAAAAAAAAAGGGGGGGGAATGATAATATATATTATCTTCAAAAGATAATCCTACTCATGTTTTACTTATCTATAGTTTATTAGTTAAACACGATATCCTAACCTTATAGATTTGATGCACATAACATACTAATTGGCTTACTACTCAACATGTCATTCTGAGAAATAATGTTCCTTGAAATATTATTCTTAGAAATCAGATAAGGTTTGAGAACTAGGCTCTGGGCATTGTCATCATTAGCTTTAAAACAAATGCCTGCAAAAGCAAAGATACAGATTTTGTAGCTAAGCTCTTTTAAATTTAGCATGTTTTATTTTAGATAAATAGGAAAATGTAATATAAAATAATGAAGTATTTGCAGGGTACAAATGAGCTCACTGTAATTGGACTACAACTAAAAACTCCCTCAATTAGAAGGTAGAACAGTTGGTTATGTGACCAACTCCCCTCTTCAGATCAAGTGGATTAGAAATACGTGAGTAAGCCATTCTAAGGGTGTCCAAGTTACATATAAGTTTGGGTGGATGTCCAGATTTTGTACTTGATGAAATGGAAAAGAGAGCAATAAATAGCAAAAGAGTTTCTCTGAACTGTTTTTACAGTTTCCATTATGATTTTTTAAAATAATTTGGATGTACTGAACAGATTTCCACTCTCTTCACAAATTCCCATATCTTGAAAATATGAATGCTGATCCAGAACTCTAATAACCCAGAAACAACACATAAATACCCAGTTGCGGATTTCTTAACTCTGAGAATCTAGTGTCAGTAGAAGAATCTAGAGTTTGCTCCCACCACATTCATGCAAATGAATATTTCCTGCTTGATCCTTTGGAAAGATGTTAAACACACTAGGAACTGAAGTGTGAGATTTCTTCCCCTAATTATCCAATCTATCATTGACATGTTGTGTCATGAAGATAACTCTTATGAGATCCTTCCCTACATGAAATATACTTTTTCTGGGTGTTTTTCTGGCTAGTGGAGGTTCTTTCCTGTAGAAAAAGAAGAGTAACAGCCTGGAGGCAGTGTCAAGAGAGAACTCAGCCTACAATTGTTACATGTACACAAACACTCCACGTCCATTGGTATTGATGCATTCACCATCAGTCAGTTGCAAAAGGTAGCTTTACTCAGAACAGCTTATATCGTCTGATGCCTCTGACACCATCAAATTTCAACATCTGGGAAGAACTCAAAAGGTGGATAAAAATGTCAAATCTTACTGTTGGACAAATCATTATAAATGGATCAGGAGAAAAAGAGAAAGAGAGAGACAGAGATTATCTGCTCCTCAAGATCATAACTGTGCCCTATGAAATCAGCACTTGATGTTGCTAAATAGTATCCATGGAACTCTCCTTATTTTTTAATTAAAAGATTTAAAATGCCCCAAATCTCATGAAATATTGTTCTTGCAAAGAATTGCATCCAATTTTAGGTGGGAATTTAAAAATCATAGACACCTTAACATGTCTCTACATAAGTATATAATTTATTGGGAGCAGTGCCTTAGTACAAGATTTCAGAATGCAGTAATTCAAGTTGTCTTCAAAAGTTACACATCTCTGTTATATATTCAGAAGACACAGTACAACTTCTGTGGTTGTGGCCCTCATTTTTTTCCTATTTTTTCCCATGATCAGAAAAGCTGTTAGATTTATTCTGTCAGTCAGATCTGTGTAATCTCTATTTTTTGTCAGCCTGATAGGGAGAAAGAACAGAATTTTTGGAACAGAATTCTGCTGATACTTACAATAATGTAGGGACGATGGGATGACTAAAACTGTATGGTTGATACTTAGAAATTGCTAAGAGATATCATCAGGTTTTGTGTGATTTGTACAGTAGATGTATTTGTACAATAATACTTAACTAGGTTAGGTAAAGACCTAGATGCATACACTGCAGATAACATGCTAAGTTTGGTTGACACTAGCCTTAGCTTATGCATTTAACTTACATATGGATCCATGTTGCTCGGTTGATTTCTGATTCAATCAGAATAGAGCTGGAACGGACCTTGGAGGTCTTCTAGTCCAACCTCCTGTTCAAGCAGGAGAACTTGTACAATTTGAGACCAGGGGCTGTCCAGTTCCTTCTTAAAAACATCCAGTATTGGAGCAGCCACAACTTCTGGAGGCAAGTTGTTCCACTGGTTGATTATCCTCACTGTTAGGAAGTTTCTCTTTAATTCCAGGTTGCTTCTCTCCTTAATTAGTTTCCATCCATTGTTTCTTGTCTTGCTTTTTGGTGCTTTGGAAAATAAGTTGACCTCTTCTTCTTTGTGGCAGCTCCTCAAATACTGGAATACTGCTATCATGTCACCCCTAGTCCTTCTTTTCTCTCCATTTCCTGCAATCATTATGTTTTAATCTCCAGGCCTTTAATCATCCTAGTTGCTCTTCACTGCACTTTTTCCAAAGTCTCAACATCTTTTCTGTAATTCCATGTATTGCACAAGCAAGAACACTCACTAACCAGATAACAGAACATATTTAGAATTGATTTGCTTGAGACTTCAGAATCCTTGCTCACTGACCTATTGTCAGTTGTCTTTTTTGACTGTTAAAATAAATCAGCACCACACAGCCACGGTGGCAGTAACAGTAATTTGGAAGATTGAAGATAGGAACAAGCTGACATCTATGTTAGAGATATATTTTTGAGCAAGAGGAGGAATAATTGAAGGAAAGTCATATTGGCGAAAGAGAAGGAGAACAAGAGAGTGAACATGATTTAATAAAAATGCAATTTGAAGTATTTTAGAATGTAATAAGAAATAGGATGACTTGTTTTAAAAGGGTCATGGAAGCACAGTAAATTACCACTCTCATAGGGTAGAACCTATTATAACTCTTCTTCTAAGTGGTGGGCTTTTCTACCCAAGTATATTTGTATCTCAGAAAGTACAATTTATGAGCAAGTTGACCAGGTGTTGCTTATAACTGTACTTTGGAAGTGCTGGCAATAAATTCCCCATCATGGCTTGAAATGAATTAAGAAGTCAAGGGAGCTACTTCTTAAAACAAAACCCTAAACCCAATTTATGTGAAAGGTTGAGGATAATTACTAAAGTGTGACAGTTACTTTGTCAAATTCTGTTTGGACTCCATAGTACCAGTTGTTTGATCTAAAAGAATGAAAGAGTGGGGAAAGTATTGATTTAGAAACTTCTATATTCTTACTTAATGCTACTTCTTGTCTCTACTAACAGATCTGTGAAACTCTTTGTTTAGTTCAGTGGTGGCGAACCTATGGCACAGGTGCCAGAGGCGGCACTCAGAGCCCTCTCTGTGGGCACGCGCGCCGTCGTCCCAGTCCTAGGCCTTCAGCTGGGTTTTATAAAACCTTTTCACTTTTAGGCCTTTGCTGCCGTATGCAAAAAAACCCACCAAAGGTTCAATCAGTCGATTTCAACTTCTCACGGGAAAAAAAAAGATCTTGCAAAGTTGGAATTGATTGATTGAACTTTTTAGTCTCACCCAGTCTGCCATTACCACCGCAGCCACGCCCACCCAATGGGCCATGCCCACCCGGCACTCGACAATGCATAAGTAGGTTTTGGGTTACAGTTTGGGCACTCAGTCTCTAAAAGGTTCGCCATCACTGGTTTAGTTCCTTTCTGATACTTCTGTGCTTTTTTGTCTTTAGCATCTTCTCTCTTGGCAATCTTTACAATTTGTTTTGACATCCAATTCTTTCTTTCTTCCTTTCTTCCTTTCTTCCTTCCTTCCTTCCTTCCTTCCTTCCTTCCTTCCTTCCTTCCTTCCTTCCTTCCTTCCTTCCTTCCTTCCTTCCTTCCTTTCTTTCTTTCTTTCTTTCTTTCTTTCTTTCTTTCTTTCTTTCTCTTTTCACCTTCATCCTTACATACTTCTTTAAGTTCCTTCTATAATTGCTCTGGTTCCCTGTCAATGGAGTTCAGTACTTTAAAGTAATTCCTGATGTGGGAGGTCGTCTCTGAGCTTGGTTGTTTTGGTTGACCTAACTTGGTTGGTCAGAGAGCACCAAGGATTCCCCTTTCAAGCTACAAAAATTCTCTTTTATTGGTTTGCCTCCCAGCATCATGAGCGCTTCATCAGTGGAACTATGTCTATGGAGATTCTCAATCCATCGCTGCAAACTTTCAAAAATAGACTGGACAACCATTTGACTTGGATGATGTGAGGCTCCTGCCTTGATCAAGGGATTGGATTAGAGAAGACTTCTTAGGTCCTTTCCAGCCCTACAATTCTAGGTTTAATGTTCTATGTACTGTAATAGCATACTTTATTGAATAGTTTCAGTAAAGTGAAAGTGCATTTGTCTGTTTCTGTTCTTGGGAAGTTCAGAGTTAAGGCTGCTTAGCAATTTCTCAGCAGAACCAGCTGTAGAACAGATTTGTCTCCATTTGATAAGATGACTTATCCAAGTGAGCTTGGTTGATAACACAACAAATTAACTCCCCATTTAATTAAACTTAGGCTCAGTTCCAGAATGAGATGGATTTCTTTTTTTAAACAGTTGAGTCCATTGCCACTTCTGGTTAACACATTGCAATAAGTCACAATTTCATTAACAATGGTTTGTCAATAAAGTACAGTGAGCTCAATCCATCTAGTGTGTTAAGCTGCCTTGTATTAACTACAATGGCTATACTTAACAAACAGCACAAACAACGCAAATGTTAATGTAAAGCTTTACTTTTCCTACATTTGAGGCAAGCAACACAAAACTGGGTAAGGGAGCGGCTATATATTCTTCTTATAAAATGTTGCAGGAAAGTTACCCTTTACATACTGCAACACCTTAGTTCTCATTAATACCCAAGACACTAAAAGAACAAAATGTCAGGGTTTTTTCTTCTCATATAATAAAAGGATAAAAACATTCTTTATAAGGCCCTGAAAGTCAAGATGCTGATTATTTTTCTGGGGTATTGAAACAATTGTAAAACAGGGAAGAAAAACTATAAAAACTTTTTTTTTTTAAGTTGAGAAAGCAACATATTGTTAATGTTCCCTGAATGAGTTGATACTACTGTTTTGAACTATTTTATGCCATTTTATTCTATTATTCTAAATAAAATAATGTAACTCATTATCTGACCTAAACTTTAAAAAGATAACCACTGGGTTATCAAATGGTGCTAAAATGTGACAGTATCAGAACTTGGTGAACAATTTGTAGAATAAAATTAAGTCATTCTAAGGTTGATCTGAGCTTATTTTTTGGGGGGGGGGTGATAAAAGCTTACAAGTAGGAATATGTATATTTCAGTTTGAACCAGTGCACTCTGGTGACAATATTACATTAATATGTATTAGGGTTATATATAGAATACTTATTTTATCTTTATGGACCAACACATTTTAAAATGTAATTTAACAGAATAACAGAGTTGGAAGGGATTTAATATATAACTTCTTGAATTTCTTATACTTTACAAAATTGGCCACATGTCTTCATCTTATGTGCACCATATTATCATGTTGTTTCTAAACATCTTTTCTGCTGCTAGCCATGTCTTTCATGCCATACTCTAAATGTGTGTGTGTGTGTTGTGATTCCTCGCCAGCCAGTGGACCCGGCAGCTGAGTCTGAGGAATCAGAGGAGGAGGAGGAGGGGCCTGGAGTGACATCAGAGCCAGAGGAAGGCTCTGAGGAGCTCCAAGACTTACAGTCAGACAAGGAGCCTGGCCCCTCTATGCATGCTCAGGCTGACACACAGCTGTGCTAGGAGTCTGAGTGGGACAGTGATGACTCACAGCTGGGAGCTATCCAGCCAGGATGCATGTAAACGCTGGCAAGAAAAGAGAGTAGGACAGAGGAATGCAATGGGGTGGCTCCAAAGGCAAAGGAGAAGGCATTAGGAAGCCACACCTTGGCTGCATAATAAAAGGGAAGGTGTGGGAGATGCTGGTTGCCAAAGGCAACCATTCATGTTGAGGATCAAGTTTCTGTGAACTGTGTTTGTTTGCCTTGGACATTGACTCAGGTCTGTGAATAATAAAATGGGATTGGTTTTTTCCTGAGGTTCCAGAATGCTTGTTGGAAGAGGGGTTTCTCCTTGTGAGCTTAACAAGGACTCACATAGGCTGGGACAGAATAGTATGTATGTATGTATGTATGTATGTATGTATGTATGTATATATGTATGTGTGTATTAGGAATTAAGATTCAGAGTACTGCCCCAAAAGTAATAATATGGTGGTAATAATAATAATAATAGCTTGGATAGTGGATGTTACAATACTTGGAGATAGCAGAAGAGAAATAGCAATAGTAATAGGACTTAGACTCATATACCGCTTCATAATGCTTTACAGGAGCTGTGGTGGCACAGTAGTTAGAATACAGTATTGCAGGATAACTCATGTTCACTGCCAGGAGTTCAATTCTGACCAGCTCAGCCTTCCATCCTTCCAAGGTTGGTAAAATGTGGAGCTGGATTGTTGGGGGCAATACACTGACTCTGAAAACCACTTAGAGAGGGGCTGTAAAGCACTATGAGGTGGTATATAAGTCTAAGTGCTATTGCCATTGCTACAGCCCTCTCTAAGTGGCTTATAAAAGTCAACCTTGAGCTAGTCATAATTGAACTCCTGGCAGTGGGAATGCAGAGTTAGCCTGCAATACTGCCTTATAACCACTGTGCGATCACGGCTCTTAAAGAACTGGAGAAAATCACAAAATATAAAAGCCTGCAAACAGAAGTAGAAAGACTGTGGCAAAAGAAAGCCCAGCTAGTACCAATAGTAGTAGGCAATTTGGTTGCAAATCCAGAACAACTGGAGTACCACTTGAACACCGTCAGCCTTGTCAACATCACCCTAAGTCAATGGCAAAAGACAGTTTTACTTGGAACAGCTTACATCCTGCAACAATTCCGTTAACACTAGCAAAGCATGAAATCTGCCTATCCCAGGTCCTTGGGAAGGACTCTGTAGGTAGAGAGAAATGCAAAATTCTAAGCATCTGGCTGACTGTGCAACCAACAACAATAATAATAATAGTCTGAGGACATTTTTTCTCTCTCACTATAGTCACTGCCTGAATACCAGAGTGGGTTCGTTCAGTGAAACCTGCCCTTGTTTTTAATTAGCCTGGCAAATTGACAGTCATCTGCAAGTTATAAACCATGATCTTTCTTTGGCTTCTACATGTCCATCCAAGCAGTTTGATTGACTTCCTCTAACACCTGTTTCAATTAATCTGTTTTTGAATGCAGGAGCCTCCTTCCTGAAATGAACAGAACCTATTTGAAAGCTGATGTATAATGCATAGGTTTCACAAGCCCTAGATAACAAAAGTAATTGATACCTACAGTCGAGCCATCTGCCCATCCATTTCCTGGTTTTATAGGTATGTCTGGACTGACCTATATTATGTTCAGGGAGGCTTGGCATGGAGTGGCATGGAGTCTTCCTTTCAAAAAAAAAAAAGTCAGTAATTGGTGATTCAGATCCAGGTGATGATGGAGGTTTCCAAGCACTGAGATATCTCTTCATTGAGGTGAGTCTAGTTTCTAAGCTACTCTTCTAAATTTGGGCCCTGAAAAATACCAGGAATTGTATTTCAAAAGCAACCATCGGACAGTTCAAATGTGTTCCCAAGCTGGCTGTATAGAAGGACAGAAGGTCTATCTTTCCAGAAGCAATTTAAAAGCAGATTCCAGGAGTAAATGGTTCCATTTTCCTACCTTCCCCCCCCCCAACATTTAGTTAACCTGCTTTTCCTGCTCTCCCGGGATCCTTGGGTTTTTCCACAGATTGCATGCCCAAGAGGGGGAAAAATGGTCAGATAGAAGGAATCTTTCCACCATGTTTTATCAGTCTAGGAAAGGCAGTGGTGGGATTCAAATACGTGAACAACCAGTTCTCTGTGTGGATGCCACTTCCAGAAGTCCATTCTGGGCCTGGGCAGCAAAAAATTAGCTACTGGTTCTGCCGAACTGGTGCAAACCGGCTAAATCCCACCACTGAAGGGATAGAAGGATATTCTAAGTTCTTCTTTTGCAAGAGATTGTGTGTGTGTCTGTATGTGGGGAGGGGGGAGAGAGAGAGAGGGAGGGAGAAATAAGGTTTGAAGAGTCCTTGGTCCTTGCTAGCATTGATGATGTTATCTAATTTGGGTAATAAAATATCTGCAAGAAAAACAACCACGCTCAGAGAGCACCAAGAACCCCTCATTTCAACCTGAGTTACAAATATTTTCCTTTATTGAAATAAGCTTTTTCTGCAAAGGCCCGGGCCTGTGGAATGTGTTATAGGTTGGAGAGAAGCTACATGCATGTTGTTTGAGTTGACCATAAGATCCTTACCACTGTCAGGCTTCAAAAAGCAAGAAAGACACATTGGGATTCTTCTAAGCAGTTTCCTTTATTGTTCCTCACTTACAGACAAAAATCTTGCCAAACTAAAGCAGACTTGTTCCACCAATGAACATCTACCCAGGGAGGAATTCTTTTCTCCCACACAAACTATTCTCATACTACCCTCTTGAGAATCCAATCCACATTCTACCACAACCACGGTGTTTCTCAACCTTTGAAACTTTAAGATGCGTGGACTTCAATTCCCAGAATTCCCCAGCCAACATGCCAAGACTGAGAAACACAATCTTGGATTATTTTAGTGTAGAGTGGGCCATGGCCTGTTTTATTCCTGATCTTTGAAACTTATTTTTAATATAGTTTCACGACTAAATAATTAAATATTTTTATAATTCATAATATAGCTTTTTTTTTAAAAAAAATGTACGCTGCCCAGTATCCTAGGAAATGGACAGTATCATAGGAAATGAATAAATCTATAAATCATACTTCCTTCCCTTTCTTTCCTTTTTTGGGAAAAAGGGTACATTTTCAAATAGGGCATCTACAATAGCTATCTACAATGTTAATTTTCTGGTAAGTGCTTGGATTACAAAGGAAATAAAGAAGTGCTCTTTGTTGGCATTTTGCATTTAACATTCTGGATTAATCAATTATTTTTTTTAAATGGGGATTGTTTGCTTGTTCACTGAATTTATTTGCCACCCATCTCATAGCAAATAACTCTTTAATAGTAAAAAAAAAAACCCCTCTTTTAGAAATATAGAAAGAAAGGTGATAGAAATAGATTGGCAGGCAACAAATACATTGTTTCTGGGCAATTTGATGCGTTCAAATATATGAAAAGAGGCTTGGAACAATATCACAGAGCATAGAATCATAGGTCTGGAAGAGACCTCAGAGTCTTCTAGTCCAGGAGTAGGCAACTTTGGCTCTTTTATGACTCATGGACTTCAACTCCCAGAATTCCTGAGACAGCCATGCTGGCTCAGGAATTCTGGGGGTTGAAGTCCACGAGTCATAGAAGAGCCTAGGTTGCCTACCCCCTGGTTAAGGCAGGAAAATTCATACCATCCTGGTATGGTTGTCTATTTTTGAAAATCTCCAGTGACAGAACACCCATAGCTGGATGCAAGTTGCTCCATTGATTAATTGCTCTCACTGTCAAAAAAAGTTCTCCTTAGTTTTAGGTTGCATGTCTTATTTTCAAGTTTATAAGTGATATGCTACTTATTCTTTGACTGGTTCTGAATGGCTTACAACAGTGTGATTAAATATATATAAAATAGCAGTAAAAGTATACCAATAAGGACCAAAACTTTTAGAGAACTCCTTTGTTATTCGAAAGTGTTACTTTCCTACAGTTAACAGCAAAGTAGTATTGAACAAATCAGATTCACTGATAACATATTCAGACATTATAATCAAATTAAAAAGTCTTTCAGCAGTTTTAAGCTACTGTGGCAAACATCTAACTAAGTTTTACCTATGCAGTTATATAGATCCAGCAACTCTTGGTTATAAAATAGGATTTTTATTCTTTGTCTTATAATTTGTCTTGTGTAGTGTTACATGCCATTTCCAGTTGGCTGAACCATTTATCACTTTCTGGTTATTAAATTGATTTATTGTTGATGTACTTTCAACAAGCACAAGATTATTGGTTATGTATTGTTTTCAACCTCTACCTTGTTTCTCTGCCAAAATGCCCACTAGCAAACATAGTTCATGTATCAGGGACATTTTACATAGCAGTAAAATAGACACACTATACTTTCAATAGACCAATTAACCAACATAAATATCTGTATGTTATATATGTTCTAATACATACACACGTATTAGATTTATACCCTGAGAAGCAGTTTGGTGTAATGGTTAAAGCATCAGGCTAGAAACAATGAGTTCAAATCTTGCTTCAAGTCCTGGCACAAAGAAAAGAGGATGACCTTGGGCCAGTCACTCTGCTTCAGCCCAAAGGAAGGGGGCAATGGCAAACCACTTCTGAAATCTTGCCAAAAAAACTGCAGGCAATCACCAAGCGTCAACACTGACTTGAAACAATACATTCATACTTTTGAATTGTGCCTGTCAAGGATGAAATTTTGTCAACTATGTGCCTCTGCTTTCAACTTGCCTTAGAGTAAGGGGGGGAGGTATTACTTTTGAGTGGGTTAGATGGAGAAACAAAACTTCTACAATTCCACTGAAGACCGTGAGAGCCTGAAGACTTTTCAAGGACACCATAACAGGTGTGGATTTAAAGCGGACAGTTCCCATAACAAAGTGAACTTGTTTATATGGATTACGTAAGATGTTGGGGGTTTGGCTGGGAAAATTATGTTTAAGTCTATGATTTGGTGTCGGAACCTAAGAGTTAGTTTTCCTTTGACATTACCATGCAGTGTATTCAATAAACAGTAAGATAATGATAATGATGATAAAGTTGGAAGGGACCTTGGAGGTCATCTAGTCCAACCCCCTGCTCAGGCAGGAAACCTCAGGCAGGAAATCTCCGTTTCAGAGATGGAATGAGTTTTATTTGGATTTTCAAGCTGGATGTTGACAGTGCCATTTTAAACGATCTTAGATTTGGTTAAGGGTCTGCTAGTGAATATGAAGCACACCAAATGTGCTTCAGCAGTGCTTTTACAGATAGTCCTTGCTTAGTGACCACTCACTCAGCAATCATTTGCAGTTGCAATGGGGCTGAACAAGTGGTACTTACAACCGATCCTCAAAGTTCCAGCCCTCATACCATTCCCACAGTTATGTGATTGCAACCGGAATCTTTGCAAGGACATTTTTTAGAAGGATAAGTTTCAGAATCTGCTTCTGGAATCTCCTTTCTGTTGATGCTGTTAACAATCTAGATCAGCCTTTCCTAATCGGATACTCCAGCTGTTGATTGGTATTGACTGGGAGTGATAGGAATTGTAGTCCAAATCATCTGGACAGATATCAAGTTGGGAATGGTGATCTAAGCCATAAAGCTTGGTAGTCTTTGAAGATAAAATGCCGTAGGACTTTTTCCATCACAGAACAGATCTTTGTGAAAAATTTGTTGCTGAAGCTTTACAGAATTTCATCAAAAGCATGGCTGATGGGCATATGGAGGGTAGGAGGGGAAAAAGGGGGGAAAAATCAGAATGTCTTTGGGCACAGGGAATAAGCAACATTATTTTGCTACACAGACTGCAAAATTGGGACTAGGGAATCCAGATTAAAACTGTGTGGAACTTCAAAGGGAGACTTTGCTTTGATCGATGAATCCTTTTGTGGTGGCTTTACAGGGCAGTACCTTGTGTCTTCTGGATGTGAGTCGGGTTAAAAGAATCATTTCACTAGCTTTGATTGGTTTTCTGCTGGATTCAGGTCTAGCCAGAGAAAGAATCCCATCTCATTGCTTCATTTGATAGATGTCAAGAGATGTAGCACCACCTCAAAGGAGATCACTTCAGAATCTAGATTCAAGGCATCTCTGAAGTGAACTCACAGTGTTTTCTAATTCCTACTGTGATTCTGCATCCTTGCTGGGAGAAAGTTATTTTATTTATTTTAGCATATAAGGAGGAGGGTTTTTTTTTTCCAGTCAGTTGATTCATTTTGACTTTTTAAAAATTATGTTCGTTTATTTTAATTTTATGAAGGGACATTGAATTGTGTGAATTCCACTTCTAGAAGTGATGTAGTAATTGCCAGATACCGATATATCACTTTAGTAAATATGAAGCTGGAACACAAAATATGTTTGTTTGTTATCAAATTTATGTAGCCACCCATCTCACCAAAAGCAGCTCTGAGTGGGGTACAACAAAACTAAACTAGCAAATAAATACATAAACCAATCATCATAAATTATAAAAACATTAAAAAGCTATAAAAACAGAACAAAACAAGGAAATGACATACAAAGGGATGTTAATGGAGCCATCTCACAGGTTCGTCCATCTGGTGGAAACCCCAGGCTTGCTGGCATAACCAGGTCTTCAGGGACCTTCAGACACTCAAAACCCATCACAGGGGGAAGAAAATTTCACAATGCATAGGTCACAGCAGAAAAAGCCCACTGCAAAGGGCCTGCCACATGTAGTTCCCTAACCAACAGGACTTGTCAGGTGCGGAACATCAATATGTTAAGTTGTAGTTCAGAAGATTTATTACCAATAAAGGAGAATATTTGTAGCTGAGGATTGAAAAGAGGTGAGCTCTGAGCTTGCTTGTTTTCTTGCAGATGTTGCATTACCGAAACGAGGTAAAGTCATCAGTGCCAGTGATGATGTTACCTAGTTTGGATAATGAAATGTCTGCAAGAAAACAAGCAAGCTCAGAGAGCACCAAGGACCCCTCAAAAGATTTATTCCTCAAATATATATATGCAAGAATCTAGTCAACTACAGTTCAGTACTAAATTGGTACCAGATAAAAGTCAATGGCATTCAAGAGGAGTGGAACTTGGACCTATTGTGGGAAGGTAATGACTCTAAGCTGATGATGCACTTAATTCTACCTTCCAGCTCTATTCTTCTCTTATAGTACCTGTAGATATCCTCTCTGCTATATCTGGTCGGATGGGCAGATTAAATCAGGGAGAGGTGGTCCCTTAAGGAACCCATTCCTATGCTATGAAGGGCTCTAAAGACCAATATCAGCACTTTAAATTGGACCTGGGAAGAGACTGTAACCAATGCAGCCAACAAAGCAGAGATATAACATGTGTTCTATCAGAGATGCATGTAACTTATTTACTCCACTCCATTTTGCACCAGCCAAAGTTTCTGGATAGTTTTCAAGGCCAGTTTTCTAGCTGACAAGCTCAGCATCTTTAACCACTGAGCCATTGCACCCTGCCCCACCATTTCAACATTATCAGGAGTCAATACATTACTATGGTTGTAATATTCCCTTCGACCACATTGCAATAATCCAAGTGAGAAATGATTAGGACATAAGTGATGGTGAGTAGGGCCCCTCAATCTAAGAATGGATGCAACTGGCACATGATACAAAGTTGTGCAAAAGGTTTTCTAGCTTTTCTAGCCACAATGCCATCTTCTCAGCAGGAGCAGGAGTTGTAAGTACAGGAAGACCCCCCAAATTGTAGACAGGTTTTGCTTGATGATTGTGCAACCCATACAGCATCAAAGACGGCATATTCCCAGAACCAGAAGCCTCAAAATCCAAAGCACTCAGTCTTGCCTTGATTCAGTTGAAACCTTTGTTCCCCATGCAGACCCTCAGAGCCTCCAGACGCTGGGAGCATCACGTAACTTGCCAGGAGTGGAGATGTTCAGCTGGGTATCATCAGTATACTTTTGCTCCTTTTCTTGTTGGTAAAACTGATGGTTTGCCTGTAGTAGGTTCAGTTTCTGGTTGGTCCATATATGCCTTTAAAGGTAATGGTTTCCCCTATCCAGTCACGGCCAAATCAAGGGGGCAGTGCTCATCTCCATTTCTTAGCCAAGGGAGCCAGCCATGGTCATGTGGCCAGCATGACTATACGCCGAGGCTCATGAAATGCTGTTACCTTCCCACCAAAGTGGTATCTATTTACCTACTCACATTTCCATACTTTCAAGCTGCTAAGTTCGCAGAGCTGGGGCCAATAACAAGCTCACCCCGTCACCCAGTGCTCGGGTCTCAAACCTGGGCTATCAGCTTTCTAGCTGACAAGCTCAGCATCTTTAACCACTGAGCCATTGCACCCTGCCCCACCATTTCAACATTATCAGGAGTCAATACATTACTATGGTTGTAATATTCCCTTCGACCATAAGAATGGCTGAGCGCAAAAGAATTGAGGCCTTTGAACTATGGTGCTGGAGAAGACGCCTGCAAATCCCCTGGACTGCAAGGCGATCAAACCAGTCAGTCCTAGAGGAGATCAACTCTGACTGCTCTTTAGAAGGCCAGATCCTGAAGTTGAAACTCAAGTACTTTGACCACCTAATGAGAAGGAAGGACTCACTGGAGAAGAGCCTAATGCTGGGAAAGATTGAGGGCAATAGAAGAAGGGGACGACAGAGAATGAGGTGGCTGGATGGAGTCACTGAAGCATGAGCTTAAATGGACTCCAGAAGATGGTAGGGGACAGGAAGGCCTGGAGGAATGTTGTCCATGGGGTCGCGATGGGTTGGACATGACTTCGCAACTAACAACAACAACAACAATATTCCCTTGGGAGTAAGTCCAGTTGGATTCAATGGGGATATTGACTTGAGACTATTGGTTTCTACATAAAGGCTTCCTAGGCTGGCAAAAGCTGGGACAAGTAATGGGAGCTCACTGCGTCACATGACACTCAAGTCTCAAACTCAGGCTGTCAGCTTTGCAGCTGACAAGCTCAGTGTCTTTAACTGCTAAACCACAGTGTCCCCAAGCAAGCCCTTACCTGACCTCTAAATCTTTCTATTTTCACTAATGCAGAGGTCTTCAAACTTGCCCTTTTACGACTTGTGGACTTCAACTCCCAGAATTCTCAGCCAGGCACACTGGTTGAGGAATTCTGGGAGTTGAAGTCCACAAGTCATAAAAGGGCCAAGTTTGAAGACCCCTGTACTAATGTCTCTTTTCATAGCATTACCTTTGTGGAAATGACTTAGCTTGCATCCATAAACCTCCAGATCTCAGGAAATACTGTCAGATAGGAAGACCTCAGCTGAAAGAAGCCTACTAAAGAAAATCTTCAGGTGGATGAAGTTTGATTCAGCTTCACTGGGGGCCCTGTAACTTCTCTGCCAAAATTCGCAGTCCTCAGTCAGTGCCGAATAACCTCTGTAATGAGTGGTAAGATTCAAATAGGTGAACAACCCGTTCTCTGTGTGGATGCCGCTTCCATTCTGGGCCTGGGCAACAAAAAATTAGCTAACGGTTCTGCTGAACTAGTGCGAAGTGGCTGAATCCCACCACTTTCTGTAATGTGTTTGTTACAGCAATATCCAAGTGCTTACATTTTCCAAATATGGCTCTGTCATTATTGTATCTCCTCTTCCTCTTCTCGTAGGAAGTCAGCATAGAATGCTAAAGTGTGCCGGATGCATAATTCAAATCACTACCCAAAAATGTCATCCTGAAATGCTTTCCCAGCTTTCAAATAGTTTTTTTTAAAAAATATACACTTTCTTCTGTATGCTATAAATTGAGATATCTCTTTCTTTCCCAAAGAGCAAAATTTCTCCTTGAATTTGTATCAACCCCTCAACACATCATTTTGTTTTCTATGCAGAACCTTGTTTCATTGTTCGGGTTTTGTTTTTTTGCTTTTTAGTCTAATGAATGCCCAAGTCTCTCTTAACATTTATCACCAGTTTGAAAAAGCCGACAAGATAATCTACTTTTGGAGATAAACATTTTTTTTTTAAATTTCTCCCCACCCTGGATTAAAGAAAGACAAAAGAAGCCTTTGCTCTACAAACCAATAGTCTCAAGTCAATATTCCCATTGAATCCAGTTGGATTTCCTGACTGTGAGAACAATTAACCAGTGGAACTACTTGCCTCCAGAAGTTGTGGGTGCTCCAAACACTGGAGGTTTTTAAGAAGAGATTGGACAACCATTGGTCTGAAATGGTATAAGGTTTCCTGCCTGAGGAGGGGGTTGGACTAGAAGACTTCCAAGGTCTCTTCCAACTCCATTATTCTGTCATTTCCCCAAGAGAATATTACCACCTTTGTAACTTATTAACTACTAATAATGTTGAACTACACTACACTAGGCAGATATTAATACTTCTACTCGTCCTGATGGCACAGTGGCTCAGCAGTTGCTGGACTTTTGACTGGAAAACCATCAGTCCAGGTTTGAGACCCGAGCACCATGTGATGGGTGAGCTCCTGTCCTTGTCCCAACTCCTGGCAACCTAGTAGTAGTAGTTTGAAAACATGCAAATCTGGGTAGATAAATAGATAACCCTTTGGTGGGAAGGTATCAACGCTCCGTGATGTCATGCTGGCCACATGACTGTGGAAATGTCTTCCGATAGCGCTGACTCAATGGCCTTCACTCACAATGGCACCACTCCCTATAGTTGACTAGCGGACTATAATCCGCAGGGACTCCTTCCTTACTCATCCTGATACTTGTTTTCCTTTATATACAGGTAGTCCTTGACTTACAACTGATTGCCTAGCAACCATCTGAAATTTTAAAGGAACCTCCTCCAAAAGCTACTTACAACCCAGTTTTAAAGTTCTAATAAAGCCCTCCCCCCCGAGTCACATGACAGCATTTTGGTTTTCCATCAACTAACCCACATTTATGACCATTTGCAGCTCCCCTGTGATCGTGTGACCACGATTTATGAAAAATTTGCCAGAAATTGTGCTTTACTTAGTTGTTACTATTTCACATGGCACACTATATCAAAAATGATAGCATTAAAGAGCCGAGGTGGCGCAGCAGTTAGAGTGCAGTACTGCAGGCCACTTTAGCTGACTGTGTTCAGCAGGTCAGCGGTTCAAATCTCACCGGCTCAAGGTTGACTCAGCCTTCCATCCTTCCGGGGTAGGTAAAATGAGGACCCAGGTTGTTGGGGGCAATGTAAATATATATATACATTGCTTACTGGTGTACACCGCTTAGAGAGTGCTTGCACTTAAAGCGGTATATAAGTCTCATAAATAAATAAATAAAATTGAACTGAAAACACTCATAAGGATTGAAGTTAGCCTGTTTTGGGAACCACCAAGAAGAAATTAACTAATCCAAGTTATTAGCCTCTCTGGAAGGTAGATTTAACCCTGAATAGATCTAATTATACACAGAGTTGGACTAATTGAAATAATGGTCAGCTTATCTCCAGTTGTTTCTGCCTACCACATGTTTGGGCAAAATATGTGCACCACTTTAGTTCAAGTTAAATCTTGCCATCTTGTGGGACAGAGAAGATGTTCCTTTGGGACCTCTGTCATATTTTCATTCTGTTCTTCAGTTCTAATTGTTTTATCCTGATTGCCTCTTTGTGTGGGTTTGAACTCTTTAAATTGTTTTACTGTTTAGAGAATTTTCAAAGCCCACTCTTCTGGAGTGGGCGGCCATACCAAATCTGATAAATTAAAGATGAAATTAAAATAAATTGATTCGAACAAGCTAGTCACGCCGAAAGGACATGTGCATATCTAGAGCGCTAAGAAAAAGTTCTGGAGAGACAGAGTGGCTGAAAAAATAAGCTTCTTCATTTACTGGCAATACAAAAAACATACGCAAAATATGAAATGGGTTCGATAATCAAAATTTTGTATCCACAAAACACAACTTTTAATCTAATTAGCTTGATTTCATGAGCCACAACATAAACTGGGGCATCAAGCATGTTTTGGGAACAAGGCATAACGCTTTGTATAGTATACAGCCACATTGTTTAGTAGTTCGTCATCTTTCTTATATGGAAAAGGCAGCTGATATGAAATTTATTTTTATTCTCTCTCTCACATGCACATACACAATCAACGAGTCACGTGATCACTCAGCAGTTAAGATGTTGGGCTTGTCAGCTGAAAAGCCGGTAGCCCAAGTTTGAGGCCTGAGCGCTATGCGATGGGGTGAGCTCCCGTCCTCACCCCAGCTTCTGCCAATCTAGCAATTCGAAAGCATGCAAATGTGAGTAGATAAATAGGTACCACTTTGGTGGGAAGCTAACAGCATTCCATGATGTCATGCTGGCCACATGACTGCAGAAGTGTCTTCAGACAGCTCTTGCTTGATGGTCTTGAAACAGATGAGCATCGCCTCCTATAGTTGGCAACGACTAGGGGAGTAAAATCCGCAGGGACTCCTCTATCCCCTATCAACACAACTCTATAAAATAGAAAGCAGGATGAGCTGAGAAAGCATGAAAGGCCTCAAATCACTCAGGAAGCTTCTGTGCCTAAGGAAGGACTTATTGGACCTCTTTATTTCCACTCCAACTCTGTCTGTATGTCACATTAACTCTTTTTTTTTGGGGGGGGGGTCATTGAAATTTTCTCCCAAATAAGTGTCAGACTACAGCTTTAATCTATTTAGGGTCACTCACTCCCATTTTTTTGACTGTTCTTTTGCCCATGAGCGGAGCTTTACTCCTGAGCAAGTTATTGCACTGGTCAATGAAAACCCGAGTATCAGGGTATCTGAGGAAGCCCCTTCTCCTGATGGTGCTTTTTCCAGCAGAAGGGGCCTACTTAGGATCCCGATGGCCAAAGAGGAGAAGAGCCTTTTTTGCTGTGGTGCCTGCCCTCTGGGAAAGTTTCCCATCAGAGGTGAGATCCCCCCCCCCACTGGCCTTCTGGAAAACCCAGAAAATGTGTCTCTGCCACTTGGCCTACTACCAGAGAAGATTTTCACCCCTAGGTTCCCCATCATTGTGGTTCTTAATTTTTAATCTTTTTATTTTTTTTTAATGTTCTTTTAGCACTTTTTAACTTTCTATTATATTGTAAGCCACCCAGAATCACTATATTAGTGAGATGGGCAGCATAGAAAACAAACAAAGAAACAAATAAACCAGTTGACTACTTTTTTTTGCTTAGCAAGACAGCTATTTGCCCTGTAATTAAAATACCTGATAATAGTAGATTTTCTTTTATCCCAGTCTCCATTTATTATGGAATGTTGTTTCTACTGGTCTTTAACTGGGTTTACAATTTTAATTCATTCTCCTGCCTCAGTTCCTCCCCCATACGTCTTGAGTGCCACATGGGAAGAAAGGTGGGATAAAACCTCATGTTTTAATATTATTAAATCCCTTTATTAATCCACCTTCTAGTTTAGTGTTCTGTGCCCTCTAGTGGGCCAGATGCCACACTGAGCAGGTGAGAGAAAATTCTGGAAGTTAAAAGTCCCAGCATACAGTCCCTGCAAAGATCATTTTGCTGTAATGAGATCAAGAGGTCTCTTTGCTCAATCATACATACCCTGGTCATCTCCATTTTGGACTATCGCAATGTCCTCTACATGGAACTACCCTTGAAAGGTATCCAGAAGCTTCAGCTAGTACAGAATGTGGCCAGGTGGGCAATTTGGGGCACCCAAAGAATGGTGTTGTGTGAACTGCATTGGGTGGTGATCTATTTCTGAGTCCAATTCAAGATGTTGGTTATGACTGTTAAAGCCCTATATGGCATGATGCCATGTCACCTATAGAAGCATCTTCATCCCACCACGCCAGCCTGTCCCACCCAGCCAGACAGGGAAGGGATGTTGTAGACCCTGTCAAAAAATTTTGGTTGATAAGTAGGATAGAGAAAATCAATGTTCTTACCCAGATTCAAGCATGCTGTTTACAATCAACTTAAAATAGTGCTTTTGACTTCGGTTGCTTGCAGCTTGGGCAAGACTCTGAAATTAGGCTAACCTTTCTCCTATTGGTTTCTGGAAGGCTTTTCCTGGACCGATCGGGTTGACCGCCATCTCTCTGAGGTCCCTGGGACTTCCTTTCTTCTTTGCTGCCTCTTTGGGATGGCTTCTGACCCATTTAGGGTCCCCTAATAGGAAGAAACTTAGCCGAAGGGCACAGAGTCCTGAACCTCTCGACTGCTGCACTGCTGCACAGGACCGGAAGTCAACCCTGTCAAAAAAATTTGGATTGGCAGGGTCTAGGCGGGGTCTCTGTTATGGTCCCTACTCTGTGGAACACTCTTCTCCCAGAGCTGAGGCAGACCCCCACTCCCCTTCTGTCTTCCAGAAAGGCATAGAAACATGGCTCTTCATTCTTACTTGGAGCCCACATAGGAGCAATCAGCTTCTAGGATTGGTTAACGCCCTGACTTCCCTTCCCTGGTCTTTTAGTTAATTTTTCACATTGCTTGCATTTTAAATTTTACATACTGTTTTTATATTTGAAATATTTTATTTGTATGCTGCCCAGAGTCTCTCTGTGAGAGAGTTGGAGTATTTTAAAATTTTATTAAACAAACAGATAGACAGACAGATAAGTAAGTTAGTGAGAAAGTGAGTAAATAAAATCAGCATTTTTCTTCTCAATACTTTGCTGGTGTTCCCTTTTTTTGCTCTGCAGTGCAAATCCATTTGAAATCCTCAAACATTTCTCTCAATAGCAACTTGTCTGCTCCTCTGACTGGAGGAATGAAAGTTTGTTTCAATTTGTTGCTGGATTTGCACCCAGAATTCTCGCCTTTATTGTTACATCTATTTCCGAGCATAGCACTGAAAGGTTTTTGCATGGGGAGAACTGGTCAGTTTGCCTAAACACAACATAGTCAAAGCAACAAGGTCTGACTGCAATTGTTTTTGGGGACATTACAACTTGGGGAGCAACAATCCATTTCCAGCAGTTGCAAATCAAATAACATTTACTCACAAGGAGGGCTCCACACAGCTGGAAGATGGATAATTTGTGCCGAAAGCTTTAAGTACAAGTCCTGCTCAAGCAAAAATTCTACTCGGTCATATGCAATATTGATTTAATCATTTGCATAGGAACCTAGAAAGCTGTCTTATATGCTAGCTGCTCATTTATTTATTTGCTATGATTTGCATACTGCCTCAATCCCAGACCTTAGGTGGCTCACTCTGGTATACCTTAAAACAACATTATAGATCAAAGGCAAAAAAAAAATAGAATATGATTGAATGCAAGTATTCTAGTAATATCAATACTTCCTTGTAAGAAATGGGACAACGCATAATTTCCCTGTAAAAGTTAAGAGTGAACACTTTCAATGGTAGCCTTTCCGAAGACTGAAGTCTTCAGGCTCATCATTATTATTATTTTTAATTGCTGTAGTCTTTTAGTGGTTTTGATTTTATGAGGGATTTTTTTTTGCTTCTTTCTTTCCGATGGGGACATTTCAGCACCATAAGGTGTGGCTTAATTTATTTTTCTTTATTGTGAGCTTTCCTTGTATTTTACTTTGTTGTAAGCTGCTGAGTTGAATGAGCCAGCAGCATACACAAATGATTAAATTGGGCAGACGTGAACACTGGGCACTATCTAACAAAATGAAATTCAATGGTGAAAAAAGGAAAGTTCTACATTTAGGCAAGAAAAACCAAATGTACAGGTATAGTATAAGCAGTGGTGGTGAACCTTGTAGAGACCGAGTGCCCAAACTGCAAGCCAAATCCCCCTTATGTATCGCTGGGTGCCGGATGGGCGTGTCTATGGTGGAAATGGTAGACTGGGTAGGTGTGGCCATGGTGGGCAGGCCAACTAGATGTTGCTCTGCTGGGGGGGCAGGAGGGCATCTTGTTCAGTGGGTGGGGGGGCAGGGGAGAGGCTCCTGAACCCCGCAGCTCTTCTGAGGAGAGGAGGAGGGGCTGTGCTGGAATTGGAACTCCTCGTGCCTTCCGCTGCCCACCTGCGCTCTTCTGCCAAAGATGCCGCAGCTCCGCTTGCCTGGCAGGACAGGGGCACGCTTGCGCATGGGGATGCACATAGGGCTGCTGCCTTGCTTTCCGGCCTTCTTCTGCTGAAAGTTGCTCCCTTTATATAGCCTCTTGCCTATTTCCAGACTACGCATGTGTGCAGCTCTGCAGAAAGCTGCGCATACGCAGAGAGAAGGAGGGAGCAACTCAGCCCAGCAATGGCTTGCGTGCCACCAGAGACGGCTCCGTGTGCTGCCTGTGGCATACGTGCCATAGGTTTGCCACCACGGGTATAGGGGGTACCTTGCTCAATAGTAGTAACTGTGAAAGGATCTCTGAGTCCTAGTGGACAATCACTTAGATGTGAGCCAGCAGTGTGCTGCAGCTGTCAAAAAAGCCAACACAGTGCTGGGCTGCATTAACAGAGGGATAGAATCAAGATCACGTGAAGTATTAATACCACTTTACAATGCCTTGGTAAGGCCACACTTGGAATACCGCATCCAGTTTTGGTCACCACAATGAGATGAAACACTATGATGCTGCAGAGCTGTTCAACAACTTTGCATGTCTTAACAATGGAGATACCAGTAGTAGGCATTCTATAGGTATCGAAATGTGATGTCAGAGAGAGAGAAAGAAAGAGAGGGAAAGAAGGAAGGAAGGAAGGAAGGAAAGGAAGGAGAGGGAGGGAGAAGGAGAGAGAGAGAGAGAGAGAGAGAGAGAGAGAGAGAGAGAGAGAGAGAGAGAGAGAGAGAAAGAAAGAAAGAAAGAAAGAAAGAAAGAAAGAAAGAAAGAAAGAAAGAAAGAAAGAAAGAAGGAACCCAGTAAAAGCATGCTGAGGGTTAGAGGGTGCAAAAAATCAACTATAATAGTTTGCTATCTGGAAAAGATGAGTTTTGTGGCCACCTTCACCATGACCAGCCATTTTTCTAATGAATTCTAGAAATTTCAGTTTCAATGTATCTGTAAGTTTCCAAGTTCAGGAAGGGTGGCTTGGGGAAATTGCCATCGTTAAACATGGGATTCTATGAAGATAACTGCATCTATCTTTAAAAGGCTTAGATTAATTGAAGATAAATTCTCCTGTTGGGTATTCACTGTGATGCTTATATGTTGAGACTGATTTGACAAATAGCCTGCATCTATATATTGGTTTGGATGGCAGCAGCAGAAATATGGTGGCACTGCCTTCTCTTGTTTGTAGGCTAATAAAAACCTATAAATGGGATAACTCTCCACGGGACAACTCACCAGAAGTAACTTGCTGCGGGACAACTCGTTGCAGGACAATTGAACAATTCAATTTAATTATTTAAAATAAACAAAAAGTGTTTATATTTTTGTCATTCACATTTCATTTTCTCCCTCCTTTGTCATCCTTTCTTTAATAATTCTATTCCAGCATTTCTCTGACATTAGTGTAACTTCTCCCACGGCGAGTTGTTCCACAGTGAGTTGGCTATGGCTAGTTGCCCTGCAGTGAGATGGCCATGGTGAGTTGGCCGTGGCGAATTGTCATAGACCCAATAAGAGGAATCTGCTTAACTACATTTGAAAATGGAATATGAGATCTTTATTCCAGAAAGGCGAGCCCAATAGAGAATTAAAAGAGGGAAGAGAATTAAAACATCCGGGGGAAATAATGAGTGAGAAATTGTTGATCTGTTTGCTCAGCGGCCCAATTGATATTTGTAAAATGAAAAAGTCTGCTAGTGGTGCAGATGTATCCATTTGTGTATACAAAACCCTGTTCAAGTTTGGTTAATTGCCTCTGGAGAATACCTTGCTTCAAAATTCTGACCTGTGATTTTCAAGTAATAAAGCTCCCAGGCTGAGTGCTAATGATTTGGCTTGGTAAATCATAGTTCAGCTTGCACAAGTACCTATTCTTAGATCAGAGATCAACCACAGTAAAGATGATGGCTTGGGGTTGAAATAGATTCAGAGATTAATTGAAGATTACAGCTCATAGGCAGATTTATGCTGTTTTTTGAACCCAGCTAAATTCCACTTCTTTTTCTTTCTTTTTTTTAACCCTGCCTGATGGAATAGTTTTGATGAATTTGTAATGGAGAGTCTCATCCTTTTTTTACTTTTTTTACTTTTCTGTTGATGGCTTTATTACTGGAGTTAAAAGTGGAGAATGAAGTAGAAAGTTTATTGCATCTTTAGTTACAGACCTTAAATTTCTGCTGCTTTGTTTGCTGTCTGAGAACACAAATATGTGAATTGGATTGTCTTTTCATCTCTGCTGTGATGGGTAAATGGGGTGATGAATGGGATGATGGGAGGAGGAGGAGGAGGAGGAGGCTAACAAGAACAACAATTAGGCAACAAATCCAGGCACTACAGATTATTTCAGGAATCACAGACTGACTGTTGAAATGTATAAATAACTGCATTTTTGGCATTGTTTTCTGGGCTGCTGCTTTCTGTTTGTGTGTGCCTTCAAATCAGTGTTGACTTCTGGTGATTGCCTGGACTCCAGTTTTCTTGGCAAGATTTCTGGAAGTGCCTCTTTCCTAGGATCTAATTTGCCAAGGTGGAACTAGAACTCACAGTCTCCAGCTTTAACACTGAAGTGGCTCTGATGCCCTCCACTCTCACTCCCCTCCCCCAGGTCTTTCTGACAGTTCCTCCAATGCTATTGTCAAAGTCTTTGACCAGATAACCTGTCATGTGAAAGGAAGGACCACACAAACACTGTAAGCTCTCCTCTGAGATGGGTTTAGTGAAAAGCACAGGAGGAAAAAAAAAGATTTCTTCACATTTAAGGAAGAAACAAATCCACAATACCTTTTTTTCATTATTGGTTGATAACTTGATCAAAGAAGCTTCTAACCCAATTAATAAGCACTTTTCTCTGGGTAAATTACCAAATGACTTTAAATAATTATGATTTTTTTTCTTGGAAAGAAATGTTTCCTGTACTCATGAAATAACATTAAATCTCTCTCTCCCCCGTTATCTGTCATCTATATCTTTCTATTATCCATCTATCATATATCTATCATCCATAGCTATCTTTCTGTGTATTTTTATCTATCTAGCTATCTATATCTATATGTATCTCTGTCTCTCTATCTATATATATGGATGGATGGATGGATGGATGTCTGCTGTCTGTCTCTATCTCTATCTCTCTGTCTGTCTGTCTGTCGGTCGGTCGGTCGGTCGGTCGGTCTGTCTATCTATCTATCTATCTATCTATCTATCTATAGATATGAAGCATAACAAGATGCAATTCCCTGTTATGAATCATTTGCTAAGAAGGGTGGCTGTAGAAATCAAATCAATAAATTAATCAATAATCAATAAATTCCAGCTATAAAATGAGCACTAAAAACCAAATAAATAGAAAACAATAGAGGGATTTACTTACTCCAACCAGCGTATCAGGAAAAGCTGTCCAGCTCTTCCTTAAATAATAAACTAAAGGAGACTTTTTTTTCTCTCAAAAAGGGTTTGTTAAAACCCACTTGTCAGTGGTGGGATTCAGCCAGTTTGCACCAGTTCGGCAGAACCAGTAGCTATTTTTTTGTTGCCCAGACCCAAAATGGACTTCCAGAAGTGGCATCCATGCAGAGAACCGGTTGTTGACATATTTGAATCCCACCACTGCCACTTGTCTGTCTATGATTTCAGCAGAGTTTTAAGAAAACCTAATTTTTCTGGCAAGAAATGGGGATGCATTGGGGTAGGAAATGGCTTGGGGGTACATGAATGTCTTGTAATTAAACACATGAAAGGACTGCTTAGCTAAGGTGGGATAGCAATAAATTTGGACTGTGTTAATTCAACATATGCCTCCCTTCTGCAAATAATAATACAAATAAAGACATCTGTGATCCACCTATTTCCTCACAAAGCTCCTTTACTTTGTCATGTAGAGATACAGATTCTGCTCAATAAGATTGACAGCTTTATTTGCTTTTTATTGTCTGCTGTGGAAACAGCATAAGTTTGGGCCTAAATTAATCCTTATTGCATTTTAAATTTCATAAGATTCCTTGACAGAGTGTGCTACCTCAGACTTAGCTATGTTGGCTATAATCAATTTATTATTCATAAATTCTTTGTTTTGACAGCAGCAGTTGAATTCAATTACTGCCAAAAAAGCCGATTTATACTTGGCTACATTAGTAGGAAATGAGCTGTTCAGTGATGCAGACTGCCTTAGCACATGGTGCAGGCTCTTTGATAATTATTTATACATATGTCCAGAGAACAAAAACAACAACAAAAATGTGCTAGGGACACTTTTGCTTCATATACTGTTTTCAGAAGCAGAGAGGAAATTAAACAGGAAATTGTAATGGGGAATTATTACCACAATCAATTACTGCAGAGATCGGCGTGTGATTTGATAGAATGAAATGCACACCTACATTTCTGAGATTCTCTAAGTCAAACTAGCCACTGATCATAAATACACATTGGTGATGCACACCTGACAACATGGCCCACAAAGTTTGCCTATTCACGTTGACCAGTACTTTTGTAGTAGCTAACTTAGTATAGAGTAACTCACACTATTTCTGTCTCCATCTCTGTCTCTCTCTGTATCTCTCTCTCTCTCTCTCTCTCTCTCTCTCACACACACACACACACACACACACACACACACTATGTGTGTGTGTGTCTGTGTTTACATTTTTTTAAAAAATAAGGTTCCTCAATGAGAATTAGAACCATTCTTTATGAGTGGAGAAATGGGTAAGCCTTCTCATCCTGATAGTGTTGTTGTTATTACTATTATTATACATTTATATTATTAAAAAAGAATAAAAATGATACATTTGAAAGAAAAAAGTAGAAAAAGTAAAGTAATAAGAAAAAGGTGTAAATAAAGAAATAGGAAAAAAAGAGAAAAGGAAAGGAAAGATTTCTGATCTTCTTAACAGCAGTTACAAGTACATTTATACTGAAGCCTCTCTCTAAAGTTACAACATAATTTTCTTCTTTCCATAGTCTGCCGTTTCTAATCATCAAACCTATACATCACAAGTTTATTCCCCCCCCCTTTTTAGCAAAAAAATCCATGAGGGGTAGCAGTCACTAAAAATAATAAGAGGTCATTGTGCTTTTTCTAGCCAGACAAGTTAATTGTAGTCATTAATTAGTCAAATATTTAAATTGGTTTGTTGTTGATCCTGTTAGACTCATAGTAGCTCACAACATTCATCTGGGGGATAGAAAATAGTTAAGGACAGCAGAGATATTGCATCTAAAGCAATTTCTTTCAAACATGAAAACTTTTAAGATGTGTGGAATTCAACTCCCAGAATTCCACAGTGAGCATGTTGGCTGGGGAATTCTGGGACTTAAAAATCTGCAGAGCTTAAATTGTCCAAGTTTTTAAAACACTGATCTAAAGTAATAAACATATGCAGCCAACGTTACCTCCTCAAAAAGTTGAAAAGGAAAACTAAATATATATTAACATCATGATCTTGTATTCGGGTTCATACGTAGTGATAGATAATGTAACTTTTACGAAACATTGAACGTGAATTAGTCTGTAGGGTTTCAGAAATTCCTCAGGCCCATAATAACTTTCTTGACTTATTACAGTGAACAGTGACTTTACTTCAAGCAAAAAAAAAAAAAAAATTGAACAACTATTTTAGTATCATCTTAATTAATTAACTCTGAATAACCACAGTTCAATCCACAGGATGAATGAGAATGTACTTGTCACATAACTAGAGGAATCAGCAGGAGTCAAAAAAGCTACAATCCCACAACTTGTGAGAACATTAGCAGCATTTTACATGTCTGTAGCTACATATTCCCTCCTCCATTGTTTTTATAGCTCTAGAAACTAGGGAATGTCCCTTCTGGCATATTTGCCATGACCTCAATCCTATTGTAGGCTAATCTGCCTCTTAGGGGGCAGTGGTAGCACCTTGAAGCCATGATAGCATAGTGGAGCCATGGTGGCACAGTGGTTAGAATGCAGAATTGCAGGCTAATTCAGCTCACTGCCAGGCGTTCGATCCTCACCGGCTCAAGGTTGACTCAGGCTTCCATCCTTCTGAGGTCGGTAAAATGAGGACCCAGATTGTTGGGGGAAATATGCTGAGTCTGTAAACCACTTAGAGAGGGCTGTAAAACGGTATATAAGTCTAAGTACTATTGTTATTTGTATTATCCAACTGTGCCCTGGCTGAGATTCTTCCCTCTGTCTCCCAAGGTTGTTCTTATTAACCATTACAGCAGTGGTTCTCAACCTTTTTAATGCTGCGACCCCCAACTGGTCGTAAGTCGAGGACTACTCAACCGGTTGTAAGTCAAGGACTACTCAACTGCTGCAGCACCATTTGCAGAATGGGATTTTTGGTGGGCTCAGCAGGGCAGAGACAGCTTGGACAATTCCTACTGGTTTTTGAAAGCCAATAGAATTAGACTCTATTCAAGAGAGTCTATTCTATTGGCTTTCAAAAGCCAATAGAATAAAAGGGAGTAGCACAGCTAAGGAAAAGGGGAAAAAATGGCAGACTGCGTTGTTTGGCGACCCCCGTGAAATGGTCATTTGACCCCAAATGGGGTCCCGACCCACAGGTTGAGAACCACTGCATTACAGGGTCTCACCCCTGATGCTGAACTGACATCCAGCATTCAAAATTCAGACCTTTTAGCTTGGAGGCCCAAGCAAAGTCCTCTCTGGCCCAATGGTATTTTGATCTGGATCACAACAAAGAAAGAATTACAGCCCTCTATCTCAAGAGCTCAGATAGAAATTAGATCTGTTCTACAAGTTGTGTACTGAGCAAAAGAGATTACAGGACACGAGAGTCTTGACTAGATCTCTGGTCCTTGGAAAGAGATGGAGTATAAGAGGGTGTGCCAAGCAGCAACTCTTATATCTTACTTTATCTTACAGTACAAATAGTCCTCAATTTACAACCATTTGTTTAGCGACCAAAGTAACAATAGCACTGAAAAAAAGTGACTTACAACCAGACCTTGCACTTATAACCATTGCAGCATCCCAGGTTCACATGATCAGAATTTGAGCACTTGACAACCAGCATGTATTTATGATAATTGCATCCTCCTGGGGTCACATGATCTCCATTTGCGACCTTTCCAGCTGCCTTCTGACGAGCAAAGTCAGGGGGGGGAAGCCAAGTTCATTTAACAGCCACACGGTTCTCTTAAAGAACTGCAGGGAGTTGTTTAACAACTGTGGCAAAACAGTTGTAAAGTTGGACATGGCTCACTTAACAACCACTTTACTTAGCAACAGAAAATCTGATCTTAATTGTGGTCATAAGCTGAGGACAACATATAATGGGCTTCTCCTGGGAACTGTCCAGGGTACTGAAGAGTTGGACTAAGATCACTTTTGCAATAGTGGCAAATATCTGTAGCTCAGGTATAGGATGAGGGCGAAGCTTTGTTCTCCGAGCTTGTGGGTTGGTTTCCGAGTGTTTTGTTACCAGTCTAGGTAACACCTTCAGTAGCATTTAGGGGATATCTGTGTCAGTGCTCTTCTGTTTATAAGGGCTTCAGGTGTGGCTGTGTCAAGTGGGTCTTGTGATGGGTCAGATGTGAGTCATCAGAGAGAGGCTGGTGATGGTCTTGTGATGGTCAGAGTTATTGGAAAGTGAACTGCTGAGGGAGGGGAGTGGGGCTTGCGTTGGTTGGTTGTGGGTTGGTGCTGTCTCTCATTGGCTGTGCAATTGATCTGGATTCTGAGGGGTTCATAGGCTGGTTATAGATCAATGTGTCTGTTAATGGAATTGCTTGTGGAGTGCCAGGCTTCAATGAACTCACAAGCATGATGCGTGGTCACCTTTGCCCTCTGGCGTGCAAGTAATTGTGTAAAAATCTATTTATTTGGCCCCATGTTCTGTTCATATCTTTGCCTGACCTTTTTTCCTGAAGTTTTCAGTATAGCTCTTATATAGCTCTAGATCAGGCTGTAAAAGGTCCAGAATATTAAAACTCCAATTTGTAACTAATGGACTAGATTCATTAACCTGTATCCGCCATAACTGTGAGGTATTTAAATTTACAGGATCCAAATTTAAGTTTTGCTTAGTGTGATATGTTTAAGTTTAGCTTAGTTTGGTATGAACTTAGCCAACTATACCTTAGTTAGAAAATTGTGGTTAACCAAACTTTTCATATAAAAAAATAAACTAAACTGGAAGTCTGAGCGAAGAGTATTTAGGAATTCTATAATTTGTACTTAATAATATGTAATCTAATGCTACACTTTTGTATCAGAAGTTCCATGATTCCTTGATTTTGTCCATTTCTGTAACTAGATCAAGGCTCATGTTTTTTGTTTTTGTTTTTTGCAATCAGCAATTATATAAAGAATAACAATAAATGAATACAGATTTGTGAGTGCATGAGGTGGAAAAATAGAATACAGTAAACAGGGTAAGCATATTGATAACTATTACAAAGATTAGAATTACAACAAGAATATACAGCAATCTGGTTACATCATTGGAATCAAACTTCTTTTGAAAACCCAGATCAAGTTCTATTTGGAATATGTAATTATTTGGGAATGTGCAGTTAAAGTTTCCTTTCTCAAAGAGTTATTTATAAACCATTAAGGAAAAAAAAACACCTTCCCCATCACTATCTGATGATACTCAAGTAAACATATTTAGAGTCTGTTTGGTTGATTATTTCTTTTCTCTGGAGAGACAGAAATAAAACCTGCAATCAATAGTAGAGAGGCACCCGCAGTGTAAACGTAAAACATCACAAGCTTGTAACTGTGCCTTGAAAACAGGTGTAAAGGTAAAAAGCCTTAGAAGCAAACTGAAGTTACACTGAAATGTTTTTGGCTAAGGATTTGCAAGGGTTATTTATTCATATCCAAGGAGCAGGTGCTAAATTGTATAAAGAGAATAACTGAGAACAATATTTTGTGCAATTATCTGCGGATTTCTCAGTGGTAAATACCTCCTAAAGTCTATCACACCCTCTGGTATAGATTGAAGGCATGTTTCTTTTTCTTCATTGTTTGATACCGAGGAGTTGTTTACAGCAATAGACAACATCACAATTTAATCTCTTCTTCTTATCCAGTTTCTTGCTGCTCTCTAAGTTCATTGTTTATGTGATTATTGGGAATTATTAAAAATATATAGAGCTTGCCCTCCTTTTATTTCTGATGAATTATTTTCCTGGATATTCCCAAACTTAAATCTCATAGCTAGAGTACAGTTATATGCATCAATGTGTGGTTTTCCATTGCAGATCCTGAAAACATTTCACAAATCCGGTTCTGAAATTATAATTGATTTTGTTGCCATTATTAACTAATTTAAAACTTTGTTTAATCTTACTCTTTCATCAAAAGATTTCCAGAGCAGTTTTGTAGAATGTCAATTACAATCAGAAAAGCATAACCAGAAAGGGGGAAAAAAGAGATATGTGAGAGGGAGGCAAGATTATTAATTTATTAGCTGTTTTATGACATTGTGAGTCAACCAGAGTCACTTGATAGTGAGATGGGTGGCACATAAATGTAATAAATAAAAAATATTTTTTTTAAAAAAAAAAGTACAAGTAGCACTCAACTTAAAACCACAATTGAGCACAAAATTTCTGTTGCTAAGTGAGACAATTCTTAAGTGAGTTTGGCCCCATTTTATGATCTTTCTTGCCATAGTTGTTAAGTGAATTGCTGCAGTTGTTAAATTAGTAACATGGTTGTTAAGTGAATCCTTGCTTGTCAAAGGTGATTGCATGATTCTGGTACATCCAAATTTTGATCACATGACCAGAGGGAGGCTGCAATGACTGTAAATGTGAAAGGCAGTCATAAGTCACTTTTTTCATTGCCACTGTAATTTCGAACAGTCACTAAACAAACAGTTGTAAGCCGAGGACTACCTGGTAGTTTCTACATTATGGACAGATAGTTAACATTTAGAAAGAAGAAGAAGGAGGAGGAGGAGGAGGTCAGAAGGGACCTTGGAGGTCATCAAGTCCAACCCCCTGCTCAGGCAGGTAACCCTATACCATTTTGGACAAATGGCTGTCTAGTTTCTTCTTAAAAACTTCCAGTGTTGGAGCATTCACCACTTCTGGAGACAAGTTGTTCCATTGATTAATTGTTCTAACTATCAGGAAGTTTCTCCTTAGTTCTAGAACAGACATGTCAAACACAAGGCCCAGGGGCCGGATGCGGCCCGCAAAGTGGTTTCATGTGGCCCGCAAAGCCATCCTGGAAACAGTGAGGGAACGGCCCCCGCTGCCTTGGCCCTGGCCCAGGCCGACCGGGAGCCAATGTACAATTTTGTGGTGGCCATCTGTGCTGAAACGCATTCAGTCTTAGTTCCAGAAGACCATCTGGAAACAACAAGGAACCAGCCCCTGCCCTGTCAGCCCCACCCCCTGCGTGCATGCTGGGGAGGTGTCACCCTTTGTGAGGAATGAAGAAATGGACCATGCCTTGGCGCTTGCCCTGGTCCCACCCCCTTCTGCCAGAGACCCTCAGATCTGTCCCAGGCCCCCACAGACACCCTTGACGCGAACGATGTAGAGTGGCCATGTCCACCCAGTAGGCCACACCCACTCCATCCACACCCACCCAGTAGGCTGCACCCACCCTGGCCACACCCACCCGGCCCCCCCAGGGCAACCGCAATGCTGATGCGGCCCTCAATGAAATTGAGTTTGACACCCTTGCTCTAGAAGAAGAGACTGATGGAGCTTTTTATATACCAGCAATGTTGAAATGATCTTGCTCGCCACACTCTGCTCTTTTAAGGAACCCAGTTCCTAAGCAATGAAATATAACCTGAAAAATCCTTACGAATCTGCTAGGTTTTTTTTTTTTTTTTGAAACATCTCTGAACAACCATGAATATGATTTCTTCCATGGGAACAGAAAATTGCAGATAATCAGGATATTCTTCCTCTCCCAGTGTGTCCTTTTCACCGGCAGAGAGGAAGGGGACTAAAACTATACCGATATTGAATACAAAGGACTTGCAATTTATCCAGCAGTTTTCACCTGTGATGCTGATTGATGATAGATTCAGGCAGACAAAAAAGCAACTCCATGGTAATGATCCTTAACGATCCGATGGACTCGGCTTCCATCCCATGTAGGAATTTATGAACGTATGAAGACGTATGAGCCCAAAATGTATGTTATTAAGTGAAACATTTGTTAATTGAGTTTTACCCCATTCTACAACATTTCTAGCCACGGTTATTAAGTGAAGCTTAATTGCAGCTAAGTTAATAACGCAGTTGTTAAGTGAATCAGGCTTCCCCATTGACTTTGCTTGTCAGAAAGTCACAAAAGTCTGTTCACATGACCCCAGGACACTGCAACTGTCATAAATATGAACCAGTTGCCAAGCTTCTGAATTTTGAATTTTGACCACATGGATGTTACAATAGTGGTGAATGTGAAAAACAGTCATAATTCACTTTTTATCAGTGCCGTTGTAACTTTGAAAGGTCACTAAATGAACTGTCGAGGACTGCCTGTAGTTTTCAGATAAACTTGAGGCAGTCTGTTCTATCATGCCTCCAGAAGCTGTGAATGCTCCAACACTGGAAGTTTTTAAGAAGAGATTGGATAGCCATTTGTCTGAAATTGTATAGGGTTTCCTGCCAGGGCAGGGGGTTGGACTAGATGACCTCCAAAGTCCCTTCCAACTTTTATTATTATTATTATTGTTATTGTTGTTGTTGTTGTTGTTGTTATGGTTATGGTTATTATTATTATTGCCTTAAAGGTGAAATTCCCCTTTGTATCAGATATTAGAGATAGACAACAGTGATTAGAATATATTTCTTCGATGGTAATTTAGAGTAAGAGCACAACTGTAAATCTTCCCTTCATAGTGAGATGGGCAGCAAGATTAATTAATTGACTTGTGTGGAATGCAACAAAATAGTGCCTAGTTATATCCAAGTGTAGATCCCTATATGCAGAAACTGAATACTTGACAAAGTTCTTGCCATCATCAGCTCCATAAGTCTAACATATCTTTTAAGAGCTGTTAATGTATTTTCTCAATAAATTACTATTGCTATACCGTAATACTTTCTGCAAGATGCCAGTTGCATTAAAGAGCCTATCATATGTTGCCCCTGCAGATTCTGCCTTTTAATGGTGCCACAGTTGTTTTCATTTCTTCACTTAACATTCCTGTTTTAAATAGAAAATTGCCTTTCCTATAAATAGGATGCTCTAATATTTTGAAAGGGCTTATTTTCCCCTTGAAGATAAACCAGGACTTCAGATTCTTTGGCTATCTTTTTTAGCCTCTGTCTCTGTCTTTCATTTTGAATTGCTTATCCCTGAATTTGAAATGTCACGTTCTCTAAGTAATATAAAGGCTCCTGGAAATAGTGAAGTGGAACACAACACAGTATCCAAATTCTGTTTTAAAAAAAGACAAAGGAAAGGGGAAAAATCAGCAGGTGAGATGGGGACCCATAAAATATTTCTTTTTTCTCTTTTTTAAAAATCCATTTAAACTTCCCAAGAGGCAACCTGCTCTTTTAAAGGCAACATATTATCATAGTACTCTGAATTTCTGAATAAAAGCAAATATGCTGTAGTGTTCAGGTTTGTTTTCCAAAGTATGCCTTGCTCTTATGAAGGAAAGGAGGAGCTGGTCCCTGTACCATCTCTATCAGTTTTTCCTCAAACTTGTCAATTGAACAATGTGTGGACTTCAAATCCCAGAATTCCCCAACCACCATGGCTGGCTGGGGATTTCTGGAAGTTGAAATTCACACATCTTAAAGTTGTCAAGGTTGAGAAATGTTGATCTGTACCATAAAGGAGGACACATTACCCGACTCTTTGTTATATATGGCCAGGATGGTCTGTTGCCATCACTAATGCTCATCCCGAAAAGAGATGAGATGAGATGGGATGGGGTAAGGTAAGGTAGGATGGGATGGGATGGGACGGGACGGGATGGGACAAGACAGGACAGGACAGGACAGGGTAAGGTAAGTTAAGGTAGGATAAGATAGGATAGGATAAGGTAAGGCAAGGCAAGACAAGGATAGGATAGAATAGGATAAGACTGGACAGGATAAGGTAAGGTAAGGATAGGATAAGGTAAGGATAGGATAAGTAAGGTAAGATGGGATGGGACGTGACGTGACGTGACGTGACAGAACAAGACAGGACAGGACAGGACAGGGTAAGATAAGGTAGGATAGGATAAGGTAAGGCAAGGCAAGGCAAGGCAAGGCAAAACAAGGATAGGATAGGATAGGATAGGATAGGATAAGACAGGACAGGGTAAGGTAAGATAGGATAGGATAGGATAGGATAAGGTAAGGTAGGATGCATCAACCAACAAACCAGAAGCCAGACCACAGCTGCATCATTAGCCACTTTAAACCCCTCCAATCCATACATGAAGCAAACTGACACCCACCATGAAGATGAGGCATGACCACGAACGCAAAGCCAAACAATAGCAATGCAGCTCAGCATCTCACATCCCCCTGCAACTCAGACTAACCTGAGCACAACAAAGCCCCCACCCAAACAGAACACTCCCCCATCCAATCAGAGCACAGCCAACCTCCCATCCAATCAGAGCACAGCCAAGCTCCTAACCAATCAGAACACACCTCCACCCAATCAGAACACAGCCAAGCTCTCACCCAATCAGTTCATACCTCCACTGGCAGTTAAAAGGAAGAAACAGCTATGATCACACATTGCTCCTAGAAGCACGAAGCCGAAAGCACCAGCCTGAAGATGACGATTGAGACTTTGTAGAAACGTCGCCAAGACACTTCCAATTTGATGCAGGAGAAAACCCGAATAACCAAAGACCTACACACACACACACACACACACACACACACACACAATTAAATAACCAAAAAATCCTCATTAGACAATCATATTTCCTCTTTTATGTCCCTTTTCTAGCTTCATTTAAAATACAAGTTCCAAATGTATTACACTAAGGCCACCATTCCATCCAGCTTAAAGGCAAATTGTAACTAGTAATCAGTATATTCTTAATTATATATTATTAATAGACATTTATACAAACATTAATGTTGCTTTACTAATATTCTGTTTCCTGATCCTCATTTGGAGAGTGCATTGACAATGATTTAGAAGGCCACTGCAAGTCTTAGAGAATGAGTAGCTTCTAAATTCCATTTCTCTCTCCATTCATTTCTTGGTGTAACTCATCTTTCAGTCTGACCACAATTAACACTGTCCAAAATGAAGCTGGAAATCAGACTGGAATAAATCCAAATGAATTGTATGAAAAAAACCACATCTCTAGAGATGTAAATGTGTATTACACATTTTATAAACAGCATGACTCAAACCTTATCCAAGTCATTGCAAGCAAAACATTAAACCAGCATAAAGAGGGGAAAAATTGTCATGTTTTATGCCCAGCTGCCTGAAAACCAAAAGGGAGGCAAAACAAAAGGAAATAAAAAAACCCCCTGATTTCATATTGATTCCCAAGAAGCCAAAACCTAAACGTTGGCTAATACAGTTAGTAGGATCCATGCACATGCCAAAGTTTTCCAAACAATTCCAACTCTAGGCATAAAACTTGGCAAGTGTTTGTGAAGTCTATCAAAGGTGATGAAAAGAAACTGCTAGATCGACATTAAATACCATTTGCTAACAGCCCACCCCTACCCCTGCCAATGTGCAAATCAATAAAATTATAGTACAGGCAGGAATGTGTCTCACATATATAACAGCCACATATTGTGCTCTTAACAATTGTAAAGGGAAGTACTCAACACGTGATTGATGCTAAGTACAGGCTGCATCCCCTGGTATGCTAATTTAACATCTAATGTCCCATTGAATTAATTGATTTTGTTGTTGTTCCTCTAACTGTATATAATTTGATGTGCTTTATTTTCTTTCTATCCTGTTGAGTAGCTTTTGGTTTTGTGATTTTCCGTACGTTGGGTTAAAGAAGAACTGCCCATTAAAGTAGCAGGCATGTAATCTTATGGACAAAGGAGAAATAATATGTTATAGTAGATTGCCGTTCAATTTCTGAAGTCTTACAAGTGCAATAGTGAAGTCTTTAGGGAGATAGTTAGGTTCCTAAACAAAGTTCCCATATTTGAAACTCATTGTGGATTGTGATTGTTATTGGAGTATTTTTATTACTTGTGGGTAATGTCCAGCAAGGAATTGACAGCTTCTCAGTCTTGGATGATCTTAAATGACTAAGCAGAATTGATCCGACTGGCACTTGCACCAAATAAAATCCAGGGTTATATGATTGTTGCAATGTGTTATGTGATGCTGCTGCAGGCAGTCCTCGACTTCAGTTGAGCCAAAAATATCTGTTGCTAAGCGAGACATTAGTTAAGGGAGTTTTGCCCCTTTCACAACCTTTCTTGCTGCAGTCGTTAAGTGAATCATTGCAGTTGTTAATCAGTAACACGCTTGTTAAGTGAATCTGGCTTCCCCATTGATTTTGCTTGTCCGAAGGTCGCAAAAGGGGATCGCAGGACTCCAGCAACAGTCATATGATTCAGTTGACCAGTGTCTGAATTTTGATCACGTGACCATGGGGAGTGCTGCAACGGTTGTAAGTGTGAAAAATGGTCATACAATGGGCACTGTTTTCAGTGTCATTGTAACTTCGAACGGTCACCAAGTGAACTATTGTAAGTGGAGGACTATCTGCATAGTGCAGGGGTAGGCAACCTTGGCTCTTTTATGATGCGTGGACTTCAATTCCCAGAATTCCTAAGCCAGCATGGTTCAGCTTGGAAACCTCTCCCTTTCCCCTCAGCGCGGCTGGCTCAGGAATTCTGGGAGTTGAAGTCCACAAGTCATAAAAGAGCCAAGGTTGCCTACCCCTGGCATAGTGGAAGACATGAAGTGGGCCACTCTTGGGGAAGGCAACCTCACTGTTTAATATCAACGATCCCCTTTTCAGCCCTTAAAAATACTGTAAAACCACAGGGGGAAAAAAGCAACTTTTGTTTTTAATGGTTTAAATTTATTTTCTTATTTCCTTTTCATTTACATTCCGTTTAATCGCTTCCGGATGCATTTTTTTTTTAATGTAAACTGACATGAGACTTCAGTTGTCAGCAGGGCTTAAAATGAAATAAAGTACAATTGCAGTTAATTTAAAGTTAAGCAGCCATTATTCCTCTAGAATAAGAGGAGGGAAACAGAATATTGTTATAAAGAGAAACCACGTTTGTAATAAAAGGATCTCTCCTATTGCCACTTTGCCTTTGTATTCTTCCTACGGCTTTGTTTTGAAAAGATATGGCTCTAACTCAACTGGGCTGTTGTAAAGTTGTTGTTTTTTTAAATGCCTTGTGAAAAAGAAATTAAGTAATTTATTTATTTTTTTAAGTGCCCCTTGGGATAAAGAATGCTGGGGTTTCTGATCTTGTCAGCAGAGAGGTTGAGAATTACTGCTTAGATCAGGGGTCTCAAATTCAATTTCACTGAGGGCCGTATCAGCATTGTGGTTGCCCTGGGGGGGGGCGGCGGGGGGGGCAGAGTGGGTGCAGCCTACTAGGTGGGCGTGAATGGAGTGGGTGTGGCCTACTGGGTGAGCATGGCCAGTTCTACATCATTTGCATCAATAGTGCCTATGGGGGCCTGGGCAGGAGTGGGACAGATCTGAGGGTCTCTGGCAGAAGGGGGTGGGACCGGGGCAAGTGCCAAGGCATGGTCCACCAGGGCAAGTGCCAAGATGGCCACCACAAAATTGTACATTGGCTCCCGGCTGGCCTGGGCCAGGGCCATGGCAGCGGGGGCCGTTCCCTCACTGTTTCCAGGATGGCTTTGCGGGCCACATGAAACTACTTCGTGGGCCGCATCCGGCCCCCGGGCCTTGTGTTTGACATGTCTGGCTTAGATGTTAAATTGACCATCCATAGCTTGAATAGTTAGTTAGTTTTCCAGATTTAGTCAGTACAGATAGTCCTTGGGTAATGACCACTGTTGCTAAGTAAGACATTTGTTAAGTGAATTTTGACCCATTTTATGATCTTTCTTGCCATAGTTCTTAAGTGAATCACTGCCCTTGTTAAATTAGTAACACGGTCGTTAAGTGAATCTGGTTTCCCCATTGACTTTGCTTGTCAGAAGGTCACAAAAGGCAGATCACATAACCCTGGGACACTGCAACCGTCATAAATATGAGTCAGTTGCCAAGCATTTGAATTCTGATCCTGTGACCGTGGGGATACTACAGTGGTTGTAAGGGTAAAAAAAAACGGTCATAAGTCACTTTTTTCAATGCCGTTGTCACTTTGAACGGTCACTAAATGAATTGTTGTAAGTCGAGGATTACCTGGGTTGCTACAGAGGAAATTGAAGTAGCAATAGCACGTCAAATGATAGGAAGAAAACACCCTGTAATGGATATTGCTCGGAGATATAGCTATTCCTCCTGGAATATCTATTTGGGATAAAAACAGGAAACTATATTTGATGGAGACTGTGTTTTCCACATTCAAGAATGGAGAAAGTAATACATTTTCAGGGTATATTCCAATCTTATGAAAATCAACAAATATTGCTAAGCAAGACAAGTTGTTAAGTGAGTTTTTGTCTCGTTTTACGACCTTTCTTGCCACACTTGTTAAGTGAATCCCTGCAATTGTTAAGTTAGTAATCCAGTTGTTAAGTGAATCTGGCTTCCTCATTGTCTTTGCTGGTCAGAAGCTCGCAAAAGGGGATCACATGACCTCAGGACACTGCAACCATCGTAAATATGAGTCAGTTGCCAAGTGGCTGAATTTTGATCACGTGATTACGGGGATGCTGCAATGGTTGTGTGAAAAAGTGTCAAAAGTCATTTTTTCAGTGCCCTTGTAACTTCAAATGCTCACTACACAAACTGTTGTAAGTCAAAGACTACCTGTATAGTTTGGCATAGCTTAGTGTGGTGGGTGGACACCGCTGAGATTTCAACTGAAAATAATCACATTTTTGCAAGAATTCAGCCAAAATTACCAAATCTCAAGAGGTTATTTTTTTTGGGGGGGGGAGCGGGTGAGAATGCTAAAAATCATACAGATTGAGCCATCTTACAAGCTCCTGTTCATTTTTTTTTAAATGGCTCCAGTACCATCACACAATGATAGTTACTGTCAGTTGAACACCACACTGATTATGCTGTATGAATGGAGCTAGTGGCTAGTTTAATCCACACACTAGATCTGAACAATGCTTGCTGAGGAACAATGCAAAAATATATTCCTCATTAAATCTGTTTTCCAATAGTATATTGTCACTCTTTTGTAGGACTTTAACACCATAAGTCTGGTTGGAACACAGATTCATAGATGATCAATTTAGTTTTCACGGATTTTGTGATAATAATAAACTTTCCGAGAGCTGGTTTCATTTGGGAGAGATAAAGAGAGACCATTCTTGAGAATAAAACATTAAGGGATTTTTTTTCCAGTGTACTTTTATAAAAACTGAGATTGTGGGTGGTTCATCTCTACAATATGGGCTCATTTTTTGCAGGCCTCAGCTATTGCTGCCAGGGAGGAAAACAGAATTGTGTCAGCCTTTAAAGAAGAGAGAAATGCTGAGATGTTGTTTTAAATGTCAGCTTCAGATTGTGGTCAGAATGGATGTGCATTAGTTGTTATCATAAGGATAACCTGTATACCACTTTAGCTCTTAACTCAGTTGGTTCGCCCTACCCAAATTAATTCCATCTCAAGGAAATTAAATTAATTAAGGCCATAGGTGAAAGTTGAGAGCAATAGAAAAGGCACTCGGGAGCAGTGGTTGAGGAAAGGAGCTATTAATTGATTTTACAATAAAACCCCAATCTTGCCTGTGTTAAGACTATTTGCTAGTTGCTAACTATTGTTAGAGCTTCCATAACTATCCATAACTATTAAGAATTAGCTGCCTGTCTGGAACCACACTGGCTACAGTCTTCAAAAAGTCGAATTCTCACCTCCCAAGCTAATAAATCAGCAGTTCTAAGTAATTCCTATCTGCCAAGGTTGAAGGGTGCCTCATAGTAAGAGATCCCATGGGTGAGATGCTAAGGAAAAACACCATCGGGTCCATTGGTTGCTTAACTGAATTGGCTCAAGAATGTGGATTATGGCTTTCCATTATCTTGTAAAATGACCTGGGAAGATCTCTCTTGCATCTCCAAAATCCATGCAGTCCAACATCCTATTCTGAACAATGGGTACACCGTCTGGAATTACATAAGAATCTCAGAAGAATCCAGCATTCCACATTATTGGGTACCTTTTGGATCTAGACTGGGAGAGAAATACCCCCCTTCTATATTGTTGTTTCTCAGTAATTCCTATTTCAGGTCTAAGGGTCAAGTTACCACAGTCATAGGCTGCATTAACAGAGGGATACAATCAAGATCATGTGACTATTAATACACCTTATAATTCCTTGGTAAGAATTATATTGTGATCGTAATTGCATAGAAATATGAGACCCAGTTTGGCCTAGGGTTAAGGCACCAGGCCCTAGAAACTGGGACCCCGTGAGTTCTAGTCCTGTCTTAGGTATAAAAGCCACCTGGATCACTTTAGGTCAATCACACTCTCTCAACCTACCACACCAGGGGTCTTCAAACTTGGCCCTTTCATGACTTGTGGACTTCAACTCCCAGAATTCCTCAGCCAGCGTGTCTGGCTGAGGAATTTAGGGAGTTGAAGTCCATAAGTCATAAAAGGGCCAAGTTTGAAGACCCCTGTACCACACAGATTGTTGTTCTGGAGAACTCAGGAAGAAGGAGTACTGTATTAGGCATGTTAACTGCCTTGTGTTATTTCTAAAAATAATACAGACAGGATATAAATGAATAAAAATTGAAATAAAAATAGAAAATACATAATTCGGAAGGTTCTCATTTTAACACAATGGAAATCATCTGGTTTTCTGGTGATTAAAATACGTCTGTTCAAATACCTCTATTAAGTGGAGGCAATCATTTACCATTTGACTATTTTGCTGAGGTTCCTAGTTAATGGGCTGCAAAATAAATTAGGTACCAGGTTTCATGTCCAACTCATAAAGCTGACAAAAGAAGAAAGAGCTAAAGGATGAATTTGGGGAAAATAGATGAGATCGCTATTATTGCACACCAGAAACCTTTTCTGCTCAGGCTTATGAAGATCTATTAACTTTCTGAGCCTTAAGGATAAGAGAGTTTGTTGTCTCTCGAGAAATAATAGGTTAGCTGTTGCTTAAGAGAGGTGACAAAACGGCTGTTATTACTTTTATGAGATGTGTCCTAGGTGGTTCTGACTAACAGCATAATAAGATTTGTGGCTTTTCATTTTTTGAAAGATGAATTCTGGTGCTAGAATTTGAAAGGGTGTTTGCACCCTTTACATTTATCATTTGGCTGTCTTCTTCATCTTTACATCTTAATTTTATCAGAAGTGGCCTACACATCTCATGTTAAACTGGGGTTTGCTTAGCAGTGGACTATTAAACAAGCCATAGTCAATTCTGCAGATGAGCAAAATAACCATGGCTTATTCAATCCTGCATTCTGCCTTTTAGCTGCTGTTACCTCACATCTCTAAACATTCACAAGATGTTTGAGTAGAGTACAACCACAGTCCAGGAATAAGCCATAATAAAAAGAAATCTGAGGTTTATAAACTAGTAAATACCCATGGTTTCAAAGTATAATTTGTTATCTTAAATAGGGTTTAAGAAATCCCCAGCTTTCCATGCTAGCTGGGGAATTCTGGGAGTTGAAGTCCACAAGTCTTAAAGTTGCCAAGGTTGGACATCTCTGTCTTAAATCATCATCTGTGTCCTGAGGAGAATTTGGAATTAAAACATACCCACAATCTGGAAACAAACAAATCTTAGAATTATATGTCAGCCAGATCCTTTGTTCTTTACCTGATGGTCTTTAAAGATATCTTACTAGGAATTGATTAAGAAGACCATCTTTTATGGAGGACATTTCTCTGAAGTATTTCAGCATATTCTTTGCTTGGCACTCCAAAAATATGGCAGAAAGTGATAATTGGACAGATGCTTGATGATCTACATTGGTTCTAGACAGATTTTGGGGGGCAGAACAAAGCACCAGTATCAATAGCTCATGCCCTAAATGATACCATGCCTAGTTATTTGAAGGGTTGTTTTTTCTGATATATAACTATTTAGATCTTAGGTTTTTCTACCGGGTATGTCTTGGTTTCTTCCCCCCCCCCATTTTGTGGAACATTCTTTTGGAGAAGTTATTTTGAAATCTGCTTGTGGTCTTTTCAGCTCTAAGAAGAGAACTTTTGCATTCTTCAATGTGTTTAATAGTTTGTTTGGGTTTGTAAAATTGAATCTTGAAATCATTAATGGATCTATTCTTCAAAGCACTAAGGTAACCTTCCTAAGACTTGGTATGGATGCTTCACGGGTCTTTTGACCATGTCTTCATATACATATGAACGTGCATATTCAAACATGCCTTGTATCAGGTCTGCCAGCAAATGTTCTCCTGGTGTGTTATGACCAGTTCCTTAAAGCATCAACAGTTTCTTTCATCCTCTCACAAAAGGAGAAAAGATCAATGGTTTTAATAAATACAGGTAATTGTCAGACTGGCCCCAATCTGCTCCCTAGGAAAGAATGACCCTGGACTCCATAGCTGTTAGAGAAAAAAATACTTTTACTAAAGGTGGTGAGTGCAGTATGAACGAGGCAAGCTCTGAAGAAAAAACGTATTGAAAAAAAATCCCTAATGTCCAAAACCCTAGGATAGTGGTCCAATCAGGTCCCATTCCAATGTTTCGGGAACATGGTGCCCCCAGTGACAGAGCAAATTCCTTTCCCAGAGTCGGTGTCCTTGAAAAGGAGGAACATGACCCGGTTTAGCACCTCTAGTTCCTGACAGTGTTCACACTCCCCAATTTCCCAGAAGATTCCCTCACATCTCCAGCATTCTTCCCCTGCTAGCAAGCTTCAAAGAACGTTGAAGAAAGGCAGCTGACATTGATCCTTGACTTACAATCATTCATTTAGTGACCGTTTTGAAGTTACTGGAAAAGTCACTGAAAAAAGTGACTTACGACTGTTTTTCACGCTTGTGACTGTTGCAGCGTCCCCATGGTCACGTGATCAAAATTCAGATGCTTGGCAACTGGCATGTACTTAATGACGGTTTCGGGTGTTCCAGGATCATGCAATCCCCTTTTGCAACAAGCTGACATGCAAAGTCAATGGGGGAAGCCAGATTCGCTTAACAACCACGTTATTAACTTAACCAGTGCAATGATTCGCTTAATGAATGCTGCAAGAAAGGTCATAAAAATAGAGCAAAATTCACTTAACAACTGTCTTTCTTAGCAACAGAAATTTGGGGCTAAACTGTTGTCATACGTAATGCGGTGTGTACGCGTGTGTTCAAACTCCATTAATATTTATTTGGAATTATTTTGAAAGTGCAGATATTTCTATTAATTAGGCTTTTATTTTTATTTCTTTACTCTTTATATCCTTTTTTAAATTTTTATTCTATGAATCTATGCTATGACCTTCTATTTATACTTTTCTGTTTTGTTAGCTCACTGGAGAGCTTTGCTGTTAGGTAGGATTTAAATTTTATTTTTTATTTTTAGGAAAAAGGAGAGATTTTAAAAACTTTAGATCATAAAAATACATTATTGTTTATTGCACAAGAATAACGTGTTTAGAAGCAGACTACCTTTCATCAAGTTTCATCAAGTTTATTTTTCCCTTCTGTGTAAAGAAATTCTGTTTTCATATCAAGCGTTTCTGATGCTAATTATATATGGACAATTGATTAATGTATGAAGCTTGGACCCCAATGCAGGACTATTTTCACAAGTTTTCCATTCAATCCTTTCATGAATAACTCCTTAATATTTTATCAAGCAGCTCTAAAATAGAAAAAAAAGCAAATATAAAATGCCTGTTGCCTCTGTGCAACTTTATCATCTTATTCTTAAGGCTTATTTCGAATCAGAGATACACAGATATACAGATAGATAAAGATATATTTATTTTATTTAGCTTTTTATCCCAGTTTTATTACTTTATAAGTAACTTAAATTAGAGAATACATATTATAATATTCTATAATACTTTCCCCACAACAGCCCTGTGACGTGGGCTGGACTCAGAATGATTGACCCAAAGTTACCTAGATAGTTTTCAGGCCTAAGACAGAATTAGAACTTACCATCACCCAGCCAGCTTGCATACTATACACATACATAACACACATATACACATGCTATATACACATATATATATCTACACCCATATATATAAATATTAATCACTGTCCAGCTTGAATACATAGCAGAAAGAGGAAACTTGAGAGTTCACAAGGTTGAAGCTATATGGAACAAAACTGTGATTGAATCTGGATGTTCTGCTTCGGATACCACAAAGCCCCCTCCTCCCAGAAGGGAACAAGGAAAACAGGTTGTGAAGAGGATGTGTCATGTCCCAGACAATCCTGCGGACTCCGCACAAGCATTGCTTGTGTGCCATGTCCTGGATGGAAGGGAATGAACTGCCAATAATCTTTTCTGCCATCCTCACCACTCTCTGCACCGCCTTCATATCCGAAGCAGTGATGCTTCCAAACCAGACTGTAATTTATTTATTTATGAGACTTATATACCACTTTAAGTGCAAGCACTCTCTAAGCGGTGTACACCAGTAAGCAATGTATATATATATATTTACATTGCCCCCAACAATCTGGGTCCTCATTTTACCTACCCCGGAAGGATGGAAGGCTGAGTCAACCTTGAGCCGGTGAGATTTGAACCGCTGACCTGCTGAACACAGTCAGCTAAAGTGGCCTGCAGTACTGCACTCTAACTGCTGCGCCACCTCGGCTCATAATGCCATATGACAGGATGCTCTCGATCATCCCTCTGTAGAAAGTGGTAAGGATGGGGGGGAGGAAGATGTGCTTTTCTCATGCGATGCTGAAAATGCAGATGCTGCTGTGCCTTGCTGTTGAGTGGCCAAGCTAGCCTTCTCGTTATCTACACACCCAGAAACTTGATGCTGCTATAAGAAGTAGCGACTGTGGTGGAATTTATTTTATTTTGAAATTCATTTGTATTCCATGAGAAAAAAGGGGCAGCTATAGTATCATTGGGACCATGTTGCACCATCCTCCCTCCCAAATGAGCATGCAATGTGTTCAGGAGTGATCTAACATACAAAGAAGAAAATTCCCCCGTGCAAACCAAAAGCAAAGCTCTTTGCTTTTCTTGTTTCCTATTCCTCCCAGAACCTAATCACCTTCAATGCTCTCTTCAACCATTGGAAGAGTATTAAGACAGGATTGTGCCATTAATTACAGCAAGCTGTGAAATTAGATTTTTTTACTAGGTCAGCCTATGTATTTCTCCCACCCCACCCCACAATTTACACAAGGAGTCCATTATTAAAGCAACAATGAGCTGAGGATCAGTGGGCATCTTTAAATCTGTTTGCAAAGAGACATTGGCTGCCATCCAGCCATCTGCTAAACATGTTTAAGCCTCTCTTATTTAAATGGAGCTTAAGCCTCTGTAACTATGAACTGGATTATTTTCTTTGTCAATAGCTTATGTTTACTGGATTCATAACACATGGGGTTCTAATCATTCTATGTTTGCCATAATTTGGAATATGATCAGTATGCTTTACAAAAAAAGCTTTCTGAAGAGCTGAGGTCTAAAGATGGTTTATGGAGACAAATCCTTGCTGCTATTTATATCTATATTTTTATACATCTATCATTTCTGCTGCAGTTTTTGGCTTTCTCCACCGGGCAGAAAGGTGGATTAATTGGTAACCTTCCACGTAAATGCAAAACAAGCACAGCAGGTATAGAATACATGAAATAAAAAAAGAATGTACTTGTCACACACATAGAAATGAATATTTGATGGATTAATTAGACTTAGTAGACTGCCAATCACTAAAGTCTTTCTGGTTTATGGAGGGGGGAAGATTCAGATGAGGACTTTAAAACAAACAGGTTAAATTGATAATTAAATAGAAAAGATTCATGAAAAGATGGAGCTTGGAGCTTGTAGGAAAGAAAGAGAAAAGAGAGAAAAGATGATGATGATGATGATGATGATATAGTAATAATAATAAAGTTGGAAGGGACCTTGGAGGTCATCTAGTCCAACCCCCTGCTCAGGCAGGAAACCCTATACCATTTTGGACAAATGGCTGTCCAGTCTCTTCTTAAAAACTTCCAGTGTTGGAGCATTCACTGCTTCTGGAGGCAGGTTGTTCCACTGGTTAATTGTTCTAACTGTCAGGAAGTTTCTCCTTAGTTCTAGGTTGCTTCTCTCCTTGATTAGTTTCCATCCATTGCTTCTTGTCCTGCCTTCAGGCGCTTTGGAGAATAGCTTGACTCCCTCTTCTTTGGGGCAGCCCCTGAGATACTGGAAGACTGCTATCATGTCCCCCCTCGTCCTTCTCTTCGTTAAACTAGACATACCCAAGTCCAGCAGCCGTTCCTCATATGCTTTAGCCTCCAGTCCCCTAATCATCTTTGTTTTGATGATGACTCTTAAAATGTTTTTATTAGAGATATTTCACAAATTGTTTTAGCAGCCTAAAATCATTGAAGTTGATAGGTAAATCCAGATTCCCCCATTGACTTTGCTTGTTGAAAGCCAGCTGGGAAAGTGATCACATGACACTGGGATGCTGCAAACATTATAAATGCAGCCACATTTTGATCTTGGAACTTGGGGATGCTGCACCGGTTGTAAGTACAAGGATGAGTCATAAGTCACTTTTTTCAGTGCCCTTGTAACTTCAAATGATTGCTAAACAAATGGCTCTAAGTTGAGGACTACCTATATCTCGATGAAACTCATGTAAATATTCCCACAGTGCTTTGATTACACAAGTACCATGTGCTACACATTATTCCCTTTTGCATCCAACAATGCAATTAGACTACAAATCCATAAGGATTGTCATAACACACCAGCCACTTAAACTTTAATGGAAGAGCATCTTTCTCTCTTGCAAGAGTGACTGAACCAGGCAATCCCTGGAAAATGACTGTGGATAATTTCCAGTTCAGTTTGCATTCATCAGAGTGTCTGTCAATCCCTGTACCCAGATCAGAACAAGCAGACAAAAAGAACCCCTCCCACTTGGTTTGCTAGCAAAAAGGGAGCTTGATGTTTATTTATTAAGCAACAGCAGACATCAAAAGAGTTACAGGCAAAAACAGGATAATTGTAGGCAAAAAAAAAAAAAAACAGAAAAAGAGAAAGACATGAACAAGAGGGAACTGTGCATGTTATCTCTGTAACTCTCTCTTCATACCAAAAGGGATAAAACATTCCTGAGCCACTGGGAACAGTAATATGGCAATTAGCAGAATGTTTCTCCTCCTTAGCTCCTTTAAGGTCCAAGGACTTCAACTGAATTCTCCAGCTAAAGAATAACAGAGTTGGAAGGGAGTTTGGAAGTCTTCTTGTCCAACTTGCTGCTCAAGCAGGAGATTCTGTATTCATTTCAGACAAGTAGTTGTCCAATCTCTTCTTAAAAACTTCCAGTGATGGAGCACCAATAACTTCTGGAGACAAGTTGTTCCACTGATTAATTGTTTTGTCAGGAAAATTCTCCTTTGTTCTAGGTTGCTTCTCTCCTTGATTAGTGTCCATCCATTGCTTCTTGTCCTGCCTTCAGGTGCTTTGGAGAACAGGTTGACCCCCCCCCTTCTTTGTGGCAGCCCCTCAACTATTGGAACACTGCTATCATATTAACCCTAGTCCTTCTCTTCATTAAACTAGACATACCCAATTCCTGCAACTATTCATCGTTTGTTTTATCTTCCAGTCTCCTAATCAAATTTGTAGCTCTTCTCTGCACTCTTTTTAGAGTCTTAACATCTTTTTCATATCATGGAGACCAAAACCCAATGAGCCATAGTTGCACAGGGGTTAGAATGCAGTATTGCAGGTTAACTCACTGCTCATTGCCAGGAGTTCGGTCCTGACTTAGAGAGGGCTGTAAAAGCACTATGAAACAGTATATAAGTCTTAAGTGCTATTGCTAAACCTGGATGCAATATTCCAAGGCATTTTAAAGGATGAAGATCATAGAAAAGCATATACAATGTCATCATTATATACATTATTGTGTATAGTGCCAGCTTAAGATAATATGGCACCCCTTGGTCATATTGATTGGTGATGCCATGTACCCCCAGTGTGAATTCAGAAGGAGAGGTGGTACCGATGCCTCCTAAGCTTTGTTGCCACAGGTAAGTATCTAATTGGCTTTAGTTTAAAGCCAGCCCTGCAAACAGCTTCCTCAAGGGCAAAAATAGAAAAGATGGTAAAAGATCCCATAGACTCCCTGTGCATACAATCTATAGGAAGGTGCTTAGGATCCAGTGCAGTTTGGGAAAGCTATTTGGCTCTTCCATGAAAAGTTGAGAGAGCGCTATATCAGGTTTCAAGGTTCTTCTCCCATGATATATTGCACCACCTATATATACATTATGGAAGTGGATTAGAAAGCATTACCAGAGAAAAAGCGTCTTTTCTGAATGCTAGACACCCACTCTAGTTATTGCTCAGAATTACAGTCACCTATCACAAAGAAAGGGGACACATAATAAGGGCCCTCCGGTAACAATGGAGCTCAGTAGCTGTTTGAGATTTCTGCTTGCTGGTTCTAATCAAGAATTAATACTAACTGTAGAGTCTTTGCTACTCTCTCTGAGCTTGGTTGTTTGCTTGCAGTTTTACCCAACTAGATAGCACCATCAGTGTTAGTGAGGGTGGGGTTTACTCTGTTCATGTACAGTGGCTTGTCCTGCTAATGTTAGTGGGGGGGTGGGTTTCAAGCTGATAGTTCCTTGATTGGGAATTGCATTCTGCTTGATCATCTGTCTGGTATTAATCCCTGCTTATCTGGGTATTAGCTGCTGGAGAGGATATGTTCTGATCTTTATGAACTCTATGGGAACTATTGCAGAGAATAGACAGATTCTCATTACAAATCTCTTCCGCCAAAGGCCAGCTTTTACAAAATTGGCTGCAACAAGGAATTACCATGCTTAGCCCTGCTGCAATCAATACAAAAAAGGATTAAGCCCTACCAAACACAGCTGAAACTTACTTTAACTAATCAAACAAACTGCTTGTGTTGTTAGCTGGCTCTTTAAGAGCCAAGGTTGTTGACTTCAGATAACATCCACTAATTAATAACACATATCAGTGGATTGGATAAACAAACTCTTAATTACCTCTTGTTCTAGCAATCTGTCTTTGTAGTAACCTAATTTACATATGACTACTTTGTGAATTCTCAGTTTGTACAAACTTCGTTCTCTTTCTTAATTTTATGAACTTCTCAGTCTTTAATTATCTCATAAAGATCTAGAAAGAGCTCTTTCATTGATGATCTTCTAAGCATTAGACAATTTAGTAGTAGGAGTTTCCTCCCCATCAAAGCTGTTTTTTTCCCTTTTTCAAACGCCCCCAAATATGACAGAGATACTTGACATGTATCATTGTAAAAATGGAGAAGCAGATATAAAGACTAGAGAAATTTCATTGGAACATCAATCACAATGAAGCTTTGCAGGAAAAAAAAAGACACAGTTGTTTGCAGATTTTGAATTCTTCAGATTTTCAGGATTCTTCAGCTACATTGTTATAATCCGCACTTGTTTGTGTGAACCTTCTCCATACATCCTTTCCAAGAGTTGAAGACGACATACAATATGATACATTATCAATTATGTTTGGAAGGGTGAAAGGTAAAAGGAAACCAGGCTGTCAAACAGGGTGGCTGGACACATCGAAGCTGATACCAGCCAGAGCATAGAAAAACTCAAAAATCTAAGATTGGAAGATATGGAAAGACCTGGCCCATGAAACCATCAAGAGTTGGACTCAGCTGAATGGATAACATCATCATCATCATAATGTTGTATTAGACCAGGGGTGTCAAACTCTCGTGTAACAGGACGTGTTGTGACGTATCATGACTTCTTTTCCATTGCCGGTAATGGGGTGGGTGCAGTTTTGCCATGATGCATCCGGCCTGTGAGCTGGCAGTTTGACACCCTTGTATAAGGCCAAAACTCTACTTAACACAATATTCCATTTCCATGCTGGTTAACCATTAAGAGCTGAATAAAATAGCAAACACCAGTTCCTGTTTTCCAGTGCTAATATTGATTCTTGAAAGAAATTTAGTGACAGCTGTTGCAAATAGGAATTTTTGATCAATAGGTAGGGGCTGTTTCATGAATTACATCCCATGGTTTTCAAGTGCAGAAATACTTTTTTCAATAGGAATTGGGTAGCTAATGAAAATAAACAAGGTTAGTTATGTCTGTGCTAAAATATACAACATAATTTTATTGAGGTGAAACATCAAGGAACAATGGTTTATCACATTTGCATCTTAGCCTTTGCTCAATGTTGTCCTGTTCTGGTTGAGGATCCTGAAAAAGCTAATTGTGGAATGGGTATTCAACATGGCATGAAAGACACATATTTAACATTGGGCATTAGAAACATCACAATTTAAAATATTTGCTGTAGGAACTTTAAAAGTAAAGATTCAAAATAATTGTTGCCAAGAACTTGTCTTAATTAAGTTAGCAGATTCCCACAACAACTTACTATAACCTTGTTTGCTACTAACTATAAACAGCCTTTGCCGCCTCCCATCTTATCTAAAAGTCATTCAAGCTGCTAGGATATGTTAATCAGATTTATATACTGGCTTTTGTAAAGGAGCTCAGGGTAGTATTCCATCTTCCTGTGTTATTCCATGACAACAATCTATGAAATAAGTTGGCTTGACAGAAAGTGTCTGGAGAAAGAGTGACTATTCACCAAAGCACCTTCCAAGGGCAGAACAAGAAGTAACAAACCAGAGATCATTAAAGAGTGATTCAACGTAGAACTAAGGAGAAAATTCATGACTGTAAGAACAATTAATCAGTGGAATAGCTTGTCTCCGGAAGTTGTGGTTGTCCCATCACTGGAGGTATTCAAGAAGAGGACTGGACAGCCATTTTTCCACAATGATGTAGGGCAGTGGTTCTCAACCTGTGGGTCGGGACCCCATTTGGGGTTGAACGACCATTCCACGGGGGTCGCCAAACAACACAGTCCGCCATTTTTTCCCCCTTTTCCTTAGCTGTGCTACTCCCTTTTATTCTATTGGCTTTTGAAAGCCAATAGAATAGACTCTCTTGAATAGAGTCTAATTCTATTGGCTTTCAAAAGCCAATAGGAATTGTCCAGGCTGTCTCTGCCCTGCTGAACCTGCCAAAAGTCCCATTCTGCAAACGGTGCTGCACCACTTGAGTAGTCCTCGACTTACGACCGGTTCAGGGGTCATGGCATTAAAAAGGTTGAGAACCACTGGTATAGGGGGATAACTAGAAGACCTCCAAAGTCACTTACCACCCTATTATTCTATGTTCTATGGACCAATTCATCCTGTGAGATTCTGTGATTAAAGGTACTCTTGACCCATGTCTCTCCACTTGTAATCCAACACCTTTACCGCTAAACCACACCTACTGGTTAAATGTTATCATGTGATCACATAAAATGTTAATACCACTCTATTATGCCTTGGTAAGGCCCCACTTCGAATATTGCATCCAGCTTTGGTCACTACGATGTAAAAAAAAATGTTGAGACTCTAGAACAGGGCTCTTCAAACTTGGCCCTTTTATGACTTGTGGATTTCAACTCCCAGAATTCCTCAGCCTGGCATGCTGGCTGAGGAATTCTGGGAGTTGAAGTCCACAAGTCATAAAAGGGCCAAGTTTGAAGACCCCTGCTCTAGAAAGAGTGCAGAGAACAGCAGCAAAGATGGTTAGGGGACTGGAGGCTAAAACATCTAAAAAAATGTTGCTGGAATTGGGAATGTCTAATCTAATGAAGAGAAGGACAAGGGGTGACATGATAGCAGTGTTCCAATATCTAAGGGGGGTTACCACAAAGAACAGGGAGGGTCAACCTATTCTCCAAAGTACCTGAAGGCAGGACAAGAAACAATGGATGGAATCTAATCAAGGAGAGAAGCAACCTAGAACTAAGGAGAAACTTCATGACAATTAGAACAATTAATCCATGGAACAAATTGCCTCTGGAAGTTGTGGATGTTCCAACACTGAAAGTTTTCAAAAAGAGATCAGGCAACCATTTATCTGAAAATGGTATATGGTCCCAGCAGGGTGTTGGACTAGAACAGGGGTGTCAAAATGCCGGCCCATAGGCCGGTTACATCATAGCAAAACTACACCCATCCCATTGCTGGCAATGGCAAAAAAAGTCGTGATAAGTCACAATACGTCACATGACATTGTGAGTTTGACACCCCTGGACTAGAAAATTTCCAAGGTGCCTTCCAATTCTGTCATTCTATTATTAAAATATATTTCCTGGCAAGAACATTGCATCCTTCTCTCTCTCTTTAAATAAAAAAAAAGTCAGAAGGATGTTCCAGTTTTGATAAAATGACATATAAAATATAATCGATAATTTAGACGAAAGACTTTTTCTTTGTATTTTGGTGGTAGCTTAATGCCAGTTATTGTTCGGCCTCATCTTCAATTTCCACAAACTGTTCTTATTCCTAAGCAACTTTGATGCTCAAGCATGAGTCACACTATTCAGGAGCCAAGAGAACAGGCTGCCCTTCTACAAATCAGAATTATGGCAAGGGAAAGAGAAACATTTAAGCTACAGCAATTTCCTTGGAATAAACACAATAGAGATTTCTTTGAAAAACATTTTGCTCTCCAGTCCCCACAGGGGTGAGGAGAAAGCAAAAAGAAAAAGAGAAGGAGGGGCTGGAAAATAGGATCTGCAGTTGTACCAAATCAGGTTGTGTGCTAAAAGAGAAGGACAGGTGTAGCCACTAAATTGGTTGTGGGGGAAAAAGTGGATTTGCTTGGAGGCGTAAAGAATAACATAGACACATTTAAGGCTGTGTAGAATCACTGATGCTTGTAGCAATATATTACTTAAGATTTGTGCTGGACTGATTTACCTGAAAGCAAGTTCTACATATACTGTATGTTCCATTCTGCTTTTCTTCGTCCAATGTCTTTCTTTCCCCCTCCTTTATGTAACTGCACATTCTTCTCTTCTAATACTAGGAACAAACACCTTATTTTCTATCTGGTCTGTGCTACATTTGCAAATGTTCATGCAGAAGGAAGTTCACCCCAGGAACTGGAAATGCATTTTAAACGGTGCTTTTGAAATGCAGAACTGTGCTGGAACATTTTGCAAACTCAAATACTGATTTTGGTGGGTTTATTATTCCCAAAAATGCTGCCTAGATCAGTTAATATCACAATTCATTGAGATGAAATTGCTCAAGCATCCCTAATACACACATATACACAACCATGCCCAAATACCATGTGCACACAAATTCACATGAATTATTCCAAAGGCATATATATACACAGATGTCTCACAACTGATCACTAATGGCATTAATTGCTTAATGATCTGAACTCCTTCCCATCATGAAAACTTAGTCCATATCTGTTTATTTATTCATTCATTCATTTAATCACATGTATACAGCTGCCCATTTCACATAGTGACTCTGATCTGTTGGTTTATGACTGACTGATTTGATTTGATTTGAATTGATAGTGACTCTGGGCAGCATACATAATAATAATCCAGAATACATGACGACCATTAACAATTCATTTTAAATTAAAATCAAAACAAAACAAAATAATAATAATAAGAAGAACAGCAGCAACAACAATAACAATAATAATAAAATTGGAAGGGACCCTAGAGGTCATCTACTCTAACCCCCTGCTCAGGCAGGAAACCCTATACCATTTCAGACAAATGGCTGTCCAGTCTCTTCTTAAAAACTTCCAGTGTTGGAGCATTCACAGCTTCTGGAGGCAGGTTGTTCCACTGATTAATTGTTCTAACTGTCAGGAAATTTCTCCTTAAGTTCTAGGTTGCTTCTCCCCTTGGTTAGTTTCCATCTGTTGCTTCTTGTCCGGCCTTCAAGTCGTTTGGAGAATAGGTTGTCTCCCTCTTCTTTGTGGCAGCCCCTGAGATATTGGAACATTGCTATCCTGTCACCACTTGTCCTTCTCTTCATTAGACTATTCCAATTCCAGCAACCGTTCCTCATATGTTTTAGCCTCCAGTCCCTTGATCATCTTTGTTGCTCTTCTCTGCACTCTTTCTAGAGTCTCAACATATTTTTTACATCGTGGAGATAAAAGTAAATATAAAAAAAACAAAATGGCAGGAAAAAATACAGGTAGTCCCAAACCTATGACCACAATTGAGCCCAAAATTTCCATTACAAAGCCATCCAGTTGTTAAGTGAGTTTTGCCTCATTTATCGACTTTTCTTGCCAAAGTTGTTAAGTGAATCACTGCAATAGTTACATTAGCAACATGGTTATTAAGTGAATCTGGCTTCCCCATTGATTTTTCTTGTCAGAGGGTCACAAAAAGAGATCACCTGACCCTGGGACCCTGTGACCATCATAAATGTGAACCAGTTGCTAAACATCTGAATTTTGATCACGTGACCATGGGAATGCCACAACGGTCATAAGCGTGAAAAACGGTCATAAGTCACTTTTTAAGTCCCATTGTCATTTCAAACGCTCATTAAACGAATGGTTGTAAGTCAAGGACTACCTGTACAGCATTCCATTAATTGTCATGAAAGCTCTAGTCTGTCAAGGGATTCTCCATGCTAGTTGACAAGCCATGTCTTAAGGGTCTTCTTGGAGGTGAACAGGATGGTGGCCAATCTCAGACCAACCTGTCCTGAGGCCCTTTAGATTTACCATCTTTTTACAAAGTTCAGGTCACTGGAATTTTCACTAATCTTCTGTAACAGTCCTTAAAATACTTCATTTGTCCTGTTAAAGCCAGAATGTATGCACTGAAGGAATTAACAGACTTTGAGAGGCTGGGATTAGCTTTTGTCATTTTCAAATGATTAAGACACTCCGTTGGGAAAGCTCACAGTATTACTGAAAATTGAGGTGTATTGTTTTTGTTGTTGTTGTTATTTTTATTTCATACTTTACTTCTCTCTCTCAATAGTTGTCTGCTCTAAAAGATTATAGAAGCTGGTCCTACTTGCCACAGTTAATTACAGAACAATTGCCACTTGCTACTTTATAGAAAGCAGAAGGTTATCACAAAAATGAAAGCTTTCAGTGCTAGAAAGAAAGAGGTTTTTACAACTTTAATGCTATGAATGCCTATAGATGAACAAAGTGACAAAATGTACTCTCTCTGTGTGTGTGTGTGTGTGTATACACAATCTCTCTCTCTCTCTCCCTCTTTCTCTCTCTCTCTGAGTGTATATGTGTGTGTGTGTGTATGTCCTTAATAGTATTAAAAACACGAATCCCGGCTATACACATAATGTGAAATAAAATAAGGTGATCACCAGGATAAAATCATAAACACAAATGTTTAATCTACAAAACCAAGCTTTCGTCGGCCACACTACCGACATCGTCAGGGTATAAAAAGCTGGATCCGGGAGTCCGTTTTTATGTGGCTGGCTGCCTCTGCGCTTTGACCCTGGATCGGGTCATAGGTCCGCCCATCAGCATTGGTTGTGTAGTTCTTAAAGGGGCCGTTTCTAAAGTCCAGCATTTTATACCCTGACGATGTCGGTAGTGTGGCCGACAAAAGCTTGGTTTTGTAGATTAAACATTAAACATTTGTGTTTATGATTTTATCCTGGTGATCACTTTATATACACACAACACACATACATAGACACATACAATAATTTTCCCTGATGGGTTCAGCTCAAGCAAAAGCTTGGTTTGCAACAAATATATAGTACCGACTGACTGAAATTAGTGATGGCTCCATGCCCTCAAAGTAAAACTATGCATAGTTTTGTTTCTAATTTTTAAAAAAAAGGAAAATATTAGGCCATTTGGAGGGAGAAGAAACAACTGAAACAGCAAAATAGTTTTTTTTGGAGGGGGGGAATTAAACCTTGAAGCCCAACACTGCTTAGTTTTAAAAAGCTCTAAAATGAAAGATACATTTCTTCAAATATGATCATTAAATTATTAGCAAAGTTAGCATTTTCCCTTAATAGATTACTTCCATATATTCAAGAATTCTGGGCAGTAGACTGAATGTGGTATTTAAAATGTGTCTATTTCCCTTTAATGTGCAGGTAAATTCATGTAGTGAACATTTGAAGTTACAACAGCACTGAAGAAAGTGACTTATGATAATTTTTCACACTTAACAACTGTTGCAGTCTCCACATGATCATGTGATCAAAATTCTTGGCAACGGGCTTGTACTTGTGACAGTTGCAATGTCCTGGAGTCATAAAAGCAAAGGCAGTGTAGAAGCCGGATTCATTTTACAACCATGTTATTAACAACTGCAGTGATTCACTTAACAACCATGACAAGAAAGGTTGTAAAATGGAGCAAAATTCATTTAACAACTTTCCCACTTAGCAATGGAAATTTTGGGCTCAATTGTGATAATAAGTCAAAGACTATTTGTACATTATTAGCAATATTAACATTTTTGCTTAATACATTAATTTCACCTTATTCAAACATTTTGGGCAGAATTGCTGAACGAAGGTATTTAAAATGTGTCTATTTCCCTTCAGCGTATCTGTACCTACGTATTCCTAAATTTTTCTTCTCTTTCATTTTCTATTTTTCCCCCTTTCTTTCCCATCCCTGCCTCCTCCTCCCACTTTTAATTTAATTTTCCAGTTTGTGTTCCTCCTTGTTCTGCGGCTTTGTTTCTATCTGTTTCAGTCATCTCAGTCTGATAAATTGCTTCTCACAATATAAATAATTCACACTAATAAAATGAAGGATAGCATTATGATTGACTAGGATATAAGTTAATTTAGGAATTAAAAGTTAAGGAGCTTTTATTCACACTGAAGGCAAACACAGAGAATATTTGGAACAGGTGTTGAGTTAATTTCTGCGTATTATGAAATGTACTCACATTCACTGACAATTGTTAAATACCATGATTAAAACAACAACATAGACAATGCCATATATAAGGAAAAAAGGAAGTTGTGAGATCTCTTTCTCTCCCTCTCCCCCTCCCTCCCTCCCTCTCTCCGTCTCTCTCTCTTCCCCTCTTCTCTCCTCCCTCCCTCTGTCTTTGTCTCTTTCTCTCTCTCCATCCCTCCTCTCCCCCTTTCCCTCCCCCCTCTCCCTCCTTTCCCCTTCCTCTCTCTCTCTCCCTCTCTCTCCCTCTCTCTCTCACACAAACCATAATACTATGAAAAATGCAGGCCAATTTCTTGTCTTTCAAGAAACCTGTCAAGTACAATTCAGTCAAGACTAAGTAGGGTGAATCTTAGATAAAGGAACAGACTCTCCTGGAAGATGGTAGGACAGGCTGAATGAATGACTAGAGGGCACTTTCTAAAGGAGCATCTCAGACCTTCTTGTGGAGATAATAATGCTAATATATCTTCCATGTCTGCAGAAGTCTGGTTATGTAAGTCCCCTTGAGCCAAGTTTAGCTCCTGATGATTCAGTGGACAAAGGCTTGCCATTGTGACTATCTCTAGTAATAATTCACAAGTGTTCTAGGATTTCCAAATAATTTCTTTAAGACCATTCATCTACCTTCTCTGTTAGCCTTACCTGCTTCTTTTTTCAACCTTGCCAAGCAAAACATTTTTTTCCCCTCATCCATCATCCACTCACATCACGTGCCCCAAAGGATGTGGGTTTCTGCTGTTCATCGTTGCTCAAGGAAGCAGTCAACTTTTCTTTCAACTTAGAAACATTGCTTGCAGTCCATAGCATTCTTTGCCCTTGGTTCAAAATGCAGTGGCCTGCATGGTTTTGTGCAGGCCTAGATGTGCACAAGTGTCATCTCTCTTGTAGGAGCTGCATTGGTTGTCAATTTGCAGCTAGTCCAATTCAAGGTGCTGGTTGTTACCTTCAAAACCCTACATGGTTTGAGACCACATTATTTGAAAGACCATTTGACACCCCCCCCCCCAGTTATATCTACCCAACCCACCAGAGTGGAGAGATGGGGAATGTAGCGGGTTTTCATAAAAATAAATTTAAATATTTAAATTTTCATAAATAAATTCTTAACGACTATTTCCAAGTCTCTTTTCATTTGATCTTCCTTAGTGCCCAGCTTTTCCATTCTTAATTTCCAACAGGAAAAGTCATTTCGTCAACTGGTCTAATCTTTGTCATTTCCTGTTATTATCTAACTCTGTCGTTGTATTCCTTTCTTCAACATGCTGTCCATCTTTATCAGCTCAAAATTTAAAAAAAAACATACAAAGAATGGTGTCAGAAAATGGGTATGTCTAGTTTAATGAAAAGAAGGACTAGGGGAGAAATGATAGCAGTTATCATATATTTGAGGAGCTCCTACAAAGACAAAGGGCTCAAACTATTTTCCAAAGCACCAAAAGATAAGACAAGAAACATTGGATGGAAACTAACCAAGGAGAGAAGCCACCTAAAATTAAGGAAAAAAAATTCTGATAGCAAGAGCAATCAACCAATGGAATAGCTTATCTTTGGAAGTTGTGGGTGCTCCATCACAGGAGGTTTTCAAAAAGAGACTGGACAACCACTTATCTAAAATGGTATAGGGCAGGGGTAGTCAACCTTGGCTCCTTTATGACTCGTAGACTTCAACTCCCAGAATTCCTGAGCCAGCTCAGCTGGCTCAGGAATTCTGGGAGTTGAAGTCCACGAGTCATAAAAGAGCCAAGGTTAACTACCCCTGGTATAGGGTCTCCTGCTCAAGCAGGGGCTTTTAGGTGACAGTTGCAAATTCATTCAAGGTTCACACTGGCATTAGGTTTATCTCTTTTTAACACTTAACAGTATTTTTTTAAAAAAAATGAATTAAAATCTACAGCGAAGATAATACCCATGAAGCATTTTGATCATTGGAAAAATGCTGACTGAATAGTTATGGTAATCAATCGGGGTGCTGATAGTACTGAACCAACTGATGGATGAATGAACGCATTTGGAGTAAGAAAAACAAGAGCATCCGTGTTCAAGTCTAAATCAAATCGCCACAAACAAACAAACCCCCACTGAATATAATGGAAGGTATTAAGGGGGATTTACTTTACTTTAGTCTGATGAAAACATTCAGTCCAGAACGTAGCTAGTTTTAAACCCCCGAGACAAAACAAGAGGAGCAACGTATGTCTAACAAGTAAAAATTCTAACATCCGCTGCAGTTATTTGGCAATGAAGATGATGATTTATATTAATATAAACTATAGAGCCAATTTGATATAGTGGTTAACTACAGCCACACACCTATGTGTATTAATGATTCACCTGTGGAGGGGATTAGCAGCATCAGGTTTCTGGGTGTGCAGCTAATGAATATACTAGCTTGGTCGCTCAACAGTGAGACACTGGGGAAGTGAACATGGGCAGCGCCTGCATTTTCTGCATCACATGAGAAAAGCACAACTTCCTTCCCCTGTCCTTACCACTTTCTATAGAGGGACGATCGAGAGCATCCTGTCATACAGCATCACAGTTTGGTTTAGAACAGTGGTTCTCAACCTTTTTAATGCCGTGATCCCCAACCGGTCGTAAGTCAAGGACTACCCAACTGGTCGTAAGTTGGGGACTTTTCCTGCCCGGGAGTGCCGCACATGCGTGGTGCTGCCCCCTGCGCCAGCCGAGGCGTAGCTGGCAAGCGGCAGAGACGGGGCAGGCCGACCACTGGCTGGGCCACCAGCTGGCCCAGCCCAAGGGAGGTAAGGCACCCGCTGGGCCCCACGCGCACCAGCAACCCTCCCTGCGCCCGCCGGCCTCCCACCTCCCACCCCTGGCCCTCTTTTACTTACATTTTTAGTAGTTGCTCAGCAGGGAGGGGTGGAAACTTCCAGACAGCTCGCCTTCGCTGCAGACAACTTGCAGCACCGTTTGCAGAATGGGACTTTTGGTGGGCTCAGCAGGGCAAAGACAGCCTGGATAATTCCTATTGGCTTTTGAAAGCCAATAGAATTAGACTCTATTCAAGAGAGTCTATTCTATTGGCTTTCAAAAGCCAATAGAATAAAAGGGAGTAGCACAGCTAAGGAAAAGGGAGAAAAAAAATGACGGACTGCGTTGTTTGGCAACCCCCGTGAAATGGTCGTTCGACCCCAAATGGGCTCCCAACCCACAGGTTGAGAACCGCTGGTTTAGAAGCATCCCTGCTTTGGACTGGAAAGCAAGGCAGAGAGTGGTGAGGATGGTAGAAAAGATTATTGGCAGTTCCCTCCCTTCCATCCAGGACATAGCATATAAACAATGCTTGAACAGGGTCCACAGGATTGTCTGGGATGCTACATGTCCCCTTCATGACCTGTTTTCCTTGTTACCTTCTGGAAGGAGGTATCCGAAGCAGAACATCCAGATTCAGTCACAGTTTTGTTCCATATAGTATCAACCTTGTGAACTCTCAGGCTTCCTCTTTCCATTATGTATTTCAAGATGGACAGTGATTAATGTTTATATGTATGGGTGTAGGTATATATATTTAATTTTTAATGTGGACCAGTGTGCTCACAGTTTGGTCTCTCCAGTATTCAGTAAGCCTTCAGGGTGTATTAACTTCAGTGTGTCTTCTTCACAGTCTTTCTGATATTCTTCCGTTGCCTTTTTTCTTCTTCAACTGTCTGGTGCTCTTGTAACATTCCCCACCCACTTATTCTACTTGATAAGTAGAGTCTGTCAACATTGCTGCCTGGATGAAGGGCATGATTCATTGTCATCATTTTTCTAATCTTCCTATCCGGGGCTTTTAGTTTTCTTTTGAGTCCAGTCCACTCTTCCAGCAGTAGATCTAATGAATGGAATTGCCCAGGTGTTAATTCCCTTGGTGGTGTTTCCTCCACTGAGTTAGGACTTTAAGATCTTCAGTCTCTTGATGTATTCCCTTCTAACTTTCTTTTTGACTTCAGTGTATCTGATGTTGTCAGCTTGAAGGATAGGCAGGTACATTATACCATGTTTTCTTTTGATGTATAATTCTTAGGAAGAGCCTGAATTCTTCCATCTATAACATAAGGATAATAAATCTTTGGGGCATTATAATTATAAATAGATATGTTACAGCTGCCTCATACTAGCCAATATTTGTACAAAATCTATTTTGGTAGAGTTCAGAGAACACACAAAATAATAAGGTTGGATAGCTTGCGTTTCAGTGTACCACAGGAATCTTGCTGATGTTTTGTGTAAACCATCACCTTGATTCACACTGTTTTGGGCATAAGAAGCTATGTAAAAATAGCAGTTAGACTTGGTTTGTTTAGATGTAACCAATCTATTTCAGAAACACATCTCTCTGGAGAAGTTTATAATATTAGGAAAAGTAGAAGGAAAAAGAAAAAAAAAAACTATGAATGGGTCAATTACTTCATTGGTGGGTGCACCATTAGAAGACCTGAAGGGCCAGGTTGAGACAGATCAACCTGGAGAAGATCTATCTATATGCTCAATGAATCTGACACTGCTTTGATGGCATGTAATACACTCTTATGTATGTGTATGTATATATGTATGTATGAATTTAACATATGGCATACAATCTCAGGAAAATCTACAATGCAGTCCTGACAGCCTAAATTGCTAGTTCATTCTGTTTGGCTCTTGTGTGTCTGTCCTTGGTGCACTGTAGGGTCTGAATCAGCTCACACCTCCTGACTAGTGGCACTCAGTTTGCTGATTCTTCCAGGCTCCTTTGCTGGTCTCGCCTCACCTTATGTTGTGATGCCTCACATCCGACCAGATCCAGCATCTGCTTTTGCTCTCCATACACACAAACACAGCTAGGTTTTTCCCCACCGAAGTGGTAACCATTTATCTACTCACAATATTGCTTGCTTTCGAACTGCTGAATGGGCAGGAGCTAAGGAGCAAGGAGCGGGAGCTCATTCCATCTCATGGAGCTTGGCTCAAATCGCCACACTGCAGACCATTTGTGGCCTGCAATTCCAGCATCATTAATCCTCTGTGCCACTATATGTGGCAGCTTGTGTGTTTGTCAGAGACCAAGCACACTCCATCTGTGACTGGATTCAGATATTGCACTAAGCATCATTTTAATTTAATTTGATATTCCATTCATAGCACACCTTTCTGCTTAGATAAGCACTCAAGGTGGTTTGTCTAATTTGGCTTAGCACAAGTATATCAATCCAGTCATTGTGGTTTGGAGCATGAATTGAAATGACTCAAGAAAATCCGTGTCTACCTTACTGATACCACTGAAATATTATTTTATGGGACATGAGAAAAATGTTTCCAAAATTTCCAAAATTATAATGTGCACTAAGAATATTGTAGAATGCATAATTTATATAACATTGTAGTTGGACTCTACTCAAATTAGGGAGATAAATTGTGAAACATTATAATAATCTGATGCCTGGGATTGTTTATAGAATTAGGGTCATTAATAATAATAATTTATTATTAATAGTGGCAATAATGCATTGGAAGTTCTGAAAAAAAATTCCATTTACCTGCAAGCAAGAACTGATGGGACCATAAAATAGAGAAAGTCATAGAAAACGAAGAAGCTAAATTGTTGTAGGACCTTAGAATTAAAACCAACAGGTACCTGCCACATAAGACCCCAGACTTAACAATTGTGGATAAAAAAGACAAAAAAGTCTGGATAGTGTCTGTGGCTGTATCTAGAGACAGCAGAAGAGAAGAGAAAGAAAAGAAAAGAGAAAATTACAAAATACAAAGACCTGCAAATAGAATGACTGTGACAAAAGAAAGCAAATGTAGTACCAATAATAATAGGTGCCTTGTGTGCAATATCACAAAACATCTAAAGCATCACTTGAGCCCTATTGGCATTGAAAAAAATAAGCATCGGTCAATTATGGAAGTACAAGCAATAGAACACAGTCAAACTAGAGTCTTGGACTTCAAGAGAGCTAATTTCAATAAACTTAGAGAGGGCTTGGGAGGAATTCCATGGATGAGAATCCTCAAGGGGAAAACAACTCAAGAAGCTTGGGAAATTTTGAAAAATGAGATAATAAAAGCCCAGTCTAGCACAATACCAACAAAGAGGAAAAATAACAGCTCTCAAAAGAAACCAGCATGGCTGCATAAAGAACTCTCTGACAAATTGAAAGATAAAAAGGACAAGTATAGAAAGTGAAAAGAGGGGCACATAACTAAGTCAGAATATCAGCAAATAGCCAGAGCCTCCAAAGATGAAGTGAGGAAAGCCAAGGTTCAAAATGAACTAAGGCTTGCGACCAAAGTCAAAGATAACAAAAAAAGTTTCTTTCCACATGTAAAAAACAAGAAAAAAGTGAAGGAAATGATTGGTCCATTAGTGGGTGAAAGTGGCAAGAAGGTGACAAGCAACAGGGAGAAAGCAGAACTATTTAACTCTTTTTTTGCATCTGTCTTTACACAAAGGGAAAAAACAGACCAACCTATCGAAAATAGTGCCATAAAAAACAGAATAGAAACGCAAGTTAAGATAGGCAAGAAAATGGTAAGTGAGCACCGGTCCAGCCTAGACGAGTTCAAATCGCCAGGACCAGATAGATTACACCCCAAGGTTCTCAAGGAACTGGCAGATGTGATCTCAGAACCACTGAACTATATTTTTCAAAGATCCTGGAGCACAGGGGAACTACCAGAGGACTGGAAAAGAGCTGATGTAGTTCCCATCTACAAAAAAGGAAAAAAAATGGACCCAGGAAATTACAGACCTATCAGCCTGACCTCAATACCTGGGAAGATCGTGGAAAAGATAATCAAACAACGAATCAATGAACACCTAGAGGCAAACAAAGTCATTACTAAAAGCCAACATGGGTTTCTCAAAAATAGATCATGCCAGACATTATTGCATTATTGCATTCTTTGACCAAGTGACAAAATTAGTGGATCAGAGGAATGCTGTGGACATAATTTACTTGGACTTCAGCAAGGCATTTGATAAAGTAGATCACAACCTACTACTTGACAAGATAGAAAAATGTGGAGTAGAAAGCACCACCATCAGATGGATCCGTAGCTGGCTGACCGGCCGTACTCAGCATGTAGTCCTCAATGGAACCACATCTACATGGAGGGAAGTGTGTAGTGGGGTGCCCCAGGGCTCTGTTCTGGGCCCAGTGCTCTTCAATATCTATATCAACAATTTGGACGAGGGGATAGATGGGGAACTCATCAAATTTGCAGACAACACCAAGCTGGCAGGAATAGCCAACACTCCAGAAGACAGGCTTAAGATACAGAAGGATCTGGACAGACTTGAGCACTGGGCGCTATCTAACAAAATGAAATTCAATGGTGAAAAAAGCAAGGTTCTACATTTAGGCAAGAAAAACCAAATGCACAGGTATAGCATAGGGGGTACCTTGTTCAATAGTAGTAACTGTGAGAGGGACCTTGGAGTTCTAGTAGACAATCACCTAAATATGAGCCAGCAGTGTGCTGCAGCTGCCAAAAAGGCCAACACAGTGCTAGGCTGAATTAACAGAGGGATAGAATCAAGTTCACGTGAAATGTTAATACCACTTTACAATGCCTTGGTAAGGCCACTCTTGGAATACTGCATCCAGTTTTGGTCACAACGATGTAAAAAAGATGTTGAGACTCTAGAAAGAGTACAGAGAAGAGCAACAAAGATGATTAGGGGACTGGAGGCTAAAGCATATAAGGAACGGTTGCTGGAATTGGGTATGTCTAGTTTAATGAAGAGAAGGACGAGGGGGGACATGATAGCAGTGTTCCAATATCTCAGGGGCTGCCACAAAGAAGAGGGTGTCAAGCTATTTTTCAAGGCACCTGAAGGCAGGACAAGAAGCAACAGGTGGAAACTAAGCAAGGAGAGAAGCAACCTAGAACTAAGGAGAAACTTCCTGACATTTAGAACAATTAACCAGTGGAACAACCTGCCTCCAGAAGCGGTGAATGCTCCAACACTGGAGGTTTTTAAGAAGAGACTGGAAGCCATTTGTCCGAAATGGTATAGGTTTCCTGCCTGAGCAGGGGGTTGGATGATGACCTCCAAGGTCCCTTCCAACTTTACTATTATTATTTTTTTAAAAAAAATTATTTTCCATTTTTCAATACATTTAATACTTTCAATACATTATAAAAATATCTTTGAAATAAATTCATACATATAACCTTAGGTGTCGCTCGTCCACGTCCCCCCCCCGACTGCATCCGCCCTCTCTACCTTCCTTCCTTACTTCCCTCCTCCTTCTCTCCTCTCTTCACCTCTCTCCCCTCCTCACTTCCTCCCATCCTACTTCCTTCCATCCCTTCCTCCTCCCCTCTCATCCTTCTTTGGATACAGTTCAGGGGAAATACCCGAACAGCACTTCTCTCAAAATTATTCTATCTGTTTTATACATTAATATTTCTGTTTCTCTAACCTAATTAATCCCACCCATCCCCAACCCCCTACCCCCCACTTCCCAGAGCAGAATACAGGGTTATTGTAAACAAAACAAATAAAATCTACATAACTTTTGAAAATATATATATATACAATAAATTCATACTTAACCCTTAACTCCCTCTAAACTTTAACATCATAATAATGTAAACAAATATGTTATAAATCACTTATTACTTTACTATTATTATTATTAATTGCAAAAGGCAGCTTTACATGGAACAACTGACATCCTGTGGCAATATCTTTAAGACCATCAAACATCAACATCTGCCTATCTCAGGTCCAGGTTATCTGAGGAATTGTCTCACCCCAACGGGATTAGCCTGCCCCACCCATACTGGCAGAAAGGATTGATGCAGAGCCCATCAGTCCAAGAATTCTGACTGATGGGGTCCAGGAGCAGAGCCTTTTCTGCCATGATTCCCACCCTCTGGAATGTCATGCCCCTCAAAATAAGATCCGCACCCACCCCTTCTGGCCTTCTCAGAAGGCCTGAGAACTGGCTCTGCCCATTGACCTGGGGCCTCAATGGGGCTGTGTCATATGGGAGGTGATTAATGGATTGTGATAGGACTCCACCTCCACCCTGTCCGCTTTTTGCTTCCTTCCTTGCCATCTGTGTTCATTTTAAGTCTTAATTCTTAATACTTAACGTTGTTATTGTTGTTCAGTCACTAAGTCATGTCTGCTGCTTTGCCACCCCCTGGACCATAGCATGCCAGGTCCCTCTGTTCTCCACTGTCTCCCTGAGTCTATCCAAATTCATATTTGTGGTGTTGATGATGCTATCTAACCATCTCATCCTCTGCCCTCCCCTTCTTCTTTTGCCTTCAGTCTTTCCCAGCATCAGGGTCTTTTCCAACGAATCCCTTCTCCCCATTTAGTGGCCAAAATATCAGAGCTTCAGATTCAGTATTCTGTCCTTCCAACTTAAGGAGTTGATTTCCTTAAGTTGTATTAAGATACAACTTAATATTGTATCTTGTTCTTTTTACTTGGTTATAAGTTGCCTGGAGTTGCTTCTTGGTGAGATGGGCAGCATATAAATTTAAATAGTAAATAAATAAATAAGTAACATCACCTTCATAAGAACTTCACCAACTTTGTAGCCTGGTTTAGAGACTTTCAAATGAGAAGACAACACAACTGTTGAGATTATTCTGCTCCACAAAGGTGGACTTGAAGAGCTGTGCTTTATCTTCTCATGAAAGAAGAAATTCTGGGGCAAAAGCAGAGAGACGTGCATTTGTTACCGGCTTCACACTGCAGTTAATACTGCTTCTGTTTGTCTAATTAGGCTCCCTAAACACCATGCTACAAAAAGCTAACATATGGTTCCATGCAGCTGAACTTGTTTTAGCTTCTGCCAAGGAGAATGCAAAGCAACTATGAAACAAACTTCAAAATCCTTCTTGCCAAAGACCCAGCATTGTAGCAAAATAATTGAGAATCCATCTCTTCCTAGAATGGAAAGGTCTTTTGGTGCATTGGTGCCAGATGTGAGCTTCACGGGCTTGCATATCTTAAGAAATGTTACAGAAATTATCCAGTGACATTGCCGATACAACTAGTGGCCACTTGCACCATCCTTTCTTTTTGAAGTGTGCTAACGCGACATTGAAAAGTTTGCCATAACTTGAACATTTTTACAGAACTAATTTGGATCCTTCTAATCAACAACTTCATCAGAATAGGCTAATGGGCACTGTCAATGTAAAGCTCAGCTCTTCAGGAGGTGCCCTGAAGTAGGGAAAAAGGAAAAACCAATCCCTGTAAAAGTTACCACTATCTCATATAAATTCTCATGCTGTAGAGTATTTTACAGAGAAATTAATCTTGAATTGTGCATCAACCCTATCTAAAGAAAATACCTTTCTATTGTCACAACATATGGATGGTGTGGGGCCCCATCTCCCACCGTGTTTGCTTTCCAATTTATTTCAGAGGTCACACATGCCATTTTGAGTTGCCCCATTTGATTTGCAGTTTTGTTTCCCTTGTATATTACTTCTGCATGCCAGTGCATTTCCACACTATTCGAAATACTATTCAGAAGGAAGCGTAGATCCAATCATGTAGATTTCATTATGATTTGCCACCAGGATGTGGTGCATATTAGTAACCAGCCAGAAAGAAACACACTGACAATGGCAGCGAATGTGTCTCTTTCTTGGAAAAAAACAACCAAGGAATTAAAACATATAAGCAAGAGAGGAAGAGCGATTACAGGAACTTTTTAAAGCACTGCCATGCCAACAATATCTATCAATTGGCCATTTTAAATTAGACCATAAAGGACAGATGATTAAAGAAATGATAGATTTGCAAGTGTAGGAAATACATTTAATTTGAACAATAGCAATACCACTTAGCCTTATATACTGCTCCTTAGTGTTTTTACATCCCTCTCTAAGTGCCCTCAACAATCTGGGTCCTCATTTTACAGACCTCGGAAGGATGGAAGGATGAGTCAACATAGAGCCCCATCAAGATCGAACTCTAGACTGTGGGCACAGTTTGCCTGCAATACTGCATTCTAACCATTGTACCACCACGACTCTTATAATTTTAATTATATGGAAATGAAATGAAATCAAGTTGAACTGTTGTCTTGGGTCCATCCCGCTCTTGAATTGCCCAACATGATAATGAGAAGTTGAGCGTCCTTCTCAGCCAAGAAAAAGTTGTATAGCTTAAAAATTGTGCTTTAATGCCTCTGTCGTTCATCTTCCAGAGGAATTTAGTGTAGAACCTGTGGAATAAGTTTCTCACTTGACAGGGTCTTTTTTATGACATTATATTTAGGCTGCCAGAAGGATTGAACACCATAGTTTTCATTTCCATCTTCTAACAAACTTTCTGCATGCAATGGATCGATCAAAGAAGCTGTGAGCCATGGAACATTCATGTTTAGTCTAATCACAGTATTGGTAATTAATAAGCCAATTCATAATAATAACAGATGTTGGCAGACAGACATGGTCCCACTTGGGCCCTTTTTTTTCTCCAAGCCGAAGATGATTAAATTTATGTCTTCACTTTTCCCTAAACACGTCACACAGACATAAGTGGGTGCACATACTCCTGCACACCCTGTTGTTATTCTAGAGTTGTGAAGCAAGAAATATATTCCAAAATTTGAAATAGTTTATCATTTCTTTCCTTTAATTAAACCCACAATGTAATGGTTGTTTGACAGCTCCCAGGAGACGCAGCAGCTTAATTATTGGATGTGTGATATTTCTGCAAGTTTAAACAACTAGAAACTTTGTTGGTCTCCTTTTTTTATCTTCTTTCCTTGCAATCTATTCAAAATAGTTCCATTCATACTGTTCATACATCTGTGATGAGCAATCTATATGATTTCCCTTAGATAATTTGTACAGTAGGTGCCAGCACCTAGCTAATATTAGTTGATCTTGAAAGCAAGCCTGGGTCCTACTTAGAGGTAAAATTGGGCAATGCCCCAGCCAACTTGCTCTGGCTGATTCATCCCGTCTGTCTCACCTTGGCCAACTTGCACAGGCTGATTCGCCATGGCCAATCTGTGGGACAACTGTGGGACAATTTGCTATAGAACAATTCAATGCAGTAGAATTCCAGCTCATCCCAGCCTCAAGGAATTCTTTCTTGAGAAGGTTCAAACCTAAAGCAAGACAAGACCTGCTGCAATTCACTTGTCCCTCTCTTGAGTTATCCCACCTTGAATTGTCCCACAATGAATTGTCCTGAAGCAAGTTGACTGGAGTGAGTCAAGTGGGGTAAAACGGATGGGGAGAGTCAGCCGGGAATAGTTGGCCTCAATGAGGTGTCCTAGATCAACTTAGAAAAAGGAGCATCAGGAAATTTCAGGATTAAAGGTTCATTTAGGAAGCTGAAAAGAAACATAACTATTCTGGAAAAGTCAATGGAAAACCATTTCCATAGTACCAACAGAAGAGAATATTTGTAACTCAGGGCTGAATGGTGGAGTCCTTATGCTCTCTGAGCTTGGTTGTTTTCTTGCAGTCATTTCATTGCCCAACTAGGTAACATCATCAGTTACCTGATGAAGGGAGTCGAGTTTGGTATTTGTTTATATACAAGTTGCTTGTCCCGTCAGTATTGGTGGAAGTGTTCTTGGTGGTTCCTGAAACAGTAAACAATATTCCAATCATGGAACTACCAACTTAGACAAACAATCAAACAATAAACAGCAGTCTAATAAAGGAACATCAAGAACTTTCCCATCACACTGACAGGGCAAGCCACTTATTATATAAACAGAGAGCAAACCCCATTTCCTTCTAGTACTGATGATGTTATCTAGTTGGGTAATGAAACGTCTGCAAGAAAACAACCAACTCAGAGAGCATCAAGTACCTCATTTTACAAAGACTGGTATTCCCAAATTAAATACGCAGTTTATTTTTCTAATATGATGGAAATTTGTGACAAAAAATGTAATTTTGATCTTGGTTTTGTCGATTAGATAGATTTGCTGTAGAAATGGCTAGTTATATAAGTTATATAGAAATGGCTAGTTATATAATAATGTGTAAAACAAAAAGTTGAGACTAGAGTGCTTTTATTTTGTACTCTGCTAAAAAGAGTCGGAAGCCAACACCCTTTTTTTCTTTTCCCTTGTACCTCACACCTTCTCTTCCCCTTTCCTCTTCCCTCCCTTAATCTCTTATTTATATTTTATATATTAAATAAATTATTTAAAAAACTAATATGATGGAAATTTCCATCGTATTAGTAAAATAAACTGCATAAGCCTGTTCATCCAGTCCTCAGGAGTTGAATTCCCTTTGAAGGGCCTCAAATAACATAGCACCCAATTTTTGTTGACCAAGCCCTCTGTATATCATAAAGTAAATGTAAGTCTCCTTGATTTTGTAAACGCGAAGTCTCTTTTTTTTCCTCTGTAAAACCTCATTTTACATGTACATTTTTAAAATGTCCTCTACATTTAAGGTCTCCTTTACATGTAAAGTAATTTTAAGTCTCCTTGGCTGTCTGATCTGAATTCCATTTACACAGGGGATATTTCCACCCCCTCGGCATTTCAAAACTTTAATTGGGTCAGGGGTATCTGAACTTGGCAATTTTAAGATTTGTGGACTTCAACTCCCAGAATTCCCAAGTCTTAAAAGTTGCCAGGTTTTGAGGACTCTGGATTATGTGATCACCTCACAAAAGATTCTTGTGCAAGTTGTCTCCATCTAGTATTCACTGAAGTCCTAGTATTACATCACCAATGTTTTATTAATGCTCAAAAGAATCTTCTTCAGAATGTAAAAAGCTGGTACAAGAATTCAGTGTTCATCAGTAAATGTGATGAATGTATCACTAAATGAAACTGTCATTTTTATTGTAGGTTTCAGACCAGGTACCATTTGGGATATCCATCTGGTCTACTGAGGGTTATCTGGATGAAGTGTCCATGTGTTAATCAGATGGTATTGTTTCTTGTAGAGTCTATTCTTGAAAGTGACAGCTCTTGACACTTCCACAATACATCTTTCTCTTTATGGGCATAAATCAATTTTTCAAGGCAGAGTAACAACAGTTCACAAAATGCCTTGATCCAGTTTCAAACGAACCATAGAGGCCCCATAGGCAAATTGCTAGCCATGTTTGATGAAGCCTTGAGATTAGTGGATTAAGAAAAGTAGCATGTTGAGTGAGTATATAAGTCTACCATAATGCAATTAGAAAGAGATAATTTTAATTTTTAAGAATTCTGGAATTATTTGAAAATGGATTAACAGGCTCATTCTCCCAAACAGGGAGGATGAAAGAGTTAACATTAAACATCTCTTTTTCTAGCCATATGAGACCATATCATAGAACAGGGGTGTCAAACTCGCAACGTCACATGGTGTGTCACAACGTATCACAACTTTTTTGCCATTGCCGGCAATGGGGTGGGCGCGGTTTCGCTATGATGCATCCGGCCCACGGGCCGGCAGTTTGACACCCCTGTCATAGAACAACCAGTTGGTGAAACTGCACCAGAAAGCCTTCCTTCCTTCCTTCCTTCCTTCCTTCCTTCCTTCCTTCCTTCCTTCCTTCCTTCCTTCCTTCCTTCCTTCCTTCCTTCCTTCCTTCCTTCCTTCTTCCCCTTCCCCTTCCCTTCCTTCTACCATTGTAGAGGTGATATAGGATACAAAGGCAGAATAGGTAAGCTTTTCCGTATTTTAATTACAATACCGTCAGCCCTGATCAAACATATTAAGAAGTGACAAGAAGATACAGCATTCCATCCAGCTCCTGGTGGCTGGGAAGCTGTTGAAAGTAAGCATTTCCATTTGAGCCAGACATCCAGTTATTGATGTTAGGGGATTAATTTTGCTTTGCTTTATGGAATGTGTTTTTATTGGTCAATGACCAATAACATTTCTGTTCTGTTCTGACATATATTATAATGCATTGTCAGCACATCACTGCATTTTCCCCATAATAATGGCAGGTTAGTTTCATTGTGCAGAAGTTGCTAGCATTTTTCTCCATATCTACCCCACAGGGCTTTTGCTGCAAAAGAAAAAGGAGAAAAATGTATGCTGTATTTTGCTCCTGGAGGAAAAGTCATATATAAATCTGAGAGTTGAATAAAGTAATCCTTACCTCTCTCACTTCTTGTTTTTGACTAAGCAGAAATGAATCAAGCAGGACTTTTTGTTTTTCCAATTGCTCCAATCTGGAGCTTTTCAAAGATGGAATACACAAAGTCAAAATAGAGCTGGAAGGGACCTTGGAGATCTTCTAGTGACTAGACCAACCTCCTGCTTAAGCAGGACACCCTATAGAACAGTGGTGGCGAACCTATGGCACACGTGCCACAGATGGCACGTAGAGCGCTCTCTGTGGGCACTTGTGCCATCGCCCTAGTCCTAGGACTTCAGCTTTTTCACTTTAGGCCTCTGCCGCCATGGGCAAAAAAAAAAAAGATCTCACAAAGTTGGAATTGATTGATTGAACTTTTTAGTCCCACCAAGTCTGCCGTTACCACTGCAGCCATGCCCACCCAATGGGCCCTGCCCACCCAATTCGCCACATCCCACCCAGCACCCGATGATACACAAGTGGGTTTTGGGTTGCAGTTTTGGGCACTCGGTCTTTAAAAGGTTCGCCATCACTACTGTAGAATTTCAGACAGGGGGCTGTCCAGTCTTTTCTTAAAAACCTCCAGTGATGAAGCCCCCACAACTTCTGATGGCAAGCTGTTCCACTGGTTAATTGTCCTCATTGTTAGGAACTTTCTCCTTAATTCCAGTTTGCTTCTCTCCTTGATTAGTTTCTATCCATTGCTTTTTAACCTGCCCTCTTTGGAAAATAAATTGACCCCCTCCTCTTTGTGACAGCCTCTCAAATACTGGAATACTGCTATCATGTCCCCCTAGTCCTTCTTGTTTTAGACTAGCCAAACCCAAATCCTGTAACTGTTCTTCATATGTTTTTGTCTCCAAGCTTTTAATCATCTTAGTTGCTCTTCTTTGCGCTTTTTCCAAAGTCTCAACATCTTTTTTGTGATGTGTTGACCAAAAGTAGATGCAGTATTCCAGGCGTGGCCTTATTTAGGTTTCATAAAGTGGTACTAGTTCTTCATGTGATTTGGATTCTATGCCTCTGTCTATACAACCAAGGATTATATTAGCTTTTTTGGCACACTGCTGGCTCATATTTAAATGATCGTCAACTAGGACTCCAAGATCCTTTTCACAGTTACTGTTTTTGAGCCAGGTTTCACCTAATCTGTACTTGTACCTTTGGTTTTTCCTGCCTAAGTGTAAACTTTGCTTTTCTCCAACTAAATTTCATGTTGTTGGATAGGGCCCATTGTTCAAGTCTGTCAAGATCTTTTTGGATCCTGAGCTTGTCTTCTGGGGTGTTGGCTATTCCTGCCAGCTTAGTGTCATCTGTAAATTTGATGAGTTCCCCTTCTAGTCCCTCATCTAAGTCATTTATGAAGATATTGAAGAGTACTGGGCCTAAGACGTAACCTTGTGATACCCCACCGCTTACATTTCTCCATGTAGATGGAGTACCATGAAGGATGACTCGTTGAGTGTGATTTGTCAGCCAGTTACAAATCCATCTGGTTGTGGTGCTATCTATCCCACATTTTTCTAGCCTATCATGAAGTAGGTTGTGGTCTACTTTGTCAAATGCCTTGCTGAAGTCTACTGTGTCCACAGCATTTCATTGGTCTACTAATTTAGTCACTTTGTTAAAGAATGAAATGAGATTGGTTTGGCATGATCTGTTTTTAACCAACCCATGCTGGCTTTTAGTTATAACTTTATGTGTTTCTAGATGTTTGCAGATCTGTTTTTTTATTGTCTTTTCCAATATTTTCCCATGTATTGATGTCAGGCTGATTGGCCTGTAGTTTCCTTCGTCTGTGTTTTTTCCTATTTTCAAGATGGGAACCACATCAACTCTTTTCCAATCCTCAGGTAATTTCCCAGTGTTCCAGGATTTTTGAAAATATGGAACAATGGTTCTGAGATGACATCTGTCAGCTCCTTCTGAACTCTGGGATGTAATCCATCAGGTCTTGGTGATTTATATTCATCAAGGTCAGACAGGTGTTCTCTTACCATTCTCTTGCTTATTTTCTTGTTTATTTTAATTTTTATTTATCTTTTACAGTTAGGTTTTTGGTAGTTTCTTTTTGCATGAAGACTGATGCAAAGAATGAGTTAAGCAGTTCTGCTTTCTCTCTACTGCCTGTTGCTTCTTTGCCATCTTCTCTCTTAAGTAGACATACTATTTCCTTGACTTTTTTTTCTTATTATTTAAATGTTGAAAGAAACTTTTTGAAATTATTTTTGACTTTTGTTGCAAGTGTTTGTTCATTCTGAGCCTTTGCTTTCCTGACTTCCTCTTAGCAGGTTTGGCCTATCTGCTGATACTCTGCCTTAGTTATGTTCCCTCTTTCTTTTTTTTGTACTTGTCCTTTTTGTCTTCCAGTTTATCAGAGAAATCTTTGTGCAACCATGCTGGTTTCTTCTTGGATTTCTTGTTTTCTTTTTCAGTAGTAATGATGGTAGCAAGAACACAGGTCAGTTTTCTTCATTTGCTGAGAGAGTTTTGAGTTCCTACTGAAATCATAATAAGCATTTCAAAAACTGGCACCTAAAAAAGCAAAATAGCTTTTGTAAATTTCACATAATTTAGCATCTTCTCTTGGACACCATGCAGTGTATAAGTGGCTATTCTTTCTTCCAGGAAAATTGCACAAAAATGTGAGTTTTATAGAGGCCCTGATTGGTAAAGTTATATTGAACTTACACATATGTGAATTTGGTTCATTTTGAGTTAGGTTATTAACCTAAAAGCAAAAAAGATGAGGGAGCAGCCATTACACTGGAGAGAAAATATAGGTAGTCCTCATTTAGTGATCATAATTGGGACCAGTAATTTGATTGGTAAGTGAAACACCAACTGTGCTTATGATCTTACTTAAACTTTCCTTCGTTTTATTGATCTGCAGAGGTCATAAATGCAAGAATTGATTATCAAGTTACTTTTCATCACTGTTGTAACTGCAGATGGTCATTAAATGAGACTGTCACTAAATAAGGACTACCTGTATTGTTAAAAGCCACATATCCCTGCAACAAGATCAGTTCTTGTATTTATTCTGTATTTAAGTTGGGAACTTTTTAAAAAATGTCAGTCATATACATATGTAATCCATACATTCATCTCTCATCTCTCTCTCTCTCTCTCTCTCTCTCTGGATTAGATTAGATCAATGATAATTAGATAGATAGATAGATAGATAGATAGATAGATAGATAGATAGATAGAGTGTTTTTTTTGTAAAAAAAAAAAGGTGCTGGAACTCACACACATCATACAACCCGCCTTGCCTACCCTACAAGGTTCCATCCAAAAAAGGTGCAGTTCTGGGCGTTCTATGACAAAAAAAAGTCCTGGATAGATAGATAGATAGATAGATAGATAGATAGATAGATAGATAGATAGATAGATAGATAGATAGATAGATAGATAGATAGATAGATAGATAGACAGACAGACAGATAGATAGGCAGGCAGGCAGGCAGGCAGGCAGGCAGGCAGAGAGACAGACAGACAATGTCTGTACCTATCTATCTATCTATCTATCTATCTATCTATCTATCTATCTATCTATCTATCTATCTAATCTAATCATAACAGCATTCCCTCATACATTCAATTCCATCTCCATTACTCCCTTTCTATAGAAAGTTAATATGTACTTAAAGAAAAGAACAACTGATGTTGTCTGAGGTAATCATTTTCTCAATTTTAATGGATTTGGTTCTGTCTGTAAAATGTTTGGATGAAGATCTTGAAGACAGCTACTATGTATTCATGAACAATCATAACAGTGCTGGTAATGTGCATTTGTAAGTATCAAAGGATAAGATTTACCCTTTAAAAGTAATGACTACCGTCAGATATTACTGGACAGGGAGAGAAATATATAAAGCTTTTTCATACGCAAGAGGCATTTATGGATTTGCACAAGACTATATCTGTTATCCCCCCCCCCCCGCCCCTGCAGCATCTTTTGAAGTAAATAATTCACCAAGAGAAAAAAGAGAGAGAAAAACATTTATGAAAAATGAGCAATTGCCTAGCCCTGCTTTGTCACCTGCACAACAATTTCTGGCTTCGTCTCAGCCATTCAGTGAAATTTTGCTGTTATGGTTTTGACAGGGAGAGGGGTGCGGGGGGAGAGGAGAAATCGTATTAAATATTCTGAAGAAAAACATATCCAGACTGCACACACTTGGAAGGTAATTTGTATTAAATTATGTCTCCTGCTTCATTGTGGGTGATGAGAAGCAAAGTATATCAGCAAGAACAACAGCTCCTTAAAGTTTCTCAAGAGAAGGACTGGAGGAGAAAGACTTTCAGAGATGACATATCCCAAATGAGATAGATAGATAGATAGATAGATAGATAGATAGATAGATAGATAGATAGATAGATAGATAGATAGATAGATATCAGGGAAAAGAGGAATTCTTAATTACCCATCTCTAAGTAGTCCTCCATTGGAAGACTGGAAAACTAAATGAACTGATTCCTGAGGTTCTGCAGTAGGTCCACTAGCTGGACTTACAGATAACAGCATCCAATTGCTCATGTTCCCAAGCAAAAACGATGGAGAGACATGATAACTCTGATCCTGGATGTAGAGTAGCAACTATCTATAGTGACTGACAAGCTTCCTTTTCCTTCACCAATTTACCTTATTTATCTTGGTTTATTGAGGGCTGCTGCCTGTGTTGAAATTCATCACAGCAGCAAAAATAATGTTAGCCTTTCTGTGGAGTTGATTTCTTGGGTTTATCCTTCCTACTGGGGCTGACATGGGTTGAGTGACTGGCCATATCAGTCTAAATACTAAATAAATATTAAATGTATACTGTTCAGCATATGCAGATGTTTACCAGTATGGTTTCTGTCGCGAGTCCAAAAGTTAATTTAAAAATAGGAATGCAATATATGCTTTTACAGGTAGCCCTCGACTTATGACCGCAAATGAAGCCAAAATTTCTCTTGCTAAATGAGTCCTATCATGTGACCTTCCTTGCCACAGTTGTAAGTGAATCACTGCAGTTATTAAATTAGTAACACGGTTGTTAAGTGAATCTGTCTTCCCCATTGACTTTGCTTGTCAGAAGGTCACCAAAGGGGATCACATCATTCCAGGACACAGCAACGGTCATAAATGTGAGCCAACTGCCAAGCATTTGGATTTTGATCATGTGACCATGAGGATGCTGCAACGGTTGTAAGTCACTTTTTTCAGTGCTGTTATAGCTTCAGAGGGTCACTAAACAGAAGGTTATAAGTCGAGAACTACCTTTATTCATTGAGAAAAAACCCCTACATATAAACACACAATGGTTTTAGGATCTTAATTGAATTTGTCCAGAAATTTCTTGACCCTTCTGAGTTTTTAACAGGCGTAATAATATCAAATGGTTTCTACAGACTGATCAAACAATATTTGAATTTGTTGTCTTCTCCTTTGCCATCAAGCACCGTATTTAATGTCTATTGATGTAGTCATCCATATTCAAAGTGACCAAAGTATATATGCAGTTCTGATTTTGCTCTCAATGTTCAGTTAATTTCTTTCTTATATTTGTTCTCTGTCCCTCTTAATAATGCATTACAAATGCTTTTTATAAGGCCTTTTAAAAGCATTGTAGACGGGAGACATGTCACACCAAATTCATTAAGGCCCTTTTCTTTCACTCTTTAAGTCCCTGGGGTGGCTGGGCTGAATATAGGTAGTCCTCAACTCACAACTATTTGTTTAGTGACTATTCAAAGCTACAATGGCACTGAAAAAAAGTGACCTGCAGTTCTCAGCGTCTCCAAGATCATGTGGCCAAAATTGAGGTGCTTGGCAACCGACATGTATTTTTGATGGTTGTAGAGTTCCAGGGTCATTTCATCACTGTTCATGACTTTCCCAGCCAGTTTCTGATAAGCAAAGTCAATGGGGGAAGCCAGATTCATTTAATGACTGCCTGATTCACTTAACCATGGCAACAATTTGCTTAACAATCATAGCAAAAAAGGTTGTAAAATTGGGCATATCTTGCTTAACAACTGCCTTGCTTAACAACGGAAATTCTTGTCCTGATTATGATCATAAATTGAGGACTAGCTGTAGAGATAGAAATCTGATGAACAGCAATATCAATAGTACTTAGATTTGTATACCGCTCCATATAGCACTCTCTGGGTGGTTTACAGAGTCAGCATATGGCCCTGAACAACCTGGGTCCTCATTTTACCCACCTCGGAAGGATGGAAAGCTGAGTCAACCTCGAGCCCCATCAGGATCGAACTCCAGGCTGTGGGCAGAGTTTGCCTGCAATACTGCATTCTAACCACTGTGCCACCAGGGCTCCTAACATTGAAACAGTGGGCATCCCTAGGTCAGCCTTAAGATCTGCTTTCCAGATGGGCAAGTACATCTAATTTTCTTAGCAACAAGAATGAAATAGTTGTCCATTGCCTTCTTCCAGGAGATTTTTTTTTTTCGGACTTCATTCTGGAGTTTTTGGTAGCATCAACCATAGCACATATTCATGAAAACTTTCAGGAGCTGACTTCAGTTTGAGGGAGTTTTTAAATCTAAAAAATTGATAGAAATAACATCTTTGAAAGCATATTTTTCCTTTGTAGTTGTAGTTCTTTTCTTTATTATTAAATTTTATATTGTATTAGAGCCAGTTTGGTGTAGTGGCTTAGGCATTAGGCTAGAAACCAGGAGACCATGAGTTCTAGTTCCATCTTAGGCACAAAGCCATCTAGGTGCCTTGGGCCACTCACTCTCTCTCAGCCCTAGGAAGGAAGCAATGGTAAACTACTTTGAAAAATCTTGTCAAGAGAACTATAGGGACTAACAGTGGATGGAAACTAACCAAGGAGAGAAGCAACCTAGAACTAAGGAGAAATTTCCTAATGGTGAAAGCAACCAACCAATGGAACAGCTTGCCTTCAGAAGTTGGGGGTGCTCCATCACTGGAGGCTTTTAAGAAGAGTCTGGACAGCCTCTTGTCTGGAATGGTATAGGATCTCAGGTTTGAGCATAGGATTGGACTAGAAGATCTTTGAGGTCCCTTCCAGCACTATTATTCTATGTTCTGTGTTCATCAGTAGTTAACCCTGACTTGAAGGCACCCAAAAATAAATAAAATAATAAAATAAAATAATAAAATAAAATTCTATAAGCTGCCACAGGTGAAGCATGTGCATTAGAACAGAAAGATTGACATTTTGCTAAAAATAAATCTATAGCCATTAGAAGAGCTGGGAGGACCTTTGCACAAGTTGTGGCTGGGAGGACCTTTGCACAAGTTCGCCTGTTGCACCAGTTGCGACCCTACCTGGACCGGGAGGCTCTCCTTACAGTCACTCACGCCCTTGTCACCTCACGTCTGGACTACTGCAACGCGCTCTACATGGGGCTACCCTTGAAAAGTATTCGAAGACTACAGTTGGTCCAGAATGCAGCCGCGCAAGTGATAGTGGGTGCTCCTCGATACACCCACATTACACCTATCCTCCGTGAGCTGCACTGGTTGCCTGTTGGTCTCCGGGTCCAATTCAAGGTGTTGGTCATTACCTTTAAAGCCCTATATGGCTCAGGGCCAGGCTATTTGCGAGACCGCCTACTACCTCATAATTCCCTACGTCCGGTTAGATCCCACAGGCTGGGCTTCCTTCACGCCCTGTCGGCCAAGCAGTGCCATTTGGCGGGGCCGCAGGGGAGGGCTTTCGCTGTGATGGCGCCCACGCTTTGGAATCAGCTCCCCCTGGCGATTAGGACCGCTCCCACCCTGTTAGTCTTCCGTAAGCTATTTAAGACCTGGCTTTTCCGGCAGGCCTGGGGTTTATAAAACCTGACCCCTGGATGAGTGTCTTTGCATTGTTTGTTTTGTTATGTTTTATGTGTTTTTTATTGTTAGCCGCCCAGAGTCCTTCGGGAATGGGGCGGTTTATACATTTTAAAAATAAATAAATAAATAAAGAGAACGAGAGCTTTCCTTCAGCTAGCAGTTGCATTGCAGAAAAAAAAATCAAACTTTTCAATCATTTAATATGCATTAAGCAATGTGCACTATTAGGATGTTAAAGGGATGAAATCTTCCCAGTGCTTCAGGTGACATAATGAGCTGTACAGAGGAGGTGACTGCAAAAGTTAAGTTCTATGAGCATCTAGTGGACAATATTTAAATGCAAACAGTCTTAGTGATGGATAAATTCAGGCACCATAAATTTTGGTATGACATGATCTGATCCTCTGATTTAAGTGTGTGTTGGAACTTCATTAGCAGCTGAACGGAAGGAGGTTGCAATTCTTGCAAGGCAGGTTTTGGCAATTTGAATTATGACAATTTAAATAGAGTTTTTAATATGTATCAACAAAGTCCTTTTAGAAGTTTTTTTTAAAATACACTTCAATGAAGAAACAGAATAGCACAACATAATGGGCTGTATATAAACTGAGAACAAACAGATTTGTGCATTCCTTCTATAACTTCCCTGCTGTGCAAATGTGCAACATGTCTCTCTTTTTTTCCCTCCCTTGAAACACAGAGAGCCAGATTTGCAATTTGCAAATTGCTTACATATATATTCATCTACATTTTCAGTGTGGATTATGAAGGGTTTGTTTATCTAGGATCATAAATGGTTCCACTGAATAGTAATGTTGATGTACGAGCAGTCGCAGCAAGAAGGTTGCAAGCTTCACAAAATTAATTTTAATTATTATGCCTCTTGTTGTACAATTAGAATTTTTTTGTTCCAACATTATTTCATTTAGAAATGTTAATTAAAAAAGCCTAACCCTCCTTTGCCCTTTACATTTAAGTAGACATTTTGATTATTATCCTTAACTATAGTTTGTGTTGAATGCTGTTGAAGGGAAAAGCAAACAACTGGGGTTTTTTTTCCACTAGATTTTTAAAAATGTATCAGGCAGTGTAAACAATTGTAAGAAAAATAAAGGATGTCAATGTTTCAGTGGTAGAACTCTATACTATCAGGACTGAGAATATAAGATAGCCTTGAAATTAGTCTTTAAATTCACATTACTATCCTTCCCCCAACAATGCAAAGAGGTAATTTTAACTGGGGTTGTGCATTAATTCTTCCTTTACCATGTCCCAGTCCAAATCATGTTAGCAGCAGAAAGAAAATATGCAGCTTATGAGTATAAATTCATTTATTTAATTTATGCATTTATTAGATTTTTTATCCAGTCTTTATTACTTTATAAGTAACTCAAAGCAGCAAACATGTCTAATATTCCTTTCTCCTCCTCTTTTCCTTACAACAACAACCTTGTGAGGTGAGTTAGGCTTAGAGAAGGGGTCTGGCTCAAAATCACCCAGCTAACATTTATGCCTAAAGCGGATTTAGAACTCACAGTCTTCTGGGGATTGGCCCAAAGTCACCCAGCCATCTTTCATGCCTAATGTGGGACTAGAACTCAGAGTCTCCTGATTCTTAGGCCAGCACTTTCACCACTACACCAAACCAGCTCTAAATATTTCTCTTGCATATTGTAGCTCATAAAAGGTGCAGCTGTTGATCTTCCCTGTATACAACCCAATCCAAATCAGGCTCTGTTATGGCTCCTTGAGGAATTGTGTTTTCTTCTTCCCACAGTAGTTGTCAAGACTTAGATGATAACTGGTGTCAAAAAGCTAAGCCTGCCTACTGAGTACTTGGATAAGGAACCATCTTGAATTCTCAGACCTTTAGGCTCCACTATAAGGTTCTAAAAGCAATTCCCAAAGGCAGTGAGAAATCACTTCGATATGGCCGCCAAGTAATCTATATGGAAATGGGTCACCAAGAGTGAGAAGTCAAGCTCTTGAGGAAATCTATCTTTACTTTCTTCTTCATCATTTCCTTCTTCATAAAAAAGATATCTGGAGATCAATTCATAGGGCCCTCATGTCATACAGGTTTTCTGTAGCACATGAGAAATATCTTACAAAGCCTCTCAAAGGGAGTTGAACCATATCACATCTGAAAGTATCAAGGCAGGGTTTACATTCCATTAGAGATTGTAGGAAAAAGAAGGGGATTTTGGACACAAGTATTCTGGTGGCTGTCTAAAGCTATCCCTGGATCTTCTCTGTCCTCAAATTCTTTTATTGGGGAGAAGAAAATTCTTCTGGTCCTCAAATTCTTAAACTATTGTCAATTATTTTTTCTCCCTTCCTTCTCGGGTCTCCTGTGCTGAATTTCATACTCTTTTGAAATCTGTCTTCCTGTCAAGGGTACCAGTTTGGTGGGATCTGGGGGTGCATGCTTAACATTTTTAAGAGTTCATGGATGCTGTGGTTGCTACTTAAGGGCATGGCCAGCTTCAAAATTAAAAATTAACATAAGGAATAAGTGTTGTGGCAGGTAAAAGGCAAGGAACTTGCAGCACACAGTAATGCAGGTAGTCCTTCATAAAACATGTTCATGGATGCACCTGAAACTTGGTCATGTGACACACTCACACACACACACACCCTGACCATCAGAACTTCAAATCCAGATCATGTAGCCCCCAAGTAGGTCTGTTGTAACTTCAAAATGTTGCTAAGCAATTGGTCATAAGTTGAGGATAACCTGTAAAACCATGGAAATTAATATATGCTGTTTCATTTCTGTTATTCTTTTAAAAATATTTTTAAAATGTTATTCTCAAACATATTCAGATGTTCACACCCCTACTGAAAGAATTTCATCTTTTCCTCAACCAGACTTATTTCACTTCAACAAGTTTGTAGAAGTTTGCATTTCAGGATGCTATAATCTTTCCCCTCACTGCCAAATTTCTACAAATTAGCCAGACTTCCAGCTTAAATTAAATAATTCAGCAATACCCCTTTTATTCATCCATAATGTGAATGTGTCCATTCTTTTACATTCACTCTTTGTTCTTTCAGTTTTTCCCCTGCCTCCATTTTAGTGTAGCTTAAATTTTATTACAGTCTTTCTTTCACAGTGTCTTTGTAAGTCCACATTCATCACATTTGTTCTGAATGACGAAGTCTCCCGATCTGCAGGGAATGAAGACAACAGATTGTTTCATAATTAATTGAAAAGCAAAACCTGGATATTTTCAGTCACCTGCTGATGGGAATTGCTTGGTGCTACCTCAGTAAATCAACAGTCACCCGGTGAAGTCACTTTTCTGAGTTCATCGCCAGGCCTAGCTCCAAAATTATGCATGTAAGATATAGATCAGAGCTTCTGTTAGAAGGAGGGGTGGGGAACAATGGCTCCTTTATGACTTGTGGACTTCAACCCCCAGAATTCCTAAGCCAGCATGGGGAACTATGACCCTTTCCTGACTTCTGGGCTTCAACTCCCAGAATTCCTAAGCCAGCATGGGGAACTACGGCCCTTTCCTGACTTGTGGATTTCAACTCCCAGAATTCCTGAGACAACATGGCTGGTTCAGGAATTCTGGGAGTTGAAGTCCACAAGTCATAAAAGGGCCAGCCTTGTATTAGAGAGACCCCTTTCATGCAATTTCTGTCCCTTTCATAAGTCCCACCTTCCCCAAAACAAGAAACTGGCAGCAAGAACTGAAAAGTCATTAATAAATCATCAGGAGCAGAGAGCCCAACGGTTGTCACTTTTTGTTATTAACCCTGTACCAGTTTATGTCAAGCAGCAGACTGGTAGAAATTTTGGCCCTTTGTTCAAGGTAATTTATGGATTTCTGTGGATCAGGTTTTTGCTAATAACAAAAGCAATCACTAGTTTAATTGTTCTGTTCTCTCAGCCACTGCACTAGATCAGTTGCCCTCTCACTGGGCTTAAAAGGATCGTTGACTTGACAACTTCTCTAAGAAATACTATAACTGATGATATTAAAAGCCACTAAGATCTCAAAAATCAAGCTTGCATTTCCTGTTCTCCACTCATCCAGAAAGGGGACCATTGCCAATGGCAAAATAGGTTTACTATTTAGATCCTTTGGATCCACTGATGCTTATTTTCAGCCTCCTATAATAAGTCTAGAGCTTTTTCTAAGTAAGACTGTGTATCCACCAGGATCGAGTAAACCAGGAGTCCCCAACTGGTCAGCAGCATGTCAGCAACCATGCTGTGCAAACAAGTGAAGCCTCATCCGCAGGTAGCATGCAAAACTATGCCCCCTCCAGTCCACGGAAAACCCTCTCTCCAAGGAACTGGTCCCTGCTACCCAAAAGGTTGGGGGCAGTTGCATTAGACCCCCCTGTGATAAGCCATAAAGGGCAAGCAAATAGGGCTGCCTGACTTGACCTAGCTCAAGTATATATAATGAATGAATGAATGCATGGATGTTCACTTATACATTCTTCTATAGATCGAGCTGCAGAAACATATCCCCCCCCCTCAAAAAATCATTTTATTGGCTCCTCTATAAGTGAAGTGCTTTACTAGACTCTCCAATCTTCTATTACTCTATCAATTATTGTATGGATTTCTTTAACAACTTCCTTATTGCACTTCCTTTTAGTGTGAATGCTTTCTGTCCCTTGGAGTAGGAAAGTACTGCTGCTGTAGGCTTTCTTTCTTTCTTTCTTTCTTTCTTTCTTTCTTTCTTTCTTTCTTTCTTTCTTTCTCTCTCTCTCTCTCTCTCTCTCTCTCTCTCTCTCTCTCTCTCTCTCTCTCTCTCTCTCTCTCTCTTTCCCTCCATCTCTGCTCTAATCCTTCCTTCCTGCCTTCGATCCATCCATCCATCCTTCTATCCTTCCATTCTTCTATCCTCCTTTTGATTATTGCTGCCTCTGCCTGCTCATTCTCCCTTTCTCCATACCTCTTTCTGCTCTCACCATTTCTCAAGATAAATGGAGATGTTGCATCTCCTTCCCTTTTTTAATTTACCGGTTGCCACCATCTTTCCCTCTCTCTCTCATCCAGCTCAGAAGGATATCATTAGGAATATTTTTTTTCTATGATCTTGGTCTGCTTTTCAGCTCTCTCACTGGACATGAGCCACTTAGAACTTACTATCTTTTTTGTAAGCAGATGCACAGATTCCCTAATATAGTGGCCTGAATACACATAAATTCAATGTACTGGTCAGTGGATATCTAAAAAAAAAATAATTTAAAAATTGTCAAAATTGTCAAAAATGTTTTCCCCCTAATACTGCATTTTTTCTGCTGCTATTTTTCTACTGATATAGTAAAACAGGTTAACAGCTTCCTGTGAATACAGGGCGAACATTAGCTAGATGATTGCTAGTCATTCACCAACATTTGACTTTATCAGCACAGATTGCTTTTAAGAGTAGAAAGTGTTTAAGATGGTTTATATATGTGAAACCAGGAATAAAGCCACTGTGAATTCTAACATGCATCAGGAGATTAAAGCACCATTCCAAAATGCTGAAGTAAATCCTGGTTTAAATCTGAAGCCAGAATGTCAAACCTTCAGCAAGAAAGCATGAGCAGAGAAGATAGATTCACGCAGAGATTAATTAATCAGGGTTAATGTGAAGAAATTAAAGGTTAAGAGACACAACTTTGGAAACAGAATAAGAAAGCTCCTGCCTTTTTTATGTGTGAATTCATAACAATGGGATCAATGTAAGAGTCTCTTTTTACAATGAATGCAAAACTGAAGGGCTAGCTGCTTTATTTCCAGATATGGATGGTGCTGAAATATCATTTGTTCTTCTTTAGTGATATTTTGAAATAGATATTCCTCAACTTATGACTGTCATGGAGCCTGCCCATTACATCATAAGTCATAACAGTCATAAAGTGGGTCACCCACATGACTGATTTGATTTTATGTCCTTTTTTTGCTGTGGTTGCTAAGCAAAACCATTGTTCACTATGGTGTGTTTTTTGCCAAAAAAAACCCCCAAAGTAAACAAAAATATTTCAAATCATGATTTGGGATGGGTGATTACAAACGGCCCTAAATGTGAGCCAGTTTTGGAGGGCTCAAAATGCTGCCACATGATTGCAGGAGAGGGGCAACCACTGGATCTTCGGAACTGGGTTATAAGTACCTTTTAGGTGGTCTGTCATAATTCTGAATGGTTGCTAAGCAACCATGTATTTTCAGCTATAATTGTCTTACCCAGAACAATGAAATTTATGTGAGGAAAAGAGCAGTTAAGTAACCAGAACTTTTGTTTTTAAGCTGAGGTAGGGTCTGGTAAACTCCAGATTGTAAGGCAGAAGACCCGAACACCCAGGCCATGGACTGGGTGCTGGTCTGTAGCCTATTAGGAACCAGGCCACACAGCTGAAGGTGAGTGGCGGATGAGTGAGTATCTGTATTTGTAGTAACTCGCCAGTGCTAGCATCACTGCCTCAGCTCCATCTCAGCACCTTTGGGACAGCCATGACCTGGATCACTGAGAATCTTCACAGACATTTAGCTATGCACTTTAGGATGAACAACCTTTGAATGGTGCGGGAATATGAACGGATTTCCAGAAAACATTGCAGACTACAGGAACAGGGCAGAAAACACCCTGCAGCCAAGAAGGCTCCACACACATTTGCACTAATCAGGTGACCCTGAGGACACAGACAAACCTCCAAGTGGCCTCAACAATCTCTGAAAGAAGGCAAAGGAACAGCTGTCTGCAAAGAATATAAATCCTTCCATTCCCAACCATCCAGTATGAGCTGATGAAGCTTCTTGGATGAAAAGTGAAACATCTTCAAAGAAAAACAAGGAAGTCCTAAAGAAGCACTTTTGGGACAACCATGATCTGGGTGACTGAGAATCTCCATAGACCCTCAGATTATATAGGAGCGTGAACCCAACTGTAAACGCATGCATGGGACGCGTGCATGGGATCTCAGTTGTGCGCTCCTCTCCCCCATGGTCCGTGGAAAAAATGTCCTCCATAAAATTGGTCCCTGGTGCCAAATAGGTTGGGGACCACTGCTATAAGCCACTTCATAAATATAAATCCACCTTAGAAAAAAGCCATTTTCTGATTTTAAGCTGCATAAAAAATAAAGGACCTCTTTTCCAGATTATATGGGTGATGGTCACACAGCCTGCTTAACCTGGTTACATAATTAATCCATAAGGGACAGTTCTTTAAAAGTAATAGTTCAAACTACAAAAGAGATTACAAGTAAAGAATTAGCATTTTGACTTGAGTCTGGAACACGGGTAACTGAAACACTGTAAGAATTACATGCTTAAATCTTATTACTTTCTACAAATATTTGATCAGCTGTATTCCTAGGGCTTCCCATATCTGGACTGTAAAAGTCTATTTCATTGCTAGTGGTAGCAAAGATACATAGTAAACACAACCACTTTGTTGTGATCAAATGGGTGCCTGGATTTTGGCAGCCTAGATATGGTTTGCCTTGTATTCAGCATCAGCTGAAATGTCCACACTATTTTCAAATAAGTTTTGATTAAACCATTGGAGACTAAAATGTTTCTTCTAAGCCTACATTCAGAGAAGAAAAGAAGCTTATAAAAGATAGAAGACACAAGAAGCTCACCTGTGGTTTTCCAACTAAAGCTATTAAGCATTTATAGATTATTGAAAAGCCAAAAATTTAACACTGCATGTGGCCCTTGCCTTAATTTTGTGTAGCTAATTTCAAAAGGCTTCTTCAAACGAACAATTCAGACCTTTGACATATTGTTGAAAATCATGTGTGTGTGTGTGTGTGTGTGTGTGTGTGTGTGTGTGAGAGAGAGAGAGAGAGAGAGAGAGAGAGAGAGAGAGAGAAGGAGAAGGAGAAGGAGAAGGAGAAGAAGACCAGCTAAAATGATTGAAGGCCTAGGCCCTAGAGACAAAAACAACATGAAGAGTGATTGCAGGAATTGGATATGGCCAGTCTAGAGAAAAGAAGGCCTACAGGTGACATAATAGCAGAATTCTAGTATTTGAGGGGCTGCCACAAAGAAGAGAGGGTCAACTTATTTTCCAAAGCACCAGAGGGCAGGACAAGAAACAAAGAATGGAAACTAATCAAGGAGAGAAGCAAGCTGGAATTAAGGAGAAACTTCCTAACAGTGAGGACAATTAATCAATGGAATGGCTTGCTTTCAGAGGTTGTAGATGCTTCATCACTGAAGGTTTTTAAGAAAAGATTGGATAGTCATTTGTCTAAAATGGTTTAGGGTCTCCTGCTTAAGCAGCTCTATTTGATTATCATCATTGTTTATTAGACTTATAAAGCCACCATATCAAGATAGGTAGTTTGTGCTATTCTTGTTGCCAGTCAGGTTCAGAGAATTAATGGGTAACTTAAAGCAGGGATCCCCAGCCTATGGGCCACAGCCCACTATTGGGTCATGGCGTATTCGCAACTGGGCTGCATGAATCATGGGCAGGTGCACACTTGGGCAAGCAGAAAGCACCGACACTTGCAGTCCCACGTGTGAGTGGCAAGTACACATGGCCACCACTCACACAAATGAAGCTGTGCACGTGCACTCCTGCCCCTCACACAAAATCATCCCTTTCTTCCTCCCCCTGCGCCGGGCTGTCAAATCAGAAAGGTTAGGGAAGACTGACTTAAAGGCTTAGTGAAACTAAAACACACACACACACACACACACAAAACCCCTGTAGTCTCTTCCTGCTTTGAAACTGAGAGGTTAGTCTGTATTTGACCTTGGTCTCCAACCCGATGAGTATGATTGAGGAATTTCACTGGTAAAATTGCTCTAGGAAAATTGCTCTAGGAAAGTAAATCTAGAGAGCCAGTTAGGTCTAGTGCAGGGGTAGGCAATCGTGGCTCTTTTATGACTCGTGGACTTCAATTCCCAGAATTCCTGAGCCGAATTCTGGGAGTTGAAGTCCACGAGTCATAAAAGAGCCACGGTTGCCTACTCCTGGTCTAGTGGTTAAGGCACCAGATTAGAAACCAGGAGATGATGAGTTCTAGTCCTGCCTTAGTCCTGCCAACCAGTTGGATGACCTTGGGCCAGTTGCTTTCTCTAGGAAGGAGGAAATGGCAAATTCTGAAAATGTTACCAAGAAAATTGAGGGAACTTGTTTAATCAGTTGCCAGGAGTCATCGCTGACTTGAAAGTGCACACACATGCATGCACACACCAAAGGAAAAAGAGAAAAAAAACCCTGACCCAAAGTGTTACACTATTTTGCATATAATCAGTCTAATTGAGTTTACTTCCAGAAATAAAGGATTACAGCTTAAAGCTTTAATCCTACATATTGGCAGTTGATAGGATATAAATTGAAGTAATAACAATTATCAGTAAGTATGCACTCAGTGAACAGATGTACAGAGCACTGCATTGCAAATCCATTAAAACTAAATTTGGTTCGTAAAATAATCTAGAATATGCACACCCTAAAATCTACTCAAAACAACGAAAAGTATTTCAGATTTAATATTATTTGGGGTATTTTCAGTTTCAAAGGGCTGCCATTTCAAACTTGCTGTTTGTGTGTGAGGGAGCAACTGAGAGCTAATAGTAAATAAAGTAATTTTTGTAGGCTTCGGGATAGACTGGACTGTAAAGTGAATGGCTTGTGATGAAAGCACAAACCCATAATGTGACTGTGGTGTTTTGGAGCAAACTAGAACACATATAATTCAAGAATGTCTCTGTCAACTCTGCAATGAACCTGACTGAAGCCATCTTGCTCGTTTTCAGTTGCCACAAGATTGAGGGGAGGGTTAGGGAGTTTAATGCTAGTCTAAACAATTCTCTGCCCGTGGGAACCAAGGTCATTCCTGTTCGTTAGACTGGGGGCTGTGCTTTATGTTAGAAAGCACGCTAAACTATTCTATTGGGAAACATAGTTGATTGCATAGTTTCTGGGGGAGGAAAATTAACTTTGTAATAATGTAACTTTTTGGAGGGAACTTTAGTCTTGGTTTCACTTTTGCCAATACTTTGTAGCCAATAAACATGTTCTTAGAGGATAACTTAAGCCTCGGAGTTCTGTTTTAGTTGGTCTCATCTGTCGGAAACATGACAGTCTCCTCGGGAAATTTCAAGCCACCTGGGATGATCTCACCACAGCCACACCACAAACCGTTAGATGGTTAGCTTCCTTAGCGCATTATAATATCTATCCCATTGCAATTCTAGGGCTCCATATTATGGTGATTTTATTATGGTTTTATCTTTATTTAATATATTATCTCTATAGAGATTCTCAGTCATCCAGGTCATGGTTGTCCCAAAGATGCTTTTTCAAAAGGCAACTGGACTTTCTTGTTTTTTTCCTTATATGTATGTATGTATGTGTGTGTGTATATATATATATATATATATATATATATATATATATTATATATATATATATATATATATATATATATATACCATTAAGGATATATATAATATAGGAAGTTTTTCAGACAGATGTCTAATTGATTACACCTTGACATTTTTTAACTGCTATACTGCAGTTTTACTTTTTTACAATCTCTTTTGCCTTGCAGCCCCCAACTAGGGGCGTTAAGCAGGCTCAAGTCGCAACTGCGAAACATTACAAATCCAAATTTCTTTTTCTGACAAAGAATTAAAAAATTAAATAATTCTTTGTGTGTTTGTGTGTGTGTGTGTCACCTTTTTTGGATGGAAACTTGTAGGGTAGGCAAGGCAGGTTATATGACATGTGTGAGTTCCAGCACCTTTTTTTTTAATATATATATACACACACATATATATGCATATACATATACTGAAGCTTTATTTAAACTAAATTTGTATATCAGTGATTGCAAGACCTCTGTAGATGCCATATGCTAAGTAAATTCAATTAAACGGATTTTAGAGGCAATATGTTTATTGCATTTAAAAAGTGATGGATTTTAGCTAGCGGATTTTGTTCGAGTTGTCCAAGGCTTTCTTTTATTTGCTTCTTTCATGCAGAAATGTTTTTTGGCCTTGATTAAGTTCTGATTAGAACTTATGTAGCTGTAATGTGGCTGGTACAAATAGGTTCTTTATCATATAAAATCAGAGTGCAATTAATATATCTAATGAAAAGAGAGAAAAAGTATGAAGAAAAACACCTCCCAGTATTAAATAGAAGGTACATGTTTGTATGAAATGCACATAGCTATTTTATATCTGTAGTTACAATTTTACAGTTAATTTCCATAATTATCAGTCTCTTACTCTAATCCATTTCTCAATTTTGCAAAGATAAAAGGGGAATACACATGCACTACAAACCTCTAAAGAGAATAAAGCTTCCGGATATAGTTGGATTTCAAGTTTTGGCTTAAAGGAAGAGAAAAAAGTTCCTGTTCTAATTATCCAAAACATGTTCTCACTTTCACCCGTAATTCTCTCAAAAATGAAAAATTACTGAGATTAATATTCAGAAACTGTGCATAATTTTGAAGGCTCCAAAATATTTATTCTTTCTTTATCGCAACATGTGTCAATGACTTCTTTAGAAAAAATCCTGTATAGTGTTCAATAACTAGAACAGTGATGGCAAACCTTTTAGAGACTGAGTGCCCAAACTGCAACCCAAAACCCACTTATGTATCGTCGGGTGCCAGGTGGGCATGGCCCATTGGGTGGGTATGGCCTATTGGATGGGCATGGCTTCGGTGATAATGGCAGACTGGGTGGGACTAAAAAGTTCAATCAATCAGTTCCAACTTTGTAAGATCTTTTTTTTTTTCCTGCGAGTAGTTGAAATTGATTGATTCTTTTTTTTATATACACGGCAGCGGAAGCCTAAAGTGAAAAGGTTTTATAAAACCCAGCCGAAGGCCTAGAACTGGGACGAAGGTGCACATGCCCACAGAGAGGGCTCTGTGTGCCGCCTGTGGCATGCGTGCCATAGGTTCGCCACCATAGAATTGGAAAATTATTGAGGTTACTGACAAAAATTGAGGGTTTTATCAGGTGGCTTTGCTTGGTTTTGTGCCCTATGAACAGCAGAAGAAAATACTTGTAGCTCAGGGCTGAACTTGGAGCCCTCTGTGCTCTCTGAACTTGGTTGTTTTCTTGCAGACATTTCATTAACCAACTAGGTAACATCATCAATGCACTGATGATGTTCCCTAGTTGGGTAATGAAATGTCTGCAAGAAAACAACCAAGTTCAAAGAGCACCAAAGAGTTTATAAGCAACATAGTTCAGCACATTTTGTTTTGTGTTGAGGCATAAATATCCAGGGTCAACCAGAGTGACACCACACATATGATGTCATCATGTGAATGATGCAAATTAGATTTTTTTTTTTGCTTGCTTCATGATGCAAAGGATGTACAGTGCATCCTTTTCTGTGAGTGCCTTGGGATCTATGTGGTGTCCCTTGCTATAGACCAGGGGTCCCCAATCTGTGGGCCATGGCCCACTATCAGGCTGTGCCCTCATGTGTGCACACTCATCCCCCCTCATGCTAGTGTCACTGCAAGTATCACACTGGCATGAGCTTCATCATAATCATTGCCCAGGTGCTAGCATCACTGCAAGCATTACGTGGTCGCTCATGGCCCCGTTTGCAACAGGCGCACACTCGCAGCCCCGTTCACATGTGTGCATGCATGCATAAAGGTGCCTGCCCCTCCCTTTCCCACCGAGCCATTAACCCAGAAAGGTTGGGGACCTCTGCTATAGACATCCTGCCAATAGCTTTGAAAGGAGTATTCAGAAGCTGTTACAGAAACAATGAGGGCAGAAGCATTCTTTTTTTTTTTTTTTTTTTTTTTTTTTTTTTTTTTTATTAAAATTTTTATAAATTTTACAAAAAAAAACAAGAACAATACAGAACAAAAAACAACATATACAAAAGAAAAAAAAATTAAACAATACATATAAAAAAAACCCCCACCCCACACCCCTCCCAAAAACCCTCCCTTCCCCCCCCCTGAGCTTCCCAGAGCAGAATATAGGCTTAAGAAATAATAATAATAAAAAAAAAAAAAAAATAAAAATTAAATTAAAAACTTTATATTTATATATATAAAAAAGATATCTATAATATATATAAAAATAAAACTTATGAAAAAGCTATATAATATTTTTGTATACCCAATCTAAATTGTATAAATTTTATCCATTTGTCCCAGATAGCAAAAAACTTCTCTTGCGTTTGTTGCTTTAAGAAAGCCGAAATCTTTGCCATTTCTGCCAGATAAGCTACTTTAAAAAACCATTCCTGCAATGTAGGCAAAGATTCCTTCTTCCAATATTGTCCAATTAACAGCCTCGCGGCTGTGATCAATTTAACATCAATACAACCTCCTTTGTATCACAATCTGTAACAATACCTAACAAAAATAATTGCGGAGTAAATTTTACCCTCCTTCTAAAAATTCTCTGGATATTCCACCATATTTTGATCCAAAATGCTTTTATCTCTCTACATGACCACCAAATATGATAATAGGAAGCCTCCTTATAACCACATCTCCAACATTTAGGTTGCACGTCAGGGTACATGTAAGACATTTTTTGTGGATCAAGGTGCCATCTATAAAACATTTTATAAAAATTCTCCCTTAGATTCTGTGCTTGAGTAAATTTGACATTTCTCACCCAAATAGTTTCCCAGGTGTCCAATGAAACTGGCTCACCAAAGTTCTGCGCCCATCTAATCATACAATCTTTAATTAGTTCCGTTTCTGAGTCCAATTCAACTAAAACCCCATAAATTCTCTTAATGTGGGTTTGTCTTTGATCCCTCAGTTGCTTAATAAGATTTTCATCTTCTCTAAGAAAACCCACCTTACAATCCATCTTCCATCTATCTAGTAGTTGCCTATATTGGAACCAAGAATAAGTAAAATTTTCTTGTGCTAATTCTTCCCGTGATTTTAATTGCCAGTTTTGTCCATCCCATTTAAGTAACTGTCTGTAAGACACCATATCCATTTTAACCCCTCTTTTTATTCCTTCTATCGCATGCCAAGGTATAGCCCATAATGGTACTTTAAAATCACTTTTATAATATTTTCTCCAAATCCTAAGTAAAGAAATTCTTAAAATATGAGATTTAAAAGCCCAATCTATTTTTTTATTAAATATTAAATAGGCATGCCACCCATAAAGTAAATCCCATCCCTCTAGATAAAGTATCTCAGAATTTGTCAAATTTACCCAGTCACTAATTAATGTTAAAACCACCGCATCATAATATAATTTCAAATTTGGTACCTTGAGTCCGCCCCTCTCACGGAAGTCTTGCATAATTTTGAACTTAACCCTTGGTTTTTTCCCTGCCCAAATAAATTTATTGAGACCCTTCTGCCACTCATTTAAATTAATCTCATTTTTCAAAATTGGTAACATTTGAAACAAAAAAAGAAACTTGGGTAGAATATTCATTTTTATCACTGCAATTCTTCCCATGAGGGATAATTGCAGCTTTTCCCAATTCTTCAAGTCTTTCTGTACCCCGACCCACAACCTTTCATAATTATTTTTAAATAGTTTTGCATTAGAAACAGACAGCATCACCCCCAAATATTTTACCTTATTAACAATCTCAAAACCCGTCGAGTTAACCAAAATCTGCTTCTCCTGACTCGACAAATTTTTAGGTAAAATTTTAGTCTTATTTACATTAATCTTAAAACCCGAGACCAAACCATAATGGTGAATCAACTGTAATAAGTTTACTACAGAATAATCAGGTTGCGACAAAGTAACAACCAAGTCATCCGCAAAAGCTCTCAACTTATATTCTTTTTTATTAACATATATTCCTTTAATTTCCTGAGACTCTCGAATTTTAATCAATAATATTTCCAATGTTAAAACAAACAACAATGGCGATAAAGGACACCCCTGTCTAGTACCTTTCTCTATTGTGAAAACCTCCGACAAACCTCCATTAACAATAAGTTGTGCTGTTTGTTTTTGATATATTACCTTAAGGGCTTGTAATATGTTTTCACCAAAATTCATTTCTTCCATTACTCTTAGCATAAAATGCCAATTCAGTTGGTCAAATGCTTTTTCAGCATCTAAAAATATGAGCCCTGCAGGAACTTGGTTGTTCTTATCTAAGTATTCTAATAAGTTAATAATTTGTCTAACATTGTTTTTCATATACCTTCCTGTTATAAACCCTGATTGATCTTTATGCACAAGATGATGCACCACCCTCATAAGCCTATTTACCAAAATTTTTACAAATATCTTATAATCCACGTTTAAAAGAGATATAGGCCTATAGTTTTTTGGTAAAGTAAGATCTTGATCCTCCTTTGGAATCAATGATATAAAAGCACTACGCCATGAAGGAGGAATCTCTAAACCCTGTAAGATACCATTAAAAAGATCATTTAATGGTTGAATCATCTCCTCCATTAAAGCTTTATAATAAACAGCTGTTAACCCATCCGTACCCGGTGCTTTCCCTAATTTCAATTGTTGAATTGCTGAGGCGATTTCCTCCTTAGTAATTAAACCATTAATTTCATATTTCTGATCCTCAGTCAGTTTAGGAAAACTTGCCTCAGCTAAATATTTATTTATATCTAACAGTTGTACATTAGTAGATTTGTATAGGTTTTGATAATAATCCAAAAAAGATTTTTTAATTAATTCCTTCTGAGAAACTAGTTTACCCTTATAATTTATTTTCTCTATTATTCTCAGTCTCTGTTTCTTTCTTAATTGATAAGCCAACCATCTCCCCGGCTTATTAGCATTACAAAATGTATTTTGTTTCATAAATAATAAATTGGTTGCAGCTTGATCTGCTATCAACATATTAAATTGTGACCTTAATAACTTTACAGATTCTTTAGTACTTTCATCAGAAGGATTTAGAATCAAAGCCCTTTCTTTTAGTTTAATTTCATCTTCAAGTTCTCTACGTTTCTGAGTCTGATTTCGCTTATAAAAATTATTCATTTTTATCAAAACACCGCGCATAAATGCTTTACCTGCATCCCATACCATTGACATTGAAGTCCCCTTATACATATTCAAAGCAAAATAGTCCTTTAAACACTCCTTTAGTTTTTGAACATTCTTCTCTTGTCTAAACAAATTTTCATTAACTCTCCAGGATCTTCTTTCCTCTTTCTCTTGAATCAACTCCATCCAAACTGGACTATGATCCGTCAGTGATCTAGGAAAAATCTTTACATTCTTTACTTTATTATACAAATCCGTGGTAATCAAGAAAAAGTCAATTCTTGAAAAAGATTGGTGTCTGTCAGAAAAAAAAGTAAAGTCTCTCTCCTCTTGATTACGTTCCCGCCAATAGTCCCTTAATTCCCAGTCTTCTTTCATATCAAAAAAGGCTTTAGGTAGCCTTGCTTGTTTAAGAAAAGGAGAGGAACCTTTCTTATCCCTTTGTGTATCTAAGACACCATTCCAATCACCCATTAATACCACCGATCTATAATCAAGCAAAGTTATTTTTTGGTGTAACTGTTTATAAAATTGTTCCTGTTGTTGATTTGGAGCATAAAGTCCAACTATAAGTACTTTCTTACCATAAATACCAAGTTCAATCATCACATATCTCCCCTGGGGATCTGATTCTACCAGACAAGCTGGCAGGTTTTGTTTGACATATATAACAACTCCCCCTTTCTTCCCAGGTGCAGGAGATATAAAATGAGATCCCAAACGAGCATTAACTAAATATTTCTGATCTTTAAGTAGAATATGAGTTTCCTGTAAACAAATAACATCATTGGTATGTTGTTTCAAATAATAAAAGATTTTTTTCCGTTTCTGAGGAGAATTCAATCCATTAACATTCCAGGTCAAAAACTTTGCCATCTCCCTTGGCACGCAGCCTGGAGAAGACACCATCAAACTCTGACAGAGCTGCGTGTGTTGCATAACTCTTGGGTCTTGCTCCTCCCACCGGCGGTGATGCACTTCCAGGAGAATTCTCTTTGGGCTCTTTTTTACGTTGCTCTTTCTCTTTACGCTTATAAGCTGCACGAGTCATCCTCTGCTCTTTAGCCTCCATTTGGCGTTGCTTTGCCACTTCTATCATCCCTGCGGAAACCAAATCTAGTGCCTCAGATTGCTGCTCAGGTTCCTTAGCACTCAAAGATTTCCGACCAGATGAAGTTGAGCCTGCACTCAGGACCGAAGTATAGAAATCTCTAGCTTTGTCAACTGTGTTCAATCTGTAACGTGTCCCAGCATGGCTCAAAACGATACCCATCGGAATTTCCCATCTGAATGGCATCGATCTAGCTTTAAGCTCATTGGTTAAAAAAGCAAAGTCTTTCCTACTTCTTAAAATTTTAGATGGGATTTCCTTTAGAATGATGACATCTTGGGCGGCAATCTGAAATCTTTTGTTGTAAAAAGCTTGTATAATCTCATTCCGCAGGGACTTCTTTGTAAAGTAAATCACCACATCTCTGGGCAAATTCTTCTGCTTAGCAATCCAGGAGTTGAGTCTATAAATTTTTTCTACTTCTCTCTGTAATTCTCCTTTATCCATATCCAAAGCCAGCGCCAGATCACTAAGAACCACCTCCATCAAATCTTGATTCATATCTTCCTTGAGGCCTCTAATCCTCAGAGCATACTCCATTTGTCTGTATTGAAACATCAAAATATCTTCTTGTGAGGAGTCCACCTTCCTTTCCACGTCTTGAATTTTGTCATCTAAAGAGTCAACTTTGTCTTCCACTTCCTCAAGCCTTGCATCGAGCTTAACCACCACAGTAGCCAAACCTGAAACAGCTGCCAGTATATCTTGTCGTAATTCATTATTATTTTCTTGCAATTTAGACTTTATCCCCGTTATCTCTTCTTTGAGATCAGATTTAATTTCTGATTTAATCTGTGAAACAAATTGAGTCATTTCCTCTCTCATTTGAACTACAATCTCTCCCATTATGCCTCTAACCTCTTGCACTGAAAGTCCAGGTAGAGGAGGGGAGGGTGGTGGCTGAGCCGGTGGTGCATGTTTAGATTGTTGTTGTAGCTGTGCAGTGGAAGTTATAGGAGAAGAAATAACCTTGGGTACTGAGGAAGGCTGCTGCCTCTTTGAAGCCATTTTAAAAAGCACAATTGTCACTTCCCTTTCCCCTCCAGCCAAAAAGGGAGGAGGAAAAAAAGAAAAAAAGAATTTTTAAAAAGAGACAAACTATAATCATTAAAAGTCCAGAATAAATCCCAAGAATAAGTAATAAAAGAACAAACAATTCAAAAAAAAAATTCTAAGCCAAAAGCAAAAGCAAAAGCAAAAAACAATCCTTAAAAAGGGAAAGTAAAACAAAAGAGAAAGGAAAAAAAAACTCCGACACTTTCAAAACGCCATCTTAAGTCCTTTCACTAGTATAACAAAGAAAAGGAGGAAAAATAGTAAAAATCAAAAGATAAAAAAATAAACACCTAAAATATAAGAAAAAGTCCTTTAAACTGCTCCGTCCGTTTAAAAATTACTCACCAAAATGCTGTAAACACGGAGATAGAAGCGGCGGTTTCTTTTGCTTCCAAGGAAGCAAAAACAGCTGGGAGGCGGAGATCAGCAAGAGCTCCGAGGGAACACTCCTTTCACCCCCTCTAGAAATAAATCCAGAGGGGGTTCAGGGGTTCTACCTCTACTCTTGCGTTCTCTATCCCTTCCCTTTGCCCGGGAAGGGATTTCCGAGCCGCGGGCCAGCTGATGCGCGCTGCGCTCCGCGGCTCTGACACTTCCCCAGCTGGACGGCTAAAAGCTAGCCGCCATCGCCGTCGCCTCCCACCGGAAGCTCCGCTACAGTTCTGAAATTGCAGTTCTCCATGCCAAAAATTACCACCTAGCTTATCTTGACATCGTCGCCTCCCTCTACATTCTCGCTCCCTTTCATTATTCCTCTAGGTTTTTGTGAAGAAAGCAGTAACAAACCTCCTGATTTATGTTTTGTGTTGGCTTGTCTTTTATTGCTTTTTTATCCCAATGAGGGTGCCATCATGTTTATATTTGGTTTTGCTCATCTTAATTGTCCATTGCAGCTGCAAACTTTCATAAATAGGAGAGTTTCATTTACAGCTTTCCCTCCACCTGCTAAAACTAAAGATAATTTGCACTTGGAAAATAGAAAAATTCTTCTACGCGGATCTTCCAATTCAAAATGTGGCTTGCCTTAGTCGCTAACAAGCCTCTCTGATGTGGAGTGTTCCAGAGGCCCTATTAAATCAGACGACATACAAACACAATATCCATTATCTCTAGTACAGAAATCCATAAGGACTAATGGCTAAATTGCGTGTCACTGTTGTGCACTGCCCAGAATCACTTTTGGTGAAAAGGTTAGCTGTATACGTAGTTTCAACGTACGACCACAATTGAGCCCAAAATTTATGTGAGAAATTTGTTGAATGAATTTTGCCTCATTTTACAACTTTTCTTGCCCCATTGGCTAAGCCAGGGGTAGGCAACCTTGGCTCTTTTATGACTCGTGGACTTTAAGTGTTGTAAGCCGAGGACTACTTGTATAAAATTTAATTCCTGAATATTAGACGTAGTCCTACCTTGCCCAATTTTTTGTAAAGCTCTTTTTCCCTGATACTCAATCTCTGTTTTAAATGAACCTATCTAATATTTCCTTTACTTTTTTAATAAAAAAAACCTGAATAAAATCTGAATTCTAATTCATTTTCTCACAGTCTGATGCCCACGCGTTTCTCTTTTCTGTGATGTATCTTAATAAACTAAATACTACTTTTTATTTTGGTGCCATTTTTCTGTTTCTGGGAGTTGTAATTTGGTAACATACCTCAGAAAATTTTTCTTTCTTTTGGCCTGAATCCTAAACCCCTTCCTGAAGAGAGGAAAAGGCACAACGGCAATGAATAGCACTGAAGGCAATTGCTATGTCATCCCATGTGGTTCTGGTTGAGTAAAGCAGGACTGGTGGCCATTTTAGAACTCATTCATTCTGTTATCTATCTCACATGGTGAAGGGACCATTAAAAAATGCACCTTCCCCCCATATGACTGTTGATCCAGTTTGTAGTCCTCCTGTTTCATGTATCCAGAGTGTGGAAAGACTGTGTCCATTAGGCCAGGGGTTCTCAACCCCCGGGCCATGGACTAGTACCGAGCTGTGGCATATCCAACAACTGATCCGCACAAACAAGCAAAGCCCCATCCTTGAGATGCAGGTAGCACACAAAACAATACACTCTCCAGCCCGTGGAAAAACATTTCTCTACGAAACCGGTCCCTGGTGCCCAAAAGGTTGGGGACCTCTATATTAGGCATCAATATCACTTATGTGCAGCTCAGCCTTGTTAAAATGTTGACAGATGTTTTTCAGTTAACAGCTTCTTTTCCTAGTCAGTGTAATTTTCCACCATTGCTTTTGTCTCTATCTTTGTGTGCATGCCTTGAGCCAATCAACCAATTTAATCTAGTGGTTAAGCTGTTTAAATCAGGGTTGAGAGAAACTGAGTAGCCTAAAGTCAGCCAGCTGGCTTCTGTGCCTAAGATAGGACTAGTATTCAGGTTTCTTCACTCCTGATTTAAACAGCTTAACCATTAGATTAAATTGGTTCTCTTTTGTCTATCAGCATGCAAAAATATCTCTTCCGGATCAGGCCAAAGCAGCATTGTAACTAGAATAAGAAAAAGCTTGCCTGTTCTGTCTAGCACTGATGATGTTACCTAGTTTAGGTAATGAAATGTCTGCAAGAAAACAAGCAAGCTCAGAACATCAAGTACCCCTCATTTCAAAGCAGAGCTACAATATTGGTGTTTACTGATATTCTGTCTTTGCGCCAACATCTGGAAGGGCCTCTTTTAGAAGACAGTTTTATGTTAATCCTATGAGCATCCAGAAACACCCTTGAGTTCAGTATGTTTCCATTTTTTTCCAACTCAGTGTGATGTAATAACAATAACAACAACAACAACAATAATAATAAAGTTGGAAGGGACCTTGAAGGTCATCTAGTCTAACCCTCTGCTTAGGCAGGAAACTCTATACCAGTGGTTCTCAACCTGTGCGTCGGAACCCCATTTGGGGTCGAACGACCATTTCACAGGGGTCGCCAAACAACACGGTCCGCCATTTTTTCCCCCTTTTCCTTAGCTGTGCTACTCCCTTTTATTCTATTGGCTTTTGAAAGCCAATAGAATAGACTCTCTTGAATAGAGTCTAATTCTATTGGCTTTCAAAAGCCAATAGGAATTTCCAGGCTGTCTCTGCCCTGCTGAGCCCGCCAAAAGTCCCATTCTGCAAATGGTGCTGCACCAGTTGAGTAGTCCTCAACTTACGACCGGTTGAGTAGTCCTCGACTTATGACCAGTTGGGGGTCACGGCATTAAAAAGGTTGAGAACCACTGCTCTATTCCATTTCAGACAAATGGCTGTCCAGTCTCTTCTTAAAAACATCTGGTGTTGGAGCACCCAGAACTTCTGAAGGCAGGTTTAAAGAAAAATAAAGTCCACTTGCCTCCTAAAAAAGCACTTTTGGGACAACCATGATCTGGGTGACTGAGAATCTCCAAAGACCCTCAGATTATATAGGAGTGTGAACCCTACTGTAAACGCATGCGCGGGATCTCAGTTGCGTGCTCCTCTCCCCCACGGTCCATGGAAAAAATGTCCTCCATGAAATTGGTCCCTGGTGCCAAAAAGGTTGGGGACCACTCTGCTGGAAGACACTTCATAAATATAAATCCACCTTAGAAAAAAGCCATTTTCTGATTTTAAGCTGCATAAAAAATAAAGGACCTCTCTTCCAGATTATATAGGTGATGGTCACACAGCCTGCTTAACCTGGTTACATAATTAGTCCGTAAGGGACAGTTCTTTAAAAGTAATAGTTCAAACTATAAAAGAGGTTACAAGTTAGAATCAGCATTTTGAGTTGAGTCTGGAACACGGGTAACTGAAACACTGTAAGAATTACATGCTTAAATCTTATTACTTTCTACAAATATTTGATCAGCTGTATTCCTAGGGCTTCCCATATCTGGACTGCAAAAGTCTATTTTATTGCTAGTGGTAGCAAAGATACATAGTAAACACAACCTCTTTGTTGTGATCAAATGGGTGCCTGGATTTTGGCAGCCTAGATGTGGTTTGCCTTGTATTCAGCATCAGCTGAAATGTCCACACTATTTTCAAATGAGTTTTGATTAAACCATTGGAGGCTAAAATGTTTCTTCTTAGCCTACATTCAGAGAAGAAAAGAAGCTTATAAAAGATAGAAGACACAAGAAGCTCACCTGTGGTTTTCCAACTAAAGCTATTAAGCATTTATAGATTATTGAAAAGCCAAGAATTTAACACTGCACGTGGCCCTTGCCTTAATTTTGTGTAGCTAATTTCAAAAGGCTTCTTCAAATGAACAATTCAGACCTTTGACATATTGTTGGGTATGGCAGGTTGGGAAGGAAGGGAGGGAGGGAGGGAGGGAAGGAGGGAGGGACATTTGATGTTTGACTGTTGGGCCAGGGCTCATATTTTAAAAGTGATGGATTCAGAATGAAAATCTATATTTGATTTCATTCCCTTTACCTTAAAGTTAATTATATTGGATTTGCAAAAGCAGGAACAGACGGAAGCACATCTGGAACATTTGCTAATTCTAAGAAGGAGACTTATCTTATAGAAAAAGACTGTTCCACATCTGGAATGCTTGAATTATAATGGTTCCACAACATAGTCCAAAGTGTCCCGGAATGGAAAGTTCTGCACATTTTTAGTGTATATGATTATTAATCTCACATGGGTTAATGAGAGTTTCTCTTCACATCCTGTTAAGAATTATAACTTGATGACAAGTTTTGGAAGGGCATTGGGGACCATACTCAAGACTTTTGGAGGCTCCCTGTGATTTTAGTTGTGTACTTCAAAAATAGACTCTATGTCCTCTGAGAGACTTGAGCAGTTGCTGTAGGACAGCTTTGTATGTTTCTTTGCACCACAGCAACCAGAGTCACAGATGTTCAAGCAGGTAGGTCCACTCACCTGTTGACTGTTTTCCTCCACTTCTATCACTCTTCGTTGAAATGTCCCACAGCTGCATTCTGAATGATGGCCCATCCTTCATCTCCCTGTAGCTTGCCAGAATGGATTTATGTGGTGAGGGCTCTCTATTTTTCATTTGTTTGTTTGAAGCCATATGAATCTTGTCAGAGCTGGCTGAGCTCTGTATTTTTCCTTTGGCTGGGTCCCAAAACACAGGTAGCAAAACTCTACCAAGCTGTCTCCTCATCCCCTGACGAAATTATGGAAACCTAATTGATAACAGCATTTACCGCATTCTGTATACTGTCTGTATAATGCTGGTTCTCTGGATGTTGTACTTTCCTTCCTGCTACATCCAACTAACTGGTTCCCTAAGTTATTAGAGCATAGCATTGCTTCCTCCTAGGATTACGTTGTGCTGCTGTTCTGCATTTCCCTTTTAATTGCACAAGATATTCGCATCAGAAGCAATTTGGCCTACTGAGAAATTTCACACAATGGAAAAATGGCTTTGACTATGTATGCAAGATCCAGGTTGTTCAGTCAAAAACTCTCTTGTCCTAGAATGGACTTGCTGTTGTTCAGTTGCTAAGCCATGTCCAATTCTTCTCAATCCCAAGGATCATAGGATGCCAGGCCCCCCTGTCTTTCACTGTCTGCCCAAATTCATGTTCATTGTGTTGATGATGATGCTATCTAGCCAGTGGTGGGATTCAAATATGTGAATAACCGGTTCTCTGTGTGGATGCCGCTTCCGGAAGTCCATTATGGGCCTGGGCAACAAAAAATTAGCTACCAGTTCTGCCAAAGTGGTGTGAACTGGCTGAATCCCACCACCGTATGTAACCATCTCAGCTTCTGCTGCCCCCTTCTGCTTTTGCCTTCAGTCTTTCCCAACATCAGGGCCTTTTCCAATGAGTCCTCTTTTTCATTTGGTGGACAAAGTATTTGAGCTTCAGCTTCACTATCTGTCCTTCCAAAGAACAGTCAGGGTTGAGTTCCCTTAGCATTGACTGACTTAATCTCAAGGGATTCTCAAGAGTCTTCTCCAGCACCTCCAGACTTAACTCACCATTTAACTATCTGTTCCTTCAGATGGATAAAATATTTGCTCCTCCTATTTTAACTCTTTAACTGTCAAGCACCAGGGGAATTAGAAGATCCAGGCAGTTCAAATGAGAATAAAAATTTATTGCCAGTTCATGCTCTCTACCAGAACTATTAATGGTCAAAGCAAATTGGTGATGAATAAGAGCCAAAGGAATTCAAGGTAGGCTGTACTTAGATCTCTTCTGGGCGCAGAGGGACCTGTGACTGATGATGCATTTGACCCCTCCCTTGGACTCAGCCTGGTCATCTACATTTGTCCTCCTTTCCTGGGTCAACTCAGAAAGAAAGGAAGTGGGCAAACCTGCTTTATCTAGTCTTCTGGCTATCAAACAGTCATTGAAAAAGCTTCCTCTGATATGAGCTATAGTGGCACAATAGTTAGAATACAGTATTGCAGGTTAATTCTGCTGACTGCCGACAGCCAGCAGTTCGACTCTCACTGGCTAAAAAGTTGACTCAGTCTTCCATACTTTTAAGGCTGGTAAAATGAGGACCCAAATTGTAGGGGGCAATATGTCTACCTTATTTAATCTCAGATTCTTGAACAATGTAGTCATGGTAATATGTTTATCTACATCTATATATCTATACTGTACTTATACCATCTATATATCTATATTGTCTACCTATATATCTATATATATCATCTCTATTTACAGTATATCAATATCATCGATATCGCTATATCATCTGTATCTATAGTTACAGAATTACAGAATAAATTATAGAATGACAGACTTGGAAGAGACCTTGGAGGTCATCTAGTCCAAACCCCTGCTCAAGCAGGAGACTCTTATAGAATCATTGAATAACATGGAATAAATAATATATCTATATCTAAATCTAAATATATATGTATCTATCCTGAAAATAAGCCCTAGCTTGATTTTTACACATGCGCCTAATATAAGCCCTACGCCCAAAATAAGCTCTAGTTTTGGGGTGAGGCGCAGTGGTGGGATTCAAATATGTGAACAACTGGTTCTCTGTGTGGATGCCACTTCTGGAAGTCCATTCTGGGCCCGGGCAACAAAAAGTTAGCTACCAGTTCTGCCAAACTGGTGCATACTGGCTGAATCCCACCACTGAGGAGGTGCATGCCTAAAAATCAAGCTAGGTGGGGGTGGAGTTGCCCCACACACCCTGCACCCACTTACCTTAGGACTGCTGCAGTCAGGCCTCCCATGCAGCAACACTTGTCGTGCCATTGCCTGCAGATATCCAAAGTAAATACAGCTCCTAGGTCAGTGATGCCGAACCTTTTAGAGACCCAATTCCCAAACTGCAACCCAAAACCCACTTATTTATCACCGGGTGCTGGGTGGGTGTGGCCGTGGTGGTCATGGCAGACTGGGTGGGCGGGGGCAGGGTGGCGGGGGCCAGTCCCTTGCCATCTTCGGGGCATGGCATGTGTGCCCACAGAGAGGACTCTGAGTGCCGCCTCTGGCACGCGTGCCATAGGTTCGCCACCTACGTAGATGACTGTAAATCTTTTCTTTAAATACATTCACTGAAAGGCTGCTCCTCCTCCTCCTCCTCCTCCTTCTTCTTCTTCCTCTTCTTCTCCTCCTTCTCCTCCTCCTCCTCCTCCTCTCTCCTTTCTCCTTCTTTCTTCTTCTCCTCCTCCTCCTCTTTTACCACTTTGGGTGTCAAGAGATGAAACAGAATCCACTATCCAAAATTGATCCCATATTAATGCTAGGAAAATTACTCTAATATTCAATTAAAACCCTAGTATTTTCTGTATCATGTAAAAGTAGAACAGAACATGAAATGAGTTTGCATAGGCACAGAAAAATGGCTTTTTAGTCCAGGAGAAGATGAAGGAGCAGAATTAATGTAGTGCTTTCAAATCAGGCTCTTAAACAGAGTTCTTTTTTCCTGTAGCCAGATGGGTGAATGAATTAGAGGGAATCAGGGGGAACCGGTGATGCTTATCCAACATCATCCCCATTTTAATTTTACAAAATGAAACTAAGTATTTATGGAGGGAAGCTTGTAAGTACAAAGGAAGATTTTTGTTTAAAAATAGTGTTGACAACGTAAAATAGTTTAGCTCTTTCCTTTAAAGCAAAACAAACAACCCACTTAAGAATTTGAAAATTCCAGGCAAGTGATTTAGAAGGCTTTGTTCCTAGCAATCCGCCCCTCTTTTCAAACAAGATCAAAGTAAAAGGCCTGACAGGTAATATTTATCACAGGTGGTGCTCTTTGCTTAGAAAGTATTCTGTGTTGACAGAGAAGGAGAGAGAGAGATATCATGGTTCATAACAGCATTGCTAACTATTATATTTAAAGGAACAAATACTTGAGAGGAAAGACGTGATTCGAAAGCCAATTGCAACCTGATGGTAGTGTTTTGGTTTTGGTTTTTTTCAAAGGAAGAGAAAGAAAGTATTTATATACAGTGGTACCTTGATGCTCAACTGCTTTGAAACTCATCAAATTTGGTACTCAATGCATTTTGATGTGAAAAATTTGCCCTGGTACTCATCGTTTGTTTGGTACTCAAAGCACAAGCTAGAACTTGTGTTGGCTGCCTTGTGACTCACTACTTTATTCCTTATGGTGGAAAAAATTGTTTGGTACTCATCATTTTTTGTACTCATCACACCTCGTGGAACCAACTAGGGATGAGTACTGAGGTACTGCTGTACAATATAGCAAAGAGGGTTTAAAGAAAATTCTGGCCCAATTCATGAAACATAGATTAGCTGGTTTGGTGTAATGGTTAAAGCCTCAAGCTAGAAAAACTGTGAGTTCTAGTCCTGCCTTAGGCGCAAAGCCAGTTGGGTGACTTTGGACCCATCACTTTCTCTCAGCCCTAGAAAGGAGACAGTGGCAAACCACTTCTGGAAAACCTTGCAAAACAAAAATCGCAACGACTTGTCTAGGCCAGAACTCTCCAACCTTCCTCGGGTGATGGACCAGAAGGAAAGGGAGGGGGAAGCATTTTATGTGCGTGCACACAAACAGGGTCGTGAGCACGCATGATGCAAATGGGGCGGTGCTAGTGCCTCACTAACACCACTCTGTTTTTGCCACACAGGTGCTAGTGCTATCCTGTTTTCACCACACGGTACCTCATTTTCGCCACACAGCACCCCATTTTCATCACACAGTGCCCCGTTTGCATAGTGGCAGTGGCACTAGCATGAGAGGGGGTGAGTGCACGGACACATCTAGCCTGTCTTGCGGCCCAGTGGCCAGCAGGCCACGGTCCAATAGTGGGGACCTCTGGTCTAGGCAGACTCTGAGAATTGGACCTGACTGAACAGAAGAAAACAATGCAAATATATTAATATATCATATATAACACAACCTATATCTGACTGGTAAAAAAAATATATATAGTCAATTCAGCCTTAGGTTTCTTTTCAAACTCAATCTATTCCATGGCAATCCTAATTTAAAATCTTAAAAGAGATAGATGTTGGCTAAAAATCTGTAACTGAGCAAAATCAATGGGGGAAGCCTGATTCAGTTAACAACTACATGATTCAGTTCACAAATCCTAGTGGACAATTTCTTGAATATGAGCCAGCAGTGTGCGGCAGCTGCCAAAAAAGTGCTAGGCTGCATTAACAGAGGGATAGAATCAAGATCACGTGAAGTATCAATAACACTTTACAATGCCTTGGTAAGGCCACACTTGGAATACTGCATCCAGTTTTGGTCACCATGATGTAAAAAAAGATGTTGAGACTCTAGAACAGTGGTGGCGAACCTATGGCACGGGTGCCAGAGGTGGCACTCAGAGCCCTCTCTGTGGGCACATGTGCCGTTGCCCCAGCCTCGCCTCCCCCGCGACCCCCTCCTCTCCAGCAGCCCCCTTGAAGGAGAGTCGCCCCTGAGCGTGGCCCACACGGAGCAGCACAGCCAAGGACATGCAGCAAGCAGTGTAGACAAGACTCTGCCCTCACACTCCATTATGCACAGCTGATGCTGCAGGGTGCGGGCAGAGGGCGTGACCACCATAGCGCTGCTGGGCTGCCTGGGTGATCTGCAGCAGGCCCTGGAGGTAGTGAGTGGCCTTGCGAGCAGGCAGGGTGGGGGATGGGGTGGAGCAGGGGCAGGGCAGGGAGTAGAGCAGGGATGGGGCCAGTTTTTGGGCACTTGGTCTCTAAAACGTTTGTTATCACTGATCTAGAAAGAGTACAGAGAAGAGCAACAAAGATGATCAGAAGACTGGAGGCTAAAACATATAAGGAATGGTTGCTGGAATTGGGTATGTCTAACAAAAAAAGGATGTAATATGGGGCAAAGCTCACTTAACAACTGCCTTGCTTAGCGATGGAAATTTTGGCTCAGTTGTAGTCTTAAGTCAACAGGGCTAGCTGTACCGCTCCAGATATTTTCCTGCAGTCATGTATTTATTTATTTATTTATTTAGCATAGGGCAAAATAAAGTACCAGCTATTGGACAATACAATATAGGAGATAATATATTAAATTAAGATAAAACCATAATAAAATCACCATAATATGAACCTTATAATTGAAATGGGATAGATGTTATAATTTGATATCTCAGGAAGCTAACCACGTAACTGCTTCTGGTGTGGTTGTGGTGAGATTCTCCCAGATGCGTTGAAATTTCGTGAGGGGACATTCTTGAACTATGTGCGTTATAGGTTATCCGGTGCAGCACAGGTGCATTGTGGGCTCTCAGCCATTCCCCACTTAAAGAGCTTTGCCTTAGTTCTGGCATGGTCTGTCCTGATTCCATTCAGGTGGCTCCATATTTTTGGGAGCAAAGGCATTCCTGGAAGTGGTTTTGTTGGATCTGTGTGATCTGTTTGGTTCTGCTTATTAAAAGTTGCCCATCTGAATTCTTCATCTAGATTGTAAATCCTGCAGTTGCAATAGTGATAGAGACTTGAGTGTGTGTACAAATGTCTCTTCCAGGCCTTACAGGCAACTATTAGAACGGTTACATGTAGCCTTCAATGGACTTCAGTGGAATCTGGTATGGCTAGTTTAGAGAAAAGAAAGACTGGTGACATGATAGCAATATTCCAGTATTTGAGGGGCTGCCACAAAGAAGAGGGGGGGGTCAACCTATTTTCCAAAGCACCTGAAGACAGGACAAGAAGGAATGGATGGAAATTAGCCAAGGAGAGAAGCAACTTAGAACTAAGGAGAAATTTCCTAACAGTGAGAACAATTAACCAGTAGAACAGGTTGCTATCAGAAGTTGTTGATGCTCCATCATTGGAGGCTTTTAAGAAGAGACTGCACAGCCACTTGTCTGAAATAGTGTAGGGTCTCCTGCCTGAGCAGGGGGTTGGACTAGAAGACCTCCAAGGTCCCTTCCAGCTCAGCACAAAATGCGGTGTTACCAGAAATGCAGCTGCTTCACCCAAGCATAATATTCCTCCTAATATTTGTCTCTTGCACAGGCAATGCATGCTGTATTACATTGTAATTTATGCTTAGGAGAGGGAAAACATTCAAGATTAAGAAATGATAGCAATTTGTGGTTATTGCAGCAGGTCATAAAATATAGACACAAGTGTACAGAAGAAATCAAAAAAACATCTCTGCTGCTCGGCTCTTCCAATAGAGACTAATGACAGCTACTCTCCATGCATGAAGGACAAGGTCTGATTATTATGGGTTATCTCTCCCCCTTGCTGATAAGAGCAATTCCTCTGTATTTCAGAGAGCCCTGTAGTCTTAATAACTTCTGTTCTCAATTTACCCCAAAGGTGCCGCATCAAAGATTGCTTTTGAAGCAGGGGATCCAAGGAAATAGAAATAAATATATAAATAAATTCAGATCATTATGAGCTAGCAGGATTCTGCAGATTTTTCCCCGGCTGGAGGGACCTCAGTTAATCTTAAGCACGTTCAGTAATTCTGAAATGATGGTGTCCATGTGCAAACAGACCTTCACTGAACTAACATCCAGAACATGGCAGTTTGCCAGTCAATAATTGCACGTAATGTATTCACGTTTAGAGAGGTTGTGTTTTTGTGTGGTTCATCCACATTTTGTGATTGAACAGTTGATCGATGGCCATCAAAGGTAGGATTTTTTTTAAATTTATGTTATTATTTTTTTAAAAAAATAAACATCTGGCCTATTTTTTTCATGCCTATAGTGCATTTCAGAGGATTAAGTTTGCACTTGTGATCATTCTGTCCTTTTCCCTGACCCAAATTTCTCATCTTAAAGCAATTTCAAATGCTGCCAGACTTAACAATTTCAGTAGGGTCAAAAAAAAAAAAAAAAAAACCCCAAAACGCCTCTACACATAATATTTTCATGCATTTCCGCCCATGTTTCTATTGCATGCATTCATGTACAGTTTCTTCCAAGTGAATGTGCTTTGGACAAAGACTTTTTCAATAAGAAAATTCAATTCCATATCAGGAGTGTTCACAGAGTGTAGCCCAATAATCAATATACAATTGTATGACTCATGCTTGGCCTGTTTTATATGTGCACCGGCTTATGTGTATTTTCCCAGGCTTTCCTATGTACAGGTGGTTCTCAACTTACAAGAGTTCATTTAGTGACTATTCAAAGTTACAACAGCACTGAAAAAAGTGACATGACCATTTTTTACACTTATGACCATTGCATGGCAACTGGTTCTTATTTATGATGGTTGCAGTATCTTAGGGTCACATGATCCCCTTTTGTGACTTTCTAATAAGCCAGGCCAATGGGGAAATCAGATTCACTTAACAACTGTGTTAGTAACTTAACAACCTCAGCGATTCATTTAATAAATGTGGCAAGAAAAGTCACAAAACTCACTTAACACCTTTCTCACTTAGCCACATACCGTTCATTCAAGGACTACCTGTATTTGGCAGATAGAAAAATGATATATTCATCAGAAATTTTGGTGGAACTAATTTTTACTTTGTTCCAGTTTTGTACATTTCTTGTTTTGTTAATTGTCTTAAGTATTCAGATTAAGTCAAAATGTGAGGTTTATTATTATAATATAAACATCAATGTGAAATCACAGCTGCCAGTTCTTTAGCTGGTGCTAACCTTTATTAGCACTGATTTTTTTCCCCAAGAACCTAGGCTGTCATAATACATTGGCATAGTACATTTGTGGCTCCAAGCAGCAAAATCTTTCTTAATTGACATATGTCCAGATTTTTTAAGTGTCACTGAAGATTTTTTTCCCATACGGTATTCAGTGTAACCACTGGGACAACCATGGCTGGTTTATGCCATAATGTTTCAACTTTGATTTTCAGATCTTGATACTTTGGGTTCTCCAGTTCTGTGTGTTCAAGATTTGTGTTCAAGATTGATTGTGTGATACAGGCAAGATTTTATCAGTTTGCATTCAGGAATTCTACAATATTGACTATTATAGTTTGAGCACAGTCAGCCAGATTTGGCATTTTCATCTATCTATCAAGTCCTTCTCAAGGACCTGGGATAGGCTGAGTGATGCTGTTGTTTGATAATATTACACCTGGGATAGGCAAATGTTGATGTTTAATGGTATTAGACGTTTCATTGAAGATTATAAGCTGTTCCGAGTAAAGCTGCCTTTGCAATTGACTGATGGTGAATATATTGATGTCAGTGATGTTCAAGTGGTACGCCAGTCATTTTGGGATTGCACCCCAGGAACCTATTACTATTGGTACTGCCTTTGCTGTCTTTTGCCACAACTTTCATTATTATTATGGTTAATCACACAGTCAGCCAGATGTTTAGACAAGATTTGGCATTTTTGTCCACCTACCAAGTATAAACTGTTCCAAGAAAAGTTGTCTTTTGCAATTGACTGATAGTGACTCTGTATTATTATTATAGTCTATCCTATATTTTAAATATACAATTCAAGGCAGGAAACATGCTTAATATTCTTTCCTCCTCCTATTTTCCCCACAACAATCCTATGTGGTAGGTTTGGCTGACAGAATGAGTGACCCAAAGTCATCCAGCCAACTTTCAGGCCAAGGCCAGCAAATTATTCACCTGCTAATCTAGTGCAAACAGTCTGGATATTCAACAAATTAGAATTCAAGTAAGTAGAATATGAATTATACAAAATCCAATACATAAACAAATACCTGTGCTATTTCCTGGCATGATTAGGACTATGAAGAAATCTCTTGCTTGCACAATGTTTCTTCCCCAAATTCTCTTTGTAAATCCTTCCTGGTATATTTACCTGATTATTTCCTCTTCTCCCTAAACTCTGCCAGTCACTGGTGTTACTAGAAAACAAATCTCTGAAAACAGCAGATAGCAAAAAGCTCCCTATTTTTTTCTGAAGATGGATCAAAGTCAATCAGAATAAATGCAAACCCTTAAGTTGTGTGCCTGATGGCTATTTTGCCAATTCAGGCATCTGTCTGCCTGTCTGTCTGTCAATCAATAAGATGATAGATAGATAGATGGATGGATAGATAGATAGATAGATAGATAGATAGATAGATAGATAGATAGGCAGGCAGGCAGGCAGGCAGGCAGGCAGACAGGCAGACAGACAGACAGACAGATGATAGATAATGATGATGATAGATAGATAGGTAGGTAGGTAGGTAGGTAGGTAGGCAGGCAGGCAGGCAGGCAGGCAGGCAGGCAGGCAGATGATAGATAATGATGATACATAGGTAGGTAGGTAGGTAGGTAGGTAGATAGATAGATAGATAGATAGATAGATAGATAGATAGATAGATAGATAGATAGATAGATAGATAGATAGATAGATAGATTAAAGCTGTAGAATAATTCACAAAATATTTTGTCAGGAACTTGCAAAACTTATTTCTCTGTGAAAAATCTAGAGCAAGTTCTCGTACAGGGAGCGGAATGGGCCAACTCACCATAGCCAGCTCGCCATGGAACAACTTGCTTAGGAACAATCTCGCTGAGATGTAATTCTCTAAATTTGTGATACATTTCCTCACAATAGAAGGGAACAAAATGTGACTGTCCTTCTTTGGTGAAAAAAAAAATCCACTCTTTTCATTACATATACTTGGACCTGAAAGGGCATTTTAATTTAATTTAAACAATATTTTATTTTTTGTCATTCACATTTTATTTTATCCCTCCTTTGGCAATGAGTCTATTTCAGCATTTCTTCAATATTAGTGTAACTCTTGTACCAGGGCAAGATGACCGCGGCAAGCTGTCCTAGAGCCTTCAAAGAGGGTGAGATTTCCAGATTTATACTTAAAAGCATTGAATATTTCATTTCCGTATTATTATGAGCTGGTCTTCATTGTACAGACGTCATATCATTCTTCCACAATTTGTGAGAAAGCTATTTGTGCCAGTGTATTAAGAAAAACAATAATTAAAATGTCCTTTCTGGTCCAAGTATATGTAATGAAAAGAGTGGATTTTTTTTTCACCAAAGGACATTTACAGTACCTTTTGTTCCCTTCTAATGTGAGGAAATGTATGACAAATTTAGCAAACTAAACCTTTTAAACAATGAATATTTGATTAATTTTCCTATTTGGTAGGAAAACCACAGGGGCTTTTTTTTTGGTTTAATTTATTTAACGAAGCAGGTTTTAAGAAGTGATCTAGAAACTGTCTTTACAGAACACATTTAATCAGGTCAGGTAAGGAGCTAGCAAAAGCAGTTGTCACAACATGCTAGCCTTGATTAGTGTTAGCCTTGTTAAAGTACTATTTTTCTGGTGTATTGAGTGAACTCAGACTATTTTTGCTTATGGTTCATTTGGTTAAGCATGTTGTGTAAATGCAACCAGTATGAAATGTCATCCCAACCACTGAAAAACACGGTTTAGCCAGCATGTACAAATGATCGAGATTACTGCATGTTATGTATTCTATGTTTAACAAAATGCCTGCATCTTATTTCCTTTTTCTCACTAGCAAGAATAGGTCCTTGGTCAAGGGTTACCAGAAAGGAAGTATTGTTTCATGGGTGGGTTATTTTATGACAGTTGGTGACAAGGTTTAGAGAAGGCAGATCTTCCTTTGAACGCAGGCTGTTAGTTCATCATTTAGGTATACCAGGAAAAGAAAAGAAAAACAGCCAATTTTGACAGTTCTTCAAAGTGTTTCAATCCTAGTATAGGGTTGAAGCCCTTAAAACAGAGGTCCCCAACCTTTTGGGCACCAGGGACCAGTTCCGTGGAGAAAGGTTGTTTGTGCGGACCGGTTGCTGGCATGCCGCGGCCCAGTACTGGTCCACGGATCGGGGGTTGGGGACCCCTGCCTTAAAAATAGCCATTTGCTTAGCAACCACAACTGAAGATGTTGCTACTGATCTTCAAAAGGCCAAAATTACTTAGGACCTTGCTAACTAAGAGTAAAATTCTCCTAGTACAAACTTGACCAATTGTTGAAATTGACAGGAGAGGTCATTTTAAAGAAGGTCCCATTGACAAGCAAGAATGATTCTGCTTTGCTCCCAAACTATGGAATGTCCTCCTTTAGGACAGGGCTTTTCAACCTTTTCACTCATTGTACCACTTTTAGGATATGGCAACATCCGAGTACCACCAGTCGCCTAGCAAGGTGTCAAAAACTTGATGACCCCCCCCCAAAAAGGAAAAAAGTGATAAAGTACAGGTAGTCTTCGACTTACAACAGTTCGCTTAGTGACTGTTTGAAGTTACAATGGCACTGAAAAAGCCCCCCCCCCAAGCCATAGCCGAGCAAGACACCTGCTTGCCCACCCAGCAATGCTCTTCCTTCTGTCCGAGATTTTCATTGTTGTGAGCATTTCTGTTGAGGATTGACAGCGGGGGTGGGGGGTGTTTGGTTTTTATTCCCCCCCCCCCGTCTGCTGGGTGGTTGCAGCAGGTTTTGGTCACTTCACATGACCCTGGGACACTGTGACCATCATAAATATGAATCAGTTGCCAAGCATTTGAATGTAAATCACAAGACCCTGGAGATGCTGCAACATTCCAGCTGATTGGCGCTTCTTCTGGGCCCAGCTGGAGCCTGGCACTGATCCTGGCGCTTCCACTGAGCCCTGACAGCCCCGAAGAAGCGCTGATCCTGGCGCTTCCGCTGAGCCCTGACAGCCCTGCAGCTCCAGCCATCTCTCGCTCAGGCTTGTGCAGTGCTGCCACCGGTTCAGCTCATTCCCCTCTCCCGCTACCACTTTTCTAGGATGGTCGCATACCACTTGCCAGATGCCAATGTACCACAGGTGGTACCCGTACCACTGGTTGAAAAGCCCTGCTTTAGGAATTTCAACTGGCCCCACCCACTCCAGGGTTTAGGAAGTCTGTAAAGACACATAACTTTTACCTAACTTTAATTGTTAGCTAATTTTAGCATTTGTTTCATCATTGATCTTAGTTTGTTTTCATTTTGTCTTCTATTTTTGTGCTTGCTAGACCCGAAAGTCAGTTTAGGTTTCTTTTAGTTTTGGAATTTTTCCCATTCAAGGTTTTTAAAAAAAGAAAGAAAGAAAGATCTGGAACAAAAATCCACATACATTTTCATACAATGTTCTATATTGTATTGCCTGTTGTGAAATATTTTGTATATTTTTCAGTATTGTACTTTGAACCTTTTGTTGGACTCTTTCCCCTTTTTTGTATGTGCATTTAATTGAAAAACTGCCATGCACATTACAGAGAAATGAAACTTCCAGAGAATAATTTTGTGTCAGTTCACACATTGACTTACAAAGGCAATATCCGTTTTGTTTGGCTCAATATGAAATGAACAAATCCTCTTCCCCTTTTAATGAATAAGATCTATTATAATAGGATAATTTTAGTCGATTGTAAGTCCTTTGTAAGCCTGCGAGGGCAAGTTTGCTATTAGTACTTTATGTAAGTATGATAATGAATAGAAAAAAAAGAGAATATAACAACAGTGTTTATAGGAGCTGCTCTCAAAAATGACACCAGAGGTTCGCTTCAGCAGGGCAATAACTATTCAAGTATGGGATGCCTTCTTCTCTTCTTTGCTACATGACAGAAAGAATCAAATTACCTCACAATTTGATTGTGGCTGCACTGTTAACTCACTTGACTTGAATCAGAAAGACCTAGTCAAAATGTTTATTTCACCATTAATTCACCACTTTAACTCCATCTCTCTCCCTCAACCCAACCTAGCTCACAAAGATGGGACACAACACAATAAAATCAATCAATCAATAAACCATCATTGTCTAATCCAGTGTTTCTCAACCTTGATAATTTTAAGGCATGTGGACTTCAACTCCCAGAATTCCACAGCCAGCATTGCTGGCTGTGGAATTCTGGGAGTTGAAGTCCACATGCCTTAAAATTGTCAAGGTTGAGAAACACTGGTCTAATCCATTAGCTCCATCCATAACTGGCAGGCAAGACAAAGAATGGGCCAGCTCTTTGTGGTAGTCCAGACAGGAAATCAAAAACATGAATATTAATAATACCTTTACTGTAAGGTTGCAGTAACAGAAAGCACATCTCCCCTCTCTTGCTTTCCAGACAATTAGGCTGTGGCTCTTCCTTCTGTCTCCCAAAGTTATTTTCACATTCCATTGCAGAATGATAGTGAAGATGAATTGAAGGAATTCTGCAAACAAATAGCATGATAAGAAAAGTTGGGCATGGGTCTGCATTTCAGTTTGGGGCAAGACCATTGTCAATCTCCATTTGTTTTCTTTCGATATATTGAAAATCAAATGATAAAAATAACAAAATGACAGAATAACAGAGTTGGAAGGGACCTTGGAGGTCTTCTAGTCCAATCCTCTGTTGAACGAGGTGACCCAATACCATTCCAGACAAGTGGCTGTCCTGTCTGTGTTCCAATAGACTGTGTTCCAAAAAAGTAAAAAAAAAATCTCAACAGGGCTCCATCAATGGTCTTTGAGATAGTTACGAGCAGGGCATGAAGTTGATGGTCATTCCTGTTGCTTGTCAAAACCATGTGATTCTTTAGGGAGATTGTTTTCTATATCCTCTGCCATCAGGATTTCTTGCAGTCCAGATCTACGAACCCTATTTATTGTCTGTTATTATCTATGACATTATCTAACCCAGTGTTTCTCAGCCTTGACTACCTTCAGCATGCTGGCAGGACAATTCTGGGAGTTGAAGTCCACACATCTTCAAATGATTGGAATTGAAAAACACTAGAATAGAATAGAGCTGGAAGGGATCTTGGAGGTCTTTTAGTCCAGCCCCCTGCTCCAGTAGGAGAACCTATACCAGTGATGGCGAACCTTTTAGAGACTGAGTGCCCAAAAGCTGGCCCCGCCCCCATCCCCACTCTACCTCCTGCCCTGCCCCCGCTCCACCCCCACCCCATTTGCCCACAGAGCCACTCACCGCCTCCAGGGCCCGCTGCAGATCGCCCAGCAGCGCCATGGTGGCCACGCCCTCTGCCGGTGCCCCGCAGCATCAACTGTGTGCGATGGGGCATGAGGGCAGAGTCTTGTCTATGCTGTCTGGCTGCCATGTTCTTGGCTGCGCTGCTCGGCGTGGGCCACACTCAGGGGCAACTCTCCTCCAGGGGGGCTGCTGGTGAGGAGGGGGTTGCGGAGGGAGGCAAGGCTGGGGCAACAGCACATGTGCCCACAGAGAGGGCTCTGAGTGCCGCCTCTGGCACCATGCCATAGGTTCGCCACCACTGCCCTATACCATTTCAGACAAGTGACTGTCTAGTCTCTTCTTAAAAAATCTCCAGTGATGGAGCACCCAAGATTTCTGAAGGCAAGCTGTTCCACTGGTTAATTATCCTGACTGTTAAGAAGTTTCTCCTTAATTCCAGGTTGCTTCTCTCTTTGGTCAATTTCCAACCATTGTTTCTTGTCTTGCTGGATAGAAGATCTATGAACATCACAAAACTGTCAATGATCAATCCACTAACAGTGCTTAACCGGCCAAAAGTTATACACAGTTCCTCATTAGATGTTTCTACCTACCATGGATCAGCATTGAAAAGCTTCCTATAATTAACTCAGTATGAAAGATACAGATAATGAAACTACGGTAGGTAGTTTTTCAATTAGAGACCTCTACTCCACATGTTCTGCGCCGAAGGTTCCCTGGGGTATCTCAGTTAAGCTTCACGCTATTAAGTGCTCACTAAAGCAGATTTGACTGTAAGCATTTTTTGAAGGTTAGAACCACAGATTTTTAGGTGCAGAATCTATACCAAAGCTTGACTAATGCAATAGACTGGCTCTCATTTATTCCACTGTATTTTCGATTGGATTACATTGTTTCTGTGTTAATTAAATCATTGAGATGTATCCTACAGGGGTAACAGAGAAAGAGAGACAATAGCAACTAATTAGAATACAGGAGTGGATGAGATACGGTGAAATACCTAAGCAAGTACTTGAAGTCTTAACAATTGCAATAGCAGCAGAAAATTAGGCTCTTAAACCAGTGGCCAAGCAGGATACAAGCCATAAAAGTGAATGTAACAAAAGCCTAGATAAAACTTAAACACTGAATGTCCTTTAACACAATTCCATCAAAGATATCATTGTTCAATCGGTCCTTGTGGCTGAAAAGTACAATTACTCAATCATGTTAATCATGTTGGACGGTCTATCATCTAGAAAATAATTAATATCCCATTTGGGCAGCCTTAGAAATGTATAACTTGCATCACAGCATCACCAAGTACAATATGACACAGTTTCTGTGAGCTGTCTAGAAATACACATGGGAAGATTCAGTAAATAGCAGCTGGGCTAGGACTCAGGAAATGCAATTTTGAGTCTTTTATTGACTAAATTTGGTCCAGTTATGATCCCTCACTCTCACCTACACTGCATGGTAATTATGAAAGTAAAAATAGCTGAGTGCATATAGGTGGTCCTTAACTTAACCACAATAGAATAGAATAGAATAGAATAGAATAGAGTAGAGTAGAGTAGAATAGAATAGAATAGAATAGAATAGAATAGAATGGAGTGGAGTGGAGTGGAGTGGAGTGGAGTGGAGTGGAGTGGAGTGGAGTGGAGTGGAGTAGAGTAGAGTAGAGTAGAGTAGAGTAGAGTAGAGTAGAGTAGAATAGAATAGAATAGAATAGAATAACAGAGTTGGAAGGGACCTTGGAGGTCATCTAGTCCACCACCACCCCGCCCAAGCAGGAGCCCTACACCATTTCTGACAGATGGCAGTCCAGTCTCTTCTTGAAAGCTTCCAGTGATGAAGCACCAACAATATATGAAGGCAATTTGTTCCATTGGTTGATTGTTCTCACTGTCAGGAAATTTCTCCTTATTTCCAGGTTGAATCTCTCCTTGATCAGTTTCCATCCGTTATTCCTTGTCTGGCCTTCAGGTGCTTTGGAAAATAGGTTGACCCCCCCCTCCTCTCTGTGACAGCCCCTCAAATATTGGAGCACTGCTATCACGTCTTCCCCTGGTCCTTCTCTTAACTAGACTATCCATGCCCAGTTCCTGCAACCGTTCTTCATATGTTTTAGCCTCCAGGCCCCTAATCATCCTTGTTGCATTCTTTTAGCAACTGTTCAAAGTTACAATGGCACTGAAAAAAGTGACTTATGACCATTTTTCACACTTACAACTATTGCAACATCGCCATGATCACACAATCAACATTTGGATGCTTGGCAACCGGCTCAAATTTATGATGGTTGCAGTGTCTTGGGGTCATGTGATCCCACTTTTGGCAACCTTCTGACCAGCAAGTCAATGGGGATGCCAGAGTCACTTAACAGCTGTGTCACAAACTTAACAACTGCAATGTTTTACTCAGCTGTGGCAAGAAAGGTCGTAAAATGGGGGCAAACTCACTTAACAACTTTCTTGCTTAGCAATAAAAATTTTGGGCTCCATTGTGATCGTAAGTCGATGAGTACCTGCATTATATATAAATGCATCAAATAATAATACAAACAGATACCGGTAATATTGTTGTTGATGGTGGTGGTAGTTGAGCCTGCACATTGATGTGGCCAGGTTTAAATCCAAGATCTGCTTGTTAATTATCTTTGGCTATGGTGAGCTTGGTGGTTTGCTTGTAGAGGGTAGAAAAACAGGAGCCACTTTCATTAGGAAAGGAAAAACAATATTTGAGAGAATCCAAGAGAGATTTGGGACACAACACTAGCTGAAATCTCTAGTTTCCTGAGAGTCAGACAACAGGAAATGAAGACATTAGGAATCTTACAGACTACAGACAGTCAAGGCAGACGGTACTAAGTGGATAAATCATGTGGTTTAAGGCACCTGTCGTCCTCTCTCAAGTACATCAGTCCTGTTGCTGATTGCAATAGGCATATCTAGTAATGCAAGCTTTAGAGATCAGAAACTCTTTAACAAATGCAATGCCACTGCTCCTCCTGATTAAATAGCAAGGGAAAAAAGTGTGATGCAGGCGTTTGAATTTGGCCTGTAAGCAGCAGGAAAAGCCCGTAGCCAGGAAAAGAAGGGAAACTCAACTCAACTCAGTTGTATAGACATCTTCCAGGAGATCCAGGAAGGAATGTAATGTAATCAAGAGACTCTAAAACTGCAATAGCTAACTAGAAAGAATTTTGTTTTATTTTGTATATATTTCAGACTGACCCTTTAAAAAAAAAAAAAGCTTTTTTCTGAATCACTACTTTGAATGCATTTAGCCTGTCATCTTTTGATTATCTATATCTGTCTGTCTGTCTGTCTGTCTGTCTGTCTGTCTGTCTGTCTGTCTGTCTGTCTGTCTGTCTATCTATCTATCTATCTATCTATCTATCTATCTATCTATCTATCGTCAAGACTCATCCATGTTTCTCTCTGTTGTGTATTTATTTGGGTGCTTTCAATCTAATTTTTGACCTGACAAGTCTCTATGGTTTTCTTAGAAAAAAAAAATTTTTTTTAAGGAGATGTCACTATCTTCTTTGTAGGGCTGAGATAGAGTGACTAGCCCAAAGTTCTCCAGGTGGCTTTATAATCTAAAGTAAGCTAGAACTCCTGGTCTCCCAGTTTCTAGTTTGATGCTTGAACAACTGCACCAAACTGACTGTGTGTTATGTGTCTTAATAAACTCTAAATATTCTTTTAAGCAGGTATTTTGCTGCAAAGTTGTGTCTTGGCAGATGTGTGTACGTTGTTTGATTTCAGCTCCAACCAAGACTCCTTAATGCAGTGGTTCTCAACCTGTGGGTCGTGACCCCATTTGGGGTCGAACGACCATTTCACGGGGTCGCCAAACAAGGCAGTCCGCCATTTTTTTCCCCTTTTCCTTAGCTGTGCTACTCCCTTTTATTCTATTGGCTTTTGAAAGCCAATAGAATAGACGCTCTTGAATAGAGTCTAATTCTATTGGCTTTCAAAAGCCAATAGGAATTATCCAGGCTGTCTTTGCCCTGCTGAGCCCGCCAAAAGTCCCATTCTGCAAACGGTGCTGCACCAGTTAAGTAGCCCTCGACTTACGACCGGTTGAGTAGTCCTCAACTTATGACTGGTTGGGGGTCGCGGCATTAAAAAGGTTGAGAACCACTGCCTTAATGGATTGAAATAGACCTAGATTAGAGTTAAGAAATTTGGTGTCTTCTAGACTTTTGGGATTGGAATCCTACAATTCCTTTGCCATTAGCCATGTTATTAGGATTTGTGGGATCCCAAATACCTCAAATGGTGTTAGGTTTCCTACCCGTAGTCTAGGCCATCTATTTGATTCAAAAGCACACAGAGCTAGAGTACAAGGAGAAATTTTAACTGTGAGGCTCTACATGTGTAATTTTACTTTAGTTTGTATATCTAAAATGCTAAGAATATTTTAAAAGCTAAACCAAATATTATCTTTTTGATTGATTTTTGTAACTGTTGTGAAGCAACAGTAAATCTTCTGCCAAAAGTAACAAACCAAAATAAAATAAAACCACTCCAAATATCTTCTGTTTCAGAAAATGGCTGCCTCTGGTTTATATTGTTTGAACTCAGAAGTTCACTAGGTTGGGCCTGATTACTGTCTGGATGGGAAACTATTCAGAAAGCCCAAATCTCTAGGCAACCCAAAAGAAGATAAAGACAAAGTATTTTGAGGGAGGGAGGGAAGGAAGGAAGGAAGGAAGGAAGGAAGGAAGGAAGGAAGGAAGGAAGGAAGGAAGGAAGGAAGGAAGGCAGGCAGGCTATGCACAGATGTATCCATGAATTCACCAGGAATCATGTTTGATTTGAGGAAAAGAGTGCCCACTGTACAGGTTTCAAGGCAGTCGTAATAGTATATAATAGGCATGTCAAAGTGCCGGTCCATGGGCCAGATGCATCACGCCGAAACTGCACCCACCCCATTGCCGGCAATGGGGGAAAAGTCCCAATACATGACATTGCGAGTTTGACATGCATGGTATATAAGGAGACAGGAAGGAGAGCTGCAGACTGGACCATCTGCATGTACAAGATATCTCAGCCCACAGAAACAAAGAGAGTATGGGAAACCTTTTAGAAGGGACCCTCCCTAGTTCTCCAAAGAGTGAAAAGAGAGGAAGGAAGGATTTCTTTCAATTTGGCAAGATCTGTTAACATAAAGACAGAGCTAGATTATGCTTCTTGTCTGGACTTCCTTCAGCGTGCAGGGCTCATGCTTGATTTATTTTTCCTGTCAGTAACTCTCAATGAATTAGTCCACAGGAAATCATTAACCGTAAGAATCTTATTTGCCGGAAATAAGAAACTAGATATTCTCTTATAAATCTAGCAACCCCACCTCTGTACCATGCTGCTTGTCTGTCATTGCATTGTTGTGCAATCTGCTGCTGCTGATGCTGGGGAACTGTTAGAAAAATATCCTGTTCTGTCTTTGAGAAACAAGGTTTGCTTTCCTTTGCCACTAGCTTAGCCTTGGAGGGCTCTGGTGTCTTCAAAGCTATGACTCAAAGCCACTATTCATATAGGAAATTCTGGTGTGACTTGAAATTAACAAAATCAGGATCTAAAAGGGCCAATCTCATCCTTTTGTGATGACTCCCATGGACATTTCCCCAGATACCTTCCAGATGTCAGTTCAGAGGAGGATGAACCAGTCAGGAGGGGAATTGGTCAATGGCTCTGAGCAGCCATCAGAGAGGGATTTGGCTGAAGGGCAGCTGCAGCAGGACAGCCCTGAATCTTTAGGTGGGAAAGTACGTAGCTGTAGCCAGTTAGTGATGAGGAAAAGGAATTCTCTTCTGCACCTGTTCTGATAACACATAGGGCAAGAGCAACGAAGGTCAGCCAGATTATTTGCAAGGAGGCAGCCTCGCCCTTTTTGATGGGCTGCACCAGAAACTGGCTATTTAGCACTGCAGACAGATGGAGATCATATTGGGAACAATGTGTTCATTTCCCAGCTGCCTGTTTCCTGGTCATTGTGATCCCTGCCTTGCTTTGGATCGTGCCTTGTGAACTCTGAACATTTCTTGCCTTGTGAATCCTCTTTTGTTGTGGATTTAATTTTGCCTGGTGGATTTGTCTTGTTTGGGAAACTTTCAAGTGTCTTGTGGGCTCATTGTCCATTGTTCTGTGGATTAGCATTGGTCTGCTTTTGGCTGGACCTGGCTGGGACAGTTCTGGGTTTTTGGTGAAGGGAATTGCTGGGGAATATTAATAAACCCACTAAACCACCCTTATGTGTGTATGCGAGTAAGTGGGGACAGCACACCTTCCCTCTGTGCAGAAGAGAAAAGTTGTAGCTCAGATGTAAGGGCGTGACACTTGAGTGAAATTCTGACAGTCCTTTCCTAGGACTCAATAAAGGCTTCTGCCATTGTCTCCCAGAACCTGAGATTAATGATCATTTCCTCCAGTGCATATGGGCTGCCAATCAAAAATATTTTCAGCGAGAGTCCAGGATGCACCACAGATAGTGCTGACAGAAGCTAAAGTAAAATGTCATCCTTTTCAAATCAGATGCTCCGTGGATTTGAAATTGGGCTGATGGTTGCCTTTGGAAGCTGACAGCTAAATCCGTCAACTGCTTGGCTTCCAACATATGGCATGAGGCAGAGCGTGAAAAATAAATTTCTTTGCAGAGGTGCAGAAAATATGGTCAACTTTTTATTATGATGATTATTTATTGCTTGGCTTCATGGAAAGATCAAAAATAGGCCCGCAGTGTCTAGGAGCACAATAATAATTCTTTGGAATCCTAGCTTTAACTTGTCAAAGGGAATGATGTATACAGCTGCTACTTGCTTGAGGTGATTAGCCAAGTACTTTGTAAGCGGAACTGACTCCCTGGGACAACACAAGGTCTGTTTGGCTTGTTTTAGAGGCCACAATTTCTCTTCTCCTTGTGGGCCATTGAGAATATTCCCAGAATTGTTTTATTCTTCTTCTATTGTTTAAATGCATAAATTGTGCTTTGTAGCCCTTAGTTTACTGCAACTCTTCCCTTACTCCTCCATGGCTGTCTGATACTCTTGCAAAGAACACCAACTAACAATCAGAAGACGTGTTAAAAATTCTTTAATTGCACAATAAATGAACAGATTTAACTATAGTTTCAACTGGGAAACTCTTGAGAATCCTAGACCAAGCTAAATCCAAAAAACTTTAGAGCAGTGGTTCTCAACCTGCAGTCCACAGACCCCTGGGGGGCTGTGATGTCATCACAGGGGATCCACAAAGGTTTGAAGTAATGTATGATTTACATCTTGAATTAGATCTTGGTGGTCTGTGACCACAAAAGATATTTAAACGGGGGTCCATGATGAAGAAAACATTAAGAGCAAGTGTCAGAGAATTCCTGGAAGCCTGACACTCAGTCAAATCAGCCATCAACAGGCATATAGAGATAAACAACATTTGCATACCATTCAGAAGAGACATCCATAAAGCTAAAAAGGAAACAAGATCAAAAGACCTCCATGGCAGCAATCAACACTCAGAAACATGGAGATTAACACTAGATCAACAACCAAGCCATGAATAACAACCCAATTCAGAAACTATGAAGTCTCCATTGTTTTTGGAGGTTTTTAAGAAGAGATTGTGCAGCCATTTGGCTGACATGGTACAGAGTCCTCTGAGTAGGAGTTTGGACTAGAAGACCTCCAAGTTCCCTTCCAATTCTGTTATTCTGTTATTCAGACAAACCAGCTAACAGTAAACAACAAACTAATCAAGGAGCCACTAAGAACACTCCCACCAACACTGACAGGGGAAGCCACTTGTATATAAAAATGGAGAAAACCCACTACCTTCAAGCATGATGTTACCTAGTTGAGCTCAGAGAGCACCAAGGACCCCATAATATAAAAGTACCTGTACTTTTCTGCAAGCTGGACCTTTGACAGCTTCTGTTCATTGACTGCTAACCAATGATACAGATTGGATAAAGCAGCTTCAAAAGAGGAAGGTGACGATAAGAGACAATCTAACTGCATAACCAATTCATTTCCTACAGCCAGAGAGAAATTGCTCATAAGATGGCTAATTATGTCCAAATTGGATGTGATTGCTCACCTCTTTTCCTTCATCATTTCATTTAATATACACAATGACCATGATACTCAATGTGAGTTGTCCATTCAGTGAGTGGACAACTGCTTAGATATTTGTAGTTAATAGGCAAAAACCTAAAAAATCTTTCCAGAATTTAATTATGCTCACTAACTCCATGTCCCACTCACATACATATAAGCTCCTATGATTCTTTTATTTATTTTTTTACTTCTTCATTTTCTGGACAAATCCATACCGAGACATCAACATTTTTGCAAAGAGGTGTTGTACTGAAGGACACTTAATTCCTCTTTCTATCTCTTTTCACAATATATGCCCAACCTTGAATCTAAATCACAAACACTACAAAAAGGTTGCTTTCAAAAGCAATTAAATCTCTTACTCATAGAGCTTTCATATGGAAATAAAATTATTACATCTATAAGTGTTCTAAATATTAGCTCTACGGTATATGGTATAGCAGGACCAGGCAACTTTTTGTCCTTGAGAGGCTTTGCATTCCTTCCACTTACCAAACCAACATGACAATAGCAAAGTATTCTGGGAATTATAGTCCAGAACTATAGGGGCCAAGAGACATAAAGATGAAGGACTCTGTCAGTTTTATTTTATCTTCCAATTTAATCTCAAGTTCTTTTTTATTGCAGTTAGGAAGACACTTGTGGATTTATGCATCTGCACTAACTATCCAAAATCAGTAAGTACAGCTGTTTCCAGCAAAAAGAGGATCACATACGCTTCCTATTCATCATGCAGCTATGGAAGATAAGGAGTCAAGAGAAAAAAATAGAAGGGCTCCCTAATTCTAATTTAGATACAGGATAGAAATATGAAACTATTTGGATCTATACAAACCATGCAAGAGTGATGGGCAGTATAGAAATTAGATGATAGGTAGGTAAGTAGATAGATAGATAGATGATAGATAGATAGATAGATAGATAGATAGATAGATAGATGAGAGAGGTGATAGAAAAGGATAGATGATAGGAAGGGGGAGAGAGATGATAGGTGATATTTACATGGGTAGATGGATAATGGAGAAACAGATGAACGAACATGGATAGAGAGATAGACAGATAAATGGAGAGCCATTTTGGTCTAGTGGTTAAGGAATCAGGCTAGAAAGCAAAAGACCATGAGTTCAAGTCCCACTTGAGTCATGAAAGCCAGCTGGGTACCTTGGGCCAGTGCTTTCGTCTCAGCCCATCTCACCTCCTAGGGTGGTTGTTATGGCAAAAATAGAAGGAGAGAGGTGTGTTGGGTATGTTTGCCATTTTGTGTTGTTTGTAAAAATAATAAAGGCAGGATATAAATAGACAGATATTTGGTCCAAAGTAGGAAAATGGAGCTCCTGAGCTCATCAAGTCTTGGGAAAAGTTTCAGTAGGCATCAACTAGGTATCATCCCAGGTCTCTGCCTCCTTCATGATCCTTAACTTCACCATACATTTTGCTAGTGCTGCAGA